>NW_011493578.1:11400-14785 GCF_000754665.1 Bison bison bison | reverse complement strand
AATCAAAAAATGGGCCAAAGAACTAAATAGACATTTTTCCAAAGAAGACATACAGATGGCCAACAAACACATGAAAAGATGCTCAACATCACTCATTATCAGAGAAATGCAAATCAAAACCACTATGAGGTACCATTTCACGCCAGTCAGAATGGCTGCAATCCAAAAGTCTACAAGCAATAAATGCTGGAGAGAGTGTGGAGAAAAGGGAACCCTCTTACACTGTTGGTGGGAATGCAAACTAGTACAGCCACTATGGAGAACAGTGTGGAGATTCCTTAAAAAACTGGAAATAGAACTGCCTCATGATCCAGCAATCCCACTGCTGGGCATACACACTGAGGAAACCAGAATGGAAAGAGACACGTGTACCCCAATGTTCATCGCAGCACTGTTTATAATAGCCAGGACATGGAAGCAACCTAGATGTCCATCAGCAGATGAATGGATAAGAAAGCTGTGGTACATATACACAACAGAAAGTCCTATAACGGGCTGATAACAGACCGTGAAGGGCTGGGATTCTCTTGCACTGCATGGGTGTGTGCTTGTGTGGGTGTGTGTAAGTTATCTGTGTGTTGCTGCTGCTGCTAAGTCGCTTCAGTCGTGTCTGACTCTGTGAGACCCCATAGATGGCAGCCCTCCAGGCTCCCCCATCCCTGGGATTCTCCAGGCAAGAACACCGGAGTGGATTGCCATTGCCTTCTCCTATTTGTGTGTTGGGTTTGATTATATGTGATTCAGTGTGTGTAGTGGACTCTCTCTATGTGTGTGTTTGACTTGTGAGCTGCCTGGATGTAGTCTTAGCATGTTTGTTTAAAACAGATTTTTTGGTGTGATGGTTATACAATACTGTACATATTGAATGTATACAATCTGAGGAGTTTGGACATATACACGCACATATGTGAAGTCATCACCACAATCAAGTAATTGACATGTCTATCTCCTCTAAAAATTTCCTCGTGTCCCTTTTTTGTGGTAGAAAACACAGTTTTCATTACCACTTTGTGGCCACAAAGTGGTAATGAAAACTCTTTAATGAGTGTTTAAGTGCACAATACAGAATTTTTGACTCTAGCAATGTGCTGTATAGCAGGACTCTAGAACTGATTCATTTTGCATAAACAAGACTTGATATCAATTGAATAACAACACTACATTTTCCGCTCCTTTCCTCTCCAGCACTTGATAATCTCCATTTATTCTCTGCTTCAGTGAATTTCTTAAACTGAAATCATGCAGTAATTTTCCATGTAAGACTGGCTTATTTCACTTAGCATGTTTTCCAGGTTCATCCCCATTGTAAAAAATCTCAGAATTTCCTTTTTTAAGGGCAAAATAATATTACATTGTATGTCTATGCCATATTTTCTTTATCCATTCACCTGTCAATGGACATTCAGGTTGTTTCCATAACTTAACTATCATGAATAGTACTGCAATACACATGGGAATGTAGAAATATCTTTGAGATCCTGATTTCTATTCTTTCTGATATATACTCAGAGGTGGGATCGCTGGATCATATGGTAGTTCTGTTTTTAATGTTTTTGGAGACACCCCATACTGTTTTCCATAGTAGCCGTACCACTTACATCCACACCAACAGTGTAGAAGGGTTTTGTTTTCATGATTTTCAAGTTGTGTAATGACAAAGTATTTCATTTTAAAGTTGTGTGTAAGTTGGTCTGAATCCATAAAAAGCTCTACACTTTTGTCTAAGAAAAGTCAGAGATGGTAAAAAAAAAAAAGCACTTTGTTACTCTGTGTGTCTGTTTTTGTGTACAGCACCCTCACAATCTAATTCTCTCCTTGAATGGGTGTAGAGCAGAGTGGGCTAAGTGAGTGACTTAGAAACTTGTTTGCATTTGACCTGGGAAGATAGTCTTGCAGCCTGACTCTTCTCTTGCTTCAGGATGTAAACAGGCAGCTCTAAATAAAGTCCTCTTTATGCTAAGTTTGTGGCAGTTTGTCCTGGTGGCTTAAAGATATCAAACTTCTCCAGCGCCCCAAGTTTTCTTCATCGACATTTAATTATTTCCATATTTCCACTTTGGGGGACATGGTGGAGTCAATTCTGGAATCTTGTCTAGTTAACCCAATGACTGTGAATTCTGATACAACTTCTAGGTCCTACAACATCTGTAATGTCATGGCTCTCTGGCCACACATTGAGCAAATTCTCACGTCACTCACTTTGGTTGTATGTGCAGAGCTCACTCAAGCATTTAAAAACACTGGAGATGGAAGGGAAGAGAGAGACAGTGGTACATATGAAGGCAATTGTGTATGAGTGCACTCATTTGCTCAGTCATGTCCAACTCTTTGTGACCCCATGGACTGTAGCCCCCCAGACTCCTCTGTCCATGGGATTCTCCAGGCAAGAATACTGGAGTGGGTTGCCTTTTCCTCCTCCAGGGGATCTTCCTGACCCAGGAATTGAACTGGCATCTTCTCTGTCTCCTGCATTGGCAGGTAGATTTATGATGGCAGTTATTAGCATATATTGGCAAATTTATTAAAATTGCAGTGAGTCAAGTGCTGTGGATGTGTTCATCTTCAGAGACCATGGTTCTTTCTTGATGGCCTCCTCATATCTTTGTTATCATTAGTTCCTGACCTGGGATCTTGGTCATTCATCCTGTCTAAATAATTGATTTATTTAGTTTTGGGGTCACACTCCTTTGACTGCTTCTCTTTAGTCAATGCTTTACTATCCCTTGTGGCATATTTTTGAACGTAGACATTTTTTATTGTGGTAAACATATATATAACATAAAAATTACCATTTCAATGGTTTTTAAGTGTACAGTTCAGTGACATTAAGTACATTCACCTTGTTGTACAATCATCACCACCATCCACCTCTAGAACTTTTTAAAAAAAATTTATTTTATTTTTAAACTTAACAATATTGTATTGGTTTTGCCAAATATCGAAGTGAATCCACCACAGGTATACATGTGTTCCCCATCCTGAACTCTCCTCCCTCCTTCCTCCCCATACCATCCCTCTGGGTCATCCCAGTGTACCAGCCCCAAGCATCCAGTATCCTGCATCTAACCTGGACTGGTGACTCATTCCATATATGATATTATACATATTTCAATGCCATTCTCCCAAATCATCCCACCCTCTCCCTTTCCCACAGAGTCCAAAAGACTGTTCTATACATCAGTGTCTCTTTTGCTGTCTCATATACAGGGTTATCGTTAGCATCTTTCTAAATTCCATATATATGCATTTGTATACTGTATTGGTGTTTTTCTTTCTGGCTTACTTCACTCTGTATAATAGGCTCCAGTTTCATCCACCTCATTAGAACTGACTCAAATGTATTCTTTTTAATGGCTGAGTAATACTCCACTGTGTATATGTACCA
>NW_011493578.1:7811-10837 GCF_000754665.1 Bison bison bison | reverse complement strand
TATCTCAAAAATATACAAGCAACTCCTACAGCTCAATTCCAGAAAAATAAATGACCCAATCAACAAATGGGCCAAAGAACTAAATAGACATTTCTCCAAAGAAGACATACAGAAGGCTAACAAACACATGAAAAGATGCTCAACATCACTTATTATCAGAGAAATGCAAATCTAGAACTTTTTTAACTTTCTAAACTGAATCTCTGTTTCCACTGAATAATAATTCGTCATTTTTCTCTCCCACACAAGTCCCTGGCAACCACCAACCACCACTCTACTTTTTGTCCCTATGAATATGACTATTCTAAGGTCTCATATAAGTGGAATCATATAGTATTTACACTTTTGTGACTGGCTGATTTTACTTAGCATAACGTCGTCAACGTCTTGTTGTAGCATGTGTTAGGATTTCTTTCCTTTTTAAGGCTGAATAATATTCCATTGTATGTAAAGGCCACATTTTGTTTATCCATTCATTTGTCAATGAACACAGATTGTTTCCGTCTTTCAGCTACTGTGAATAATGCTGTTTTATGCATATGTGTACTAATATCTCTTTGGCCTCTGCTTTCAATTCTTTTGGATATATTATTAGAAGTGAAGTTTCTGGATCATATTCTATGTTTTAAGTTTCTGAGGAACTGCTATAATATGTATGTCTGTGTGGTATGCATTTGTGTGCAAGACAGACACAAACACATAAGCAGCAGTCTAGCTATAAAGTTATAGAAGAGACTGTGTCTTATTTATTATTCTCCTAATGTCTCTCACTGTGTCTCCACTATGTTAAAAAAATAAACTCTCCTGATTTCCATTGAAGAGTTTGATTGATGTTTGCTTTATTGATGTTTGATTGATGTCTCGAAGTGAATGTGTCAGTGTTCAGATAGATCACATTTTCATTGTTCTCCCCAGACTGGATGAGCCTCAATGTGTGAGCAAAATACAGTGAGATTTGTCTGTATATTGACACAGCCACTAGGAGAAATTGGTAATGTATGGTAATTGCTATGCTCAGTATATCTAAGTTCTTGACATTTCCTACTTTCATTCATTCCCAGCAGAGATAAGAAGAGCATGAGGCTTGAGAATCAGAGCCACGTGTCCGAGTTCCTCCTCCTGGGGCTCCCCATCCGGCCAAAGCAGCAGGGGGTGTTCTTCGCCCTGTTCCTGGGCGTGTACCTGACCATGGTGCTGGGCAACCTGCTCATCTTCCTGCTCATTAGGCTGGACCCTCGCCTCCACACACCCATGTACTTCTTCCTCAGCCACTTGGCCTTCACTGACATCTCCTTCTCATCTGTCACCATCCCTAAGATGCTGATAAACATGCAAACCCAGGATCAATCCATCCCCTATGCAGAGTGCATAGCACAGATGCATTTTTTCCTACTTTTTGGCTGCATTGATAACCTTCTTCTTGTAGTGATGGCTTATGACAGGTACGTGGCCATCTGTCACCCTCTCCACTACACCACCATCATGAGGGAGGGGCTGTGTATGTTTCTGCTGGCTGGATCTTGGCTCCTCTCTTGTGTCATTGCCCTGTCCCAAACCATCCTCCTGGTGCAGCTGTCCTTCTGTGAAGACAACATCATCCCACATTTCTTCTGTGACCTTGCTGCCCTGCTCAAGCTCTCCTGCTCAGACACCTCTGTCAATGAGCTGGTCATATTCACTGCAGGGACTGCAGTTGTCATTCTTCCACTGAGTGGCATCCTGGTCTCTTATGGTCTCATTGGGGTCTCCATCCTGAGGGTCCCTTCTATGAAGGGGATCTGCAAAGCCCTGTCCACCTGTGGCTCCCACCTCTCTGTGGTGTCTCTATTCTATGGAACCATTATGGCACTGTACTTTTCCACCTCATCAGGCAAGTCCAAAGACAAAGACATGATTGCCTCACTGATGTACACAATGGTGACCCCCATGCTGAACCCCTTCATCTACAGCCTAAGGAACAGAGACATGAAATTGGCTCTGGGATTTCTTTTCAGAAGAAATAACTTTCTCATCCAGTGAGAATCACCTAAACATGTTCTTATTTCATCCACTGACCTTGTCAGATATACCCTCTTGAAAAGTTGTGTGTTGACCACACATGTCTCTAGCATCTTCCCAACTGTCCTCTAAGTGGTCACAATGTTATTGGATGAATTCCTTTCACTTTAGTCATATCTATTGCACATTTATTCGTGGCATTGCCTACAGCACACATGCAACTTGTGGTCTTCAAAGCCCCCAACTCCTTATTAGTTACATATGTGACTTATTGTTCTGAATATGCTGCACTGTTGTTTTATCTTCCTGAAAAAAGACTGAAGATAACAACACACATCAACCATCACTCTCAAAAGGAAAACATGATGCTGATATTTTATACTTCTGTTTTAATGATGAAACCAGGTTTGTTTTAGGCTAGGATTAGAGGCATGATACACGAACCGTGAACTTCCAGATGTTCGAGAAGGTTTTAGGAAAGGCAGAGGAACCAGTGATCAAATTGCCAACATCTGCTGGATCATTGGAAAAGGAAGAGAGTTCCAGAAAAACACCTATTTCTGCTTTATTGACTATGCCAAAGCCTTTGACTTTGTGGATCACAAGAAACTGTAGGAAATTCTGAAAGAGATGGGAATACCAGACCACCTGACCTGCCTCTTGAGAAACCTATATGCAGGTCAAGAAGCAACAATTAGAACTGGACATGGAACAACAGACTGGTTCTAAATAGGAAAAGGAGTATGTCAAGGCTGTATATTGTCACCCTGCTTATTTAACTTCTATGCAGAGTACATCATGACAAACTTAGGGCTGGAAGAAACACAAGCTGGAATCAAGATTGCCAGGAGAAATATCAATCACCTCAGATATGCAGATGACACCACCCTTATGGCAGAAAGTGAAGAAGAACTAAAAAGGCTCTTGATGAAAGTGAAAGAGGAGAGTGAAAAAGTTGGCTTAAAGCTCAACATTCAGAAAACGAAGATTATGGCATCTGGTCCCATCACTTCATGGGAAGTAGATGA
>NW_011493578.1:7055-7222 GCF_000754665.1 Bison bison bison | reverse complement strand
AAGGAGATTAGTCCTGGGATTTCTTTGGAAGGAATGATGCTAAGGCTGAAACTCCAGTACTTTGGCCACCTCATGCAAAGAGTTGACTCATTGGCAAAGATTCTGATGCTGGGAAGGATTGGGGGCAGGAGGAGAAGGAGACAACAGAGGATGAGATGGCTGGATGG
>NW_011493578.1:4942-5631 GCF_000754665.1 Bison bison bison | reverse complement strand
GGGTGTTTGCTATGATCAGTGCGTTCTCTTGGCAGAATTCTATTAGTCTTTGCCCTGCTTCATTCCATATTCCAAGGCCAAATTTGCCTGTTACTCCAGGTGTTTCTTGACTTCATACTTTTGCATTCCAGTCCCCTATAATGAAAAGGACATCCTTTCTGGGTGTTAGTTCTAGAAGGTCTTGTAGGTCTTCATAGAACCGTTCAACTTCAGCTTCTTCAGCATTACTGGTTGGGGGCACAGACTTGGATTACTGTGATATTGAATGGTTTGCCTTGGAAACGAACAGAGATCATTCTGTCGTTTTTGAGATTGCATCCAAGTACTGCATTTCAGATTCTTTTGTTGGCCATGATGGCTACTCCATTTCTTCTGAGGGACTCCTGCCCGCCGTAGTAGATATAATGGTCATCTGAGTTAAATTCACCCATTCCAGTCCATTTCAGTTCTCTGATTCCTAGAATGTCGACATTCACTCTTGCTATCTCTTGTTTGACCACTTCCAATTTGCCTTGATTCATGAACCTGACATTTCAGGTTCCTATGCAATATTGCTCCTTACAGCATTGGACCTTGCTTCTATCACCAGTCACATCCACAGCTGGGTATTCTTTTTGCTTTGGCTCCATCCCTTCATTCTTTCTGGAGTTATTTCTCCATTGATCTCCAATAGCATATTCGGCACCTAC
>NW_011493578.1:4477-4842 GCF_000754665.1 Bison bison bison | reverse complement strand
GAATTTTGAGCATTATTTTACTAGCCTGTGAGATGAGTGCAATTGTGCGGTAGTTTGAGCATTCTTTGGCATTGCCTTTCTTTGGGATTGGAATGAAAACTGACCTTTTCCAGTCCTGTGGCCACTGCTGAGTTTTCCAAATTTTCTGGCATATTGAGTGCAGCACTTTCACAGCATCATCTTTTAGGATTTGAAATAGCTCAACTGGAATTCTATCACCTCCACTCGCTTTGTTTGTAGTGATACTTTCTAAGGCCCACTTGACTTCACATTCCAGGATGTCTGGCTCTAGGTCAGCGGTCACACCATTGTGATTATCTGGGTCTTGAAGATCTTTTTTGACTAGTTCTTCTGTGTATTCTGCC
>NW_011493578.1:4047-4377 GCF_000754665.1 Bison bison bison | reverse complement strand
AAGGCTTAGCACTGAAGAATTGATGCTTTTGTAACTGTGGTGTTGGAGAAGACTCTTGACGAGTCCCTTGGACGTGCAAGGAGATCCAATCAATCCATTCTAAAGGAGATTAGTCCTGGGATTTCTTTGGAAGGAATGATGCTAAGGCTGAAACTCCAGTACTTTGGCCACCTCATGCAAAGAGTTGACTCATTGGCAAAGATTCTGATGCTGGGAAGGATTGGGGGCAGGAGGAGAAGGAGACAACAGAGGATGAGATGGCTGGATGGCATCACCAACTCTATGGACGTGAGTCTGAGTGAACTCTGGGAGTTGGTGATGGACAGGGAG
>NW_011493578.1:0-416 GCF_000754665.1 Bison bison bison | reverse complement strand
AATCTTCCCATCCTCTCCCTCTCCCACAGACTCCATAAGACTGTTCTATACATCAGTGTCTCTTTTGCTGTCTCGTACACAGGGTTATTGTTACCATCTTTCTAAATTCCATATATATGCATTTGTATACTGTATTGGTGGTTTTCTTTCTGGCTTACTTCACTCTGTATAATAGGCTCCAGTTTCAACCACCTCATTAGAATTGATTCAAATGTATTCTTTTTAATGGCTGAGTAATACTCCATTGTGTATATGTACCACAGCTTTCTTATCCATTCATCTACTGATGGACATCTAGGTTGCTTCCATGTCCTGGCTATTATAAACAGTGCTGTGATGAACATTGGGGGTACACGTGTCTCTTTCCCTTCTGGTTTCCTGAGTGTGTATGCCCAGAAGTGGGATTGCTGGATCAT
>NW_011493577.1:19007-20134 GCF_000754665.1 Bison bison bison | reverse complement strand
ATATATATCTGCATTTCTATGCTTATGAACAGTTCATGTCCATTGCATAGTTTTCTACTGGGTTACTGGCAAGTTTCTTATTAATTTATTTGAGGTCTTTTTTGTTGTTGTTTATTGTGAAAAATTCCAGATATATGTTATAGAGAGAATAAAATAACCATACATCTTAGGAAACATATTCAGTTGGTTCAGTTCAGTTGCTCAGTCATGTCTGACTCTTTGCGACCCCATAGACTGCAGCATGCCAGGCTTCCCTGCCCATCACCAGCTCCTGGAGCTTGCTCAAACTCATGTCCATTGAGTTGGTGATGCCATCCAACCATCTCATCCTCTGTCATCCCCTTCTCCCGCCTCCAATCTTTCCTAGCATCAGGGTCTTTTCTAATGAGTCAGCTCTTCGCCATCAGGTGGCTAAAGTATTGGAGCTTCAGTATCAGTCCTTCCAATGAATATTCAGGATTGATTTCCTTTAGGATTGACTGGTTTGATCTTCTTGCAGCCCAAAGGACTCTCAAGAGTCTTTTCCAACACCACAGTTCAAAAGCATCAATTTTTTGGCACTCAGCTTTCTTTAGGGTCCAACTCTAACATCCATACATGATTACTGGGAAAACCATAACTTTGACTAGATGGACCTTTGTTGGCAAAATAATGTCTCTGCTTTTTAATATGCTGTCTAGGTTTGTCATAACTTTTCTTCCAAGGCCATATATAACACCTATTGCTGACTTCAAGACCAGGGCCTGGCAGTAAGAGTTTTTTTTAAAAAAAAAAGTGCCTTGAAACCAAGAGGAAAGAATTTAAGACTTTTTCCTTTTAAAAGTGGAACTGTTGGCAGTCTATGTTTTTAAGGTGAAAAAATTTTTTTGACCATTCTTTTCTCATCACTTTTCTTAGATACAATTCTTGTTTGAGGGGAATGTAAACAACAAAACAGTTTAATGCTACATTAAAGCTCCTAGAGGGAAAGGGAATGTTATGTTTTCATCTGTGTATTTCCAAGAGAACTGAGGAGTCCCTTGGAATAGAAAGAGCTCAATAAATACAGAATAAAACTAAGGTATCCAAGTATTTTAAAAATCACATGGTCTCAGAGAACACACACGAAACTCTAGAACAGAAAAAAG
>NW_011493577.1:16045-16436 GCF_000754665.1 Bison bison bison | reverse complement strand
TTTCACTTCTGTAGGGCATTACATTTTTGAGTTGTCTGTGTTGATAGCATGTATCCTAGTTCACCTTAACTGCTACATGAAACTACATTCTGAAAGTTATTCATGGTGACAAAATGTATTTTATTGAACTGTTACAGAGTATTTCATTAAATAAATACACTTTTCTCCATTCTTCCATTGTTATACATTTAGGATGTTTCCAATTTTTCACTATTATAAAGTGGTGATAAATATTCTAGAACATGACTAACTTAAGTAGTCAGCCTGCAGTGCATCATGTGTGTGGCAAATTCTTTTTTCCAATTTGTCATTTGTCTCCGGTATTTATTTCTTTTTCTCCATACAGGATTTTTCAGTTTTCAAATATATTGATTATCATGGCTCCAAGGTT
>NW_011493577.1:13420-15945 GCF_000754665.1 Bison bison bison | reverse complement strand
GTTTTACAAACTTGGCACCAAATATGTCTTAATTTAGATGTCATGTACTATGCAACCTTGTTAACTGTTTTTATGCCTGGAAATTGAAATTATCATCTCTGGCTGCTGAACATTCCTCTTTCAATATACCCTTCTAAAATGAAAATGACATTCTCAAGGCAGAAAAAAAAATGTTAAGGGATAAAGTCTTACCAAAGTCTGGGCCTGAGGTGTCTGAGGATTCTGCTGGTTCATTGACACACTGGATCCTGAGCCAGGTCCGGCACTGTGGACTGTCTGAGGGTTGCCTGTAATCAGCGTAGGGATATTTGTCTGGCGATGCAAAATTTTCTAAAAAGTGAGAAGACAAATCTATGTGCTGTCTGTTTCTTTCCTACTCATGGTTTACCTTAGCATTTCCATAAAAGAACCAGAAGCACTTACCAAGGCAATTTCTGGATCCACAATTCTCATGACTACCTGTGCTTGTAGCAAAGCATAAGCCAGTTGAGGGTTCTGAAGCAGCATGTTCCGTGCTTCTTGAGGACTATTCTGGACACAGAGCTGTGAAGATAAACAGATTCATCATTAGGTTCAATACTTATTACTCAGAAATTGACAGTGATTTAGAGCTATTCTCATCTGAGAAATGTAATATGCAAGAGGCTTTTAAAGCTAATACTGGGACTTTCCTGGGGGCCTCCTGATTAAGAATCCACCTGCCAATGCAGGAAACATTGGTTCCATCCCTGGTCCAGGAAGATTCTACATGCTGCAGGGCAACTAAGCCTATGTGCCATGAGTCCTGAGCCCGCATGCTCTAAAGCCCATGCTCTGCAACATCAGAAGCTGGCACACTGCAACTAGATTAGCCCCACTTGTTGCAACTAGAAAAAGCCCGTGCAGCAATGAAGACCCAGCATAGCCATAGATAATTAATTACTTTTTAAAAAAGAAGCAATTATCAATTTTTACATAGCACAGAAAATCTTGGGCATGGCAGGCCAGAATAGGAGGAGGTATTTCAAATACCATAATACCACCATTTAGGGAAAAAAGCCACATTTTAACATCTACATATGATATCTATGGGCCACAAAAACCCAGCCAGATTGTGTAGGTGTGTCTGTGCACAAAAAATAGAAAACTCTTTGTATGAAATATATAATACACTGTGTACATGTGGAATATTGAAGGTGTAAGAAATGTTGGTTAACAGGCACATCTACTATTTGAGCTCAGGATATCATTTCCATTAACTTATCAATGACTCCTTGAAGAGTTGATATAATAAAATATGATTTAATCATAACCTAATCCCTCCTCCCACCTTCATCTGTTTCATCAGCTCAAACATCTGCTCTGGTGGAAGGCTGGCAACTGCTTTGCTAATGGACTCAGGGGCATCCTCAGGACTGATGGTCTCTCCATAAGGTGACTCAATGACAGGGGCACCAGTTCCAAGGCCTGATTGGGAAGAAGATACAAAAATGTTAAGGAGGTAAAATAAAGAGCTAAATCATTTCAGCTATCTACTTTCCAAGGCTGCTGTAAGAACCTGTTGATAACTTTAAATTTTCTGGAGCCTAGAAATCAGTGATTTGCAAATATTTTATTTCTGTGAAGTAAAGTCACAGAGTGTATTTTCTGTTCTCTGATGAAAGTTGAGACCAAGATCATACAGGTGAACAGTGTTAACCTAAATTAGGGACTAGGCATATCCATTTCCTTTCACAAGTCATTTCAGAAGCAAAAGGTTCAAACAGAAAAAATTCTAATTTCAAAATGGAATTTCTGGATCTATTACCTTGTGAAAAAAGCCATGAGAATGCCTTGGTATCCCCACCAGTTACAGATCTGGTAACATAATTACAGGAGTGGCAAACACTAACGACAGTTAACATGACTTATGGCTTGGTAAGCCTGAAATTCATCTTCAATTGGAAATCAACTCCTTGGAGATGGAAGGGCTTAAGCCAATTTTACCTTATTTCTCAAAGACACACACACACTTCCCTAAGCACTAGGTGGGTCAAGTAAAAAGGCTGATAACCATTTCAACAGATACTAAAACATATCAGTGAGTGAGAAATCTTCATTGTTACATCTTTACTAACTCATGTTATATACAGCTTGGAAGTATACTCACTCTTCAGCTCTTCTTTGTTCTTTTCGCTGGCAGCATTGTCCACTCGAAGCGCTCTCCCACTAAATTCACGCCCATTTAGGTTTCGCATGGCACTAAGTGCTGTCTCCTGGTCTTGGTATTCACAAAAGCCATAACCTTTTGGCTTTCCTGTCTCCCTATCATAAACCAGCCTGGAGAGCAGAAGCAAGCATCAGGTGCAAATGTTACATACACACAGGGTTCCTACTACCATTACTGTTGTTTTAGTCGCTAAGTTGTGTCCAACTCTTTTGTGATCCCATGGACTGTAACCCACCATGCGATTTTCCAGACAAGAATACTGGAGTGAGTTGCTATTCTCTTCTCCAGGGGATCTTTCCAACCCAGGGATTGAACCCAAGTCTCCTGCATTGGCAGG
>NW_011493577.1:11368-12640 GCF_000754665.1 Bison bison bison | reverse complement strand
CAATCCCAGTTTCCTGGTAGTCCCTTAGATAAGATTTTAATTTTGGCTGCTGACTTTAATTACAAGAGAAATAAAACCACTGAGACTGGACACAAAAGAAGTAGGCATTCTTTAAGTGTCAGTTTTCAGACTAGACTGACAAGTGTTAGATTTTCCTTAACTACGGTGAAAATAAATACTTAGGCATTGGTATTTATCTGAAGTTGTTTAAGTTTTACCATTAACTACTAAAAATGTCAATATTATAATTTTTAAAGCTGGCGCATATGTCTTTATTTTTACATATACATGCACTCAAAGGAGAATGACCATGAGTGTACTAGAGGATGTTTAAAAATTATTCTGTTGTAAAACAACTATAACAAAAAATATTGGGAACTGTTTCCTCACGTTTCTTCCGAAAGATGCTTTAAAAATCACCACGCGTACTTAAAAAAAAAAAAAAAACAAAAAACAAAAAACAAAAAACTTTTTTCGGCTGAAGATTACTCAGAATAGACTTGACCCTCTTAAAAATTTCTTCAACTACGTTTTAATCGTTCGTTCATTCATTCATTCATTCATTTACAATCCATCTTAAGACGCCAAGTAGCCACTACTAATAAACACGAACTAAAATGTAACCGGTAAAAAGCAGAGGATGAAAGCCCTTATGAGAGGGCGGGAAGTGAACACAAGGCTCTATACCCTCAGCACACAACCTGTATTCTAGGCTAGAGGGTGAGAAGTACCACAGGACATTGCCATGATCCCTCGCTTCTGGCTAATAATTGAAGCTCATGAAAAGAGAAACGCATAGAAGCTGAACGGTAGTTTTTTGCAACACGGTAGTTTTTGCTGAGAGACCTTGGGGGAAGGGGTGCATCACTTTGATCACGAGTCTCTCAGGCTGGGGGCCCCACAGGATCGAGCTGTAAGCCCGACCTATGGCTCCCATGGCGATTCCCGAGGCGCAGGGAGGGGATTCCCCGCCGCTCCCTGTCTTTTTCTGTCCCTCCCCGATGGACAGTTCCACATAATTTCTCTCACCGAACACGGAACGTAGAGAACGATCCCCCGCAGGGTCTCTCACAGTCAAACCCGCCATCGCTCTTTTCCTGCGGCTTCCGGTGCGCCGAAGAACACTTCAGTACAGTGCTTCAGCCCAGCGCGGACCACACTTCCCTACGGCCGGTGAGCCGGAAGCGCCTGAGACGGAGACGCTTGGGCCGGATGGACGCAAGGTCCCTCCCTCTGCGTCATTCCGTCACAGTCGGTACGTATTACTTCCAC
>NW_011493577.1:10708-11268 GCF_000754665.1 Bison bison bison | reverse complement strand
GGCGGCTTTACCATAGTAACAGGGAAGTCATTTGATAAACAACCCTGGCACTTTAACTTTAATTCCTCCCTGTTAGGGAAGGGAAACGCATGGCCCCGCCCCAGCGGCGTGAGTTTTATTCTTTTGCAAAAGCTGTGAACTTTCGGACTGAGAGAAAGAAAGAGAGTCGAGGCATCCTAGAGAATGAGGGTTGCTCAGTCTCAAGGCGTCAATATAGCTGAGGATATGGGGAAGTAAAAGCAGAACAAATTCGCCTGCTTTCTTGTAGCCTGTGGGCTCCCCGTGCTTGGTGGTGAGGGGGCGGGGCGACGGAGGATATTGGCAGGCAGGGTATCAGAAAACATCGAAACTGGAAGTATCTTTGATCCCTGGTACACAGCAAGCAGCTAAGGTATGATTTTAACTCGGGTTGCTTTGGCTCCAGAGGATGAATGTTTATGTGCTGTATCTACTACTTTCAAATATAACTCAGAATTTTAATGGCGTAACTTGAAATCATTTTTGGGAAAGAACTTAGAGCATAGGGCCCAGTGATGGTGGATCAATGGCTCATAATAATG
>NW_011493577.1:9314-10608 GCF_000754665.1 Bison bison bison | reverse complement strand
AGGTTGAGGCACCAAGGCTTGTTCTGCCTTCAGCCATTTGTGGAGAATGGACTGTTGGTTCTGTCAATTCATCAACCACTCCTGTTGGTTAAAAAAGAAGAGATGTGTACAAGGGATATTTCCTAAGCTTCTTTTTTTTGGGGGGGGGGGTTCAGATACAGGCTAGATACCTATGACCCTACGTTTCATTGCTATTGTCCATGATTGTCTTTTCCCTTATATTGCTTCACTCCCAGAGAGGCACATTTGTTTTGCCTCCAGTTTGTAGCAAAATGAAGACAGAAGGTGTTGTCTGTTGCTGTTATAGGTATAACATCTCAGAGAGTTATGGAATTACATCCTCCTCTGAAAGGTAGCAACTTCTGGATAGACGTCTTTTCATGGAAAAAGATTCAAAATAGCCCTTGTAGCATTACCTAAGTTAAGAAAATCCTCTAGGAGGCCTGCAGACATAAGGTAACTCGGGACCCTCAGAGAGCACCTGAATGTTGACACAGATCCTGGTCAGTATCTGGCTATGGGTACCAATTGCCTTGCTTTCCAGAAAGAAACATCATTCCTAGGTTTTGCACTACTGCATTATCACACTGATTCTGCACCAGTATTTATACTTTCTGAGAATGCTTGAGGGTTCAGCTCTGAGGCTACTCTACAGATAATTGTCTAATCCATCAAAGCTGGCTATTCAGTCTTTTGGTTTTAACATTTTCATTTTTTATTTCTTATCTAACTACTTTTCTTAATTCATGCTCAATGAATATATTTTCTATATTCCTTTCCCAGAATCCTGTTCCTTCAAAGGAGGTTTGGGATTCTTCACCTGTCCAAAGGCTGCCTTATGAGATCTTTTGCTTGGTAGCAGACCAGGGAGTTGTGCAGTCAGCTGAATTGGAAGATTTCATTTGTTCTTGGCAGTGGCATGCTGATCTCTTGTTGCTGATTGAGGACTGCTTCCAAACTAAGCATTGGGGAAAACTGATTAAAAGGAGGAAGTCTTTTGAGTTCTTTTCTATAGAAACCACCAGGCTTGTCTAAAACTTTTGCCAATTTGGGGTCTTGTTCTGTTTCAGAACCAGAAATCTGGGAGACCATTGCCTTGGCACATGGAATCCAGGGCCTAGTTAAATGAAGGTGGACATCACTGGATAGCACTTAAACTCCAACAGTATGCTGCTAGGTGAGCAGGGCTTGATTGAGCATGTGGATAATGGTATCAGGTTGGGATAAACAGGGTGATGATTAAAAAGAGTTACTATTTGTGAAGGGCCATATGTTGGGTTGGCCCAAAAGTTTG
>NW_011493577.1:8157-8801 GCF_000754665.1 Bison bison bison | reverse complement strand
TCTCTATGAATTTGAAGACATACCTCACATAAGTGAAATTATAACACTGTTTTTATTTGGTTATGGTTTGTTTAACAGCATAATGTCTTCAAGGTTCATTTATGTTGTAGCATGTATCAGAATTTCCTTCCTTTTTAAGGCTAAATAATAGTCCATTGTGTGTATATACCATGTTTTGTTTATTCCTTCTTGCGTTGTTGAACACCTGAGTTGCTTCTACCTTTTGACTATTGTGAGTAATGCTGCTATCAACATGGGTGTGCAAATATCTGTCTGAGTCCCTGCTCTCAGTTCTTTTGGATATATACGCAGAAGGTGAATTGCTGAATTGTGTGGTAGTTCTATGTTTAATTTTTAAAAATAATTTTATTTATTTATTTTTGGCTGTGCTGGGCCTTCGTTGCAGTGTGGCCTTTTTTCTAGTTGTGGGGAGCAGGGGCTACTCTCTAGTTGTGGTGTGTGGGCTTCTCATTGCAGTGGCTTCTCTTGCGGAGTATGGGCTCTAGGGCGGGGCTTTCCATGTGGCACTAGTGGTAAAGAACCTGCCTGCCAGTGCAACAAGCATAAGAGTCATGGGTTCGATCCCTGGATCAGGAAGATCCCCTGGAAAAGGGCATGGCAACCCACTCCAGTATTCTTGCCTG
>NW_011493577.1:5770-7900 GCF_000754665.1 Bison bison bison | reverse complement strand
TAGAGCACAGGCTCAATAGTTATGGCACACAGGCTTAGCTGCTCCAATGCATATGGGATCTTCCTGTGTCAGGGATCGAACCCATATCTACTGCATTGGAGGGCAGATTCTTTACCACTGAGCCACCAGGGAAGCCCCTATGTTTAACTTTTTGAGGAACCATCCTATTTTTACATTCTGTCATTTTACATCCTATCATTTTACATTCCTGCCAGGAGTACACAAGGGTTCCTATTTCATCCTCAGCAACATTGTTTGTTTTTTTAAATACAGTCCACCCTAATGAGTATGAAGTGATATTCCATTGTGGTTTTAATTTGCATTTCCCTATTATATTGGAAAAACCTACCATTCTCCTCTCCTGTGTGTCTCTTTTACTTTAACATAGAACACTTCACTTTTAATACTTCCGTGTTTTTCCCCACATGAAGCAATTCTCTGTGATACCAGGTGGGTGTCCTACAATTTAACTCAATTCTGACACTATCTGCTTGGAGATAGCATCAAATTCATAGGTTAAAGGCTCAGTCCCACAAGACTGCCTTCCACCTCCACTTAAGATGCCAGTTGTAAGTTCAGGTTATCACCTGTACTTCTGACTAACTGGCTATATAAATGAGAGGTTCCAGTGACTCCCTCCTTGGTTTCAACTTATTAACTAGAGTGGCTTATAGAACTCCAGAGAACAGTTACTTACATTTACTGGTTTATTAAAGGATATGACAAAGGATACAGTTGAACATCCATATAAAAAGATACATAGGATGAGCTCTGTGAGGGTCCTGAGTACAAGAGCTTCTGTCTCTGAAGAGCTGGGGTACATCACCCTTCTGGTACTTGGATGTGTTCTCCCACTGGGAAACTCTTTGAACTCCTACTTTGGGGATTTTTATGGAGGCTTAATCACATAGGTATGATCAATTATTGCTCTATTTCCAGTCTCTCTCCCCTCTCTGCAGGATAGGGAGAAAGTGGAGCCAAAAAGTCCAAGTTTCTGATCCTAGCTTGGTCATTCTGATAACCAGCTTCCATCTAGGAGCTCACCCAGGGTTGCCTCATTAGAACAAAAGATACTCCTAGTGCTCTTACCACTGGGGTGAAAAACCAAATATTAGAATAAGAGTTTTAGGAGTTCCGTGCTAGAAACCAAGAATGTAACCAAATATATATGTTTTCTGTTATCTCACACCTAAGGATTAATGAGCTTTTTGGCTGTTTGTATATGTTTGGAGAAATGTCTATTTAATTCCTTTCCCCATTTTTTAATCTGGTTGTTTGGTTTTTTGTTGTTGTTGAGTTATAGGGGTTTTAAAAAATATATTTTGGATCCTAATCCCTTATCAGGTATATGGCTTGCAAATATTTTCCCCATGCTGTGGGGTGCCTTTTTACTGTGTTGATAGTGTCCTTTGATGCACATCAGTTTTACATTTTGATAGAGATCAACTTATCTTTTTTTTATTTGTTGCCTGTGCATTTGGTATCATTTCCAAGAAAACTTTGCCAAATCGAGTGTCATGAACCCTTTCTTCTATGTTTTTTCTTAGATTTTTATAGATTTATCTCTTACATTTAAGTCTTTGGTCCAGTTCAAATTAATTTTTGTATCTGGTTTAAGGTAAAGATCCAACTTCATCTTTTAGCCTGTGGATATCCAGTATTCCCAGTGCCATTTGTTCAAGACTGCCCTTAGCCCACTGAATGGCCCTGACACCCTTGTTGAAAATTGTGTGACCATTGACCATATATGTGAAGATTTATTTCTGGACTCCCAATTCTATTCCATTGATCTATATGTCTGTATTTGCTAGTAACACACTGTTTTGTTTATTGTAACTTTGTAGTAAGTTTCAAAATCGGGAAGTATGAGGTCTCCAACTTTTTTTTCTTCAAGATTTTTGTAACTATTCAAAATCCCTTGAGATACTATAGGAGTTTTAGGATGGATATTTTTAAAAATTTCTGCCAAAATGTCATTGGGATTTTAATAGGGATTGCTTTTGGTGGCATCATAACAATATTGAATTTTCCAATTCCTAGACATGAATGGATTTCTATTTATTTGTGTATTCCTTAATTTCTTTCAGTAACCTTTTATAATTTTCAGCATAAAAGACTTTCACCTTTTGG
>NW_011493577.1:4839-5670 GCF_000754665.1 Bison bison bison | reverse complement strand
TGAGAACTTTTATTTTTTTATTTATTTATTTTAATTGGAAACTAATTACTTTACAATATTGTAGTGGTTTTTGCCATACATTGACATGAATCAGCCATGGGTGTACATCTGTTCCCCATGCTGAACCCCTCTCCCACCTCCCTCCCCATCCCATCCCTCAGGGTCATCCCAGTGCACCAGTACTGAGCACCCTGTCTTATTCATTGAACCTGGACTGGCAATCTATTTCACATATGATAATATACATGTTTCAATGCTATTCTCTCAAATCATCCCACCCTCACCTTCTCCCACAGAGTCCAAAAGACTGTTTTTTACATCTGTGTCTCTTTTCCTGTCTTGCATATAGGGTCATCATTACCATCTTTCTAAATTCCATATATTGCGTTAGTATACTGTACTGGTGTTTTTCATTTCCAACTTACTTCACTCTGTATATTAGGCTCCAGTTTCATCCACCTCGTTAGAACTGATTCAAATGTATTCTTTTTAATGTCTGAGTAATATTCCATTGTGTATATGTACCACTGGTTTCTTATCCATTCGTCTGCTGATGGACATCTAGGTTGCTTCCATTCCTAGCTATTGTATACAGTGCTGTGATGAACATTGGGGTACTCGTGTCTCTTTCAATTCTAGTTTCCTCAGTGTGTATGCCCAGCAGTGGGATTGCTGGGTTGTATGGCAGTTCTACTTCTAGTTTTTTAAGGAATCTCCACACTGTTCCCCATAGTGGCTATATTAGTTTGCATTCCCACCAACAGTGTAAGAGGATTCCCTTTTCTCCACACCCTCTCCAGCGTTTATTGTTTGTAGACTTTTGGATAGCAG
>NW_011493577.1:1738-2344 GCF_000754665.1 Bison bison bison | reverse complement strand
TTGTGTTTCCATTTTCATTCGTTTCTATGCATATTTTGATTTCTTTTTTCATTTCTTCTGTGATTTGTTGGTTATTCAGAAGCATGTTGTTTAGCCTCCATATGGTGGAATTTTTAATAGTTTTTTTTTTTTCCTGTAGCTGACAGAAAAGATGCTTGGAATGATTTCAATTATTTTAATTTACCAAGTCTAGATATATGGCCCAGGATGTGATCTGTCCTGGAGAATGTTCTGTGTGCACTTGAGAAAAAGGTGAAATTCCTTGTTTTGGGGTGAAATGTCCTATAGATATCAATTAGGTCTAACTGGTCCATTGTATCATTTACAGTTTGTGTTTCCTTGCTAATTTTCTGTTTAGTTGATCTATCCATAGGTGTGAGTGGAGTATTAAAGTCTCTGTGTTGCTGTTAATTTCCCCCTTCATACTTGTCAGCATTTGCTTTACATATTGCAGTGCTCCTATGTTGGGTACATATATATTTATAATTGTTATATCTTCTTCTTGGATTGATCCTCTGATCATTATGTAGTGTCCTTCTTTGTCTCTTTTCACAGCCTTTGTTTTAAAGTCTATTTTATCTGATATGAGTATTGCTACTCCTGCTT
>NW_011493577.1:474-1638 GCF_000754665.1 Bison bison bison | reverse complement strand
TTATGTCCTGCCATTCCCTTCTGGCCTGAAGAGTTTCTATTGAAAGATCAGCTGTTATCCTTATGGGAATCCCCTTGTATGTTATTTGTTGTTTTTCCCTTGCTGCTTTTAATATTTGTTCTTTGTGTTTTATCTTTTTAATTTGATTAATATGTGTCTTGGGGTGTTTTGCCTTGGGTTTAATCTGTTTGGGACTCTCTGGGTTTCTTGGTCTTGGGTGGCTATTTCCTTCTCCCTTTAAGGGAAATTTTCAGCTATTATCTCCTCAAGTATTTTCTCATGGCCTTTCTTTTTGTCTTCTTCTTCTGGAACTTTTAAGATCTACTCTCTTAGCAACTTTCAAGTACACAACGAAGTATTGCTAAGTATATTCACCATGCTGTACATTACATCCCAGGTCTTATTTATTTTATACCTGGAAGTTTGTATCTTTTGACCACCTTCACCCTTTTCACCCACTCACCAATCCTGGCCCCTGGCAACCACCAGTCTAGTATAACTGTGAGGATTTTTTTTTTTAAATAAGACTTCACATATAAGAGACCTTACATGGTATTTCTCTGACTTAATTAACTTAACATAGTGCCCTCAAGGTCAGACCATGTAGTCACAAATGGTAATATTTCCTTCTTTTTGTGACTGAATGGTGGCTCAAAGGTAAAAGAATTCACCTGCCATTGCAGGAGATGTGGGTTTGATCCCTGGGTTGGGAAGATCCCCTGGAGAAGGAAATGGCAACCCACTCCAGTATTCTCGCCTGGAAAATCCCATGGACAGAGGAGCCTGGCAGGCTATAGTCCATGGGGTCACAAAGAGTTGGGTACACCTTAGTGACTAAACAACAGAAATATTCCATTGTATATGTGTATTACATTTTCTTTCTAGTCATCCGTACATGGGCACTTAGGCTGTTTCCATATCCTGGGTATTGTAAATAATGCTGCAGTCCACAGTGGGTTCACATAATTATTTTCAACTTAGTGTTTCTGTTTCCTTCAGATAAATACCCAGAATTGGAATTGCTAGATCATGTAGTAGTTCTATGTTTAATTTTTTGAAGACCCTGTATACTGTTTTCCATAGTGGCCATACCAATTTACATTTCCACAACAGTGCACAACAATTCCCTTTTCTTCACTCCCTCACCAATACTTGTTATCTCTT
>NW_011493577.1:0-374 GCF_000754665.1 Bison bison bison | reverse complement strand
GATCATTATGTAGTGTCCTTCTTTTGTCTCCTTTTCACAGCCTTTGTTTTAAAGTCTATTTTATCTGATATGAGTATTGCTACTCCTGCTTTCTTTTGGTCTCCATTTGCATGAAATATCTTTTTCCATCCCTTCACTTTCAGTCTGTGTATGTCCCTTGTTTTTAGGTGGGTCTCTTACAGATAGTACATATACAGGTCTTGTTTTTGTATCCATTCAGCCAGTCTTTGTCTTTTGGTTGGGGCATTCAACCCATTTACATTTAAGGTAATTATTGATAAGTATGATCCCATTGCCATTTACTTTGTTGTTTTGGGTTCGAGTTTATACACCTTTTCTGTGTTTCTTGCCTAGAGAAGATCCTTTACATTTGT
>NW_011493576.1:41602-42099 GCF_000754665.1 Bison bison bison | reverse complement strand
TACTTTACTAGTGTGTGAGATGAGTGCAATTGTGCGGTAGCTTGAGCATTCTTTGGCATTGCCTTTCTTGGGGATTGGAATGAAAACTGACCTTTTCCAGTCCTGTGGCCACTGTTCAGTTTTCCAAATATGCTGGCATATTGAGTGCAGCACTTTCACAGCATCATCTTTCAGGATTTGAATAGCTCAACTGGAATTCCATCACCTCCACTAGCTTTGTTTGTAGTGATGCTTTCTAAGGCCCACTTGACTTCACAGTCCAGGATGTCTGGCTCTAGGTCAGTGATAACAACCGTCGTGATTATCTGGGTCGTGAAGATCTTTTTTGTACAGTTCTTCTGTGTATTCTTGCCATCTCTTCTTAATATCTTCTGCTTCTGTTAGGTCCATACCATTTCTGTCCTTTATCGAGCTCATCTTTGCATGATATGTTCCTTTGGTATCTCTGATTTTCTTGAAGAGATCCCTAGTCTTTGCCATTCTGTTGTTTTCCTCTA
>NW_011493576.1:35569-37637 GCF_000754665.1 Bison bison bison | reverse complement strand
AGGAGGAGGGTGGAAGCCAGAGACTCCGTCAGTGAGCGGCCCTTGACTGCGCGGGCACCGCCGAGAGCTCCGGGCGCACCAGCCTGAAGGGAGCTGCCCCGTCACCCTGGAGGAGCGGAGAGAACCCAAGTCTGTGCCTTCAGGCGCCTCTTCTGCCAGGCTCCACGCAGAAGGCTCAGCCTGAGCCGCGTTCTTCATGTTCTTCTCCTGCAGGTCAATGGTGGTAAAATGAGGCGAAGGAAGTGCCCAGAGCTGGGCCCCTCGCCTTTCTGCAGCTGTTTTACTTTCTTCTCCAAGTGACTTTTTTGAATCAAAAGAGAAAGGGCATATTTCCACAGTTCTCACCAGATTTGGACTTAAAAGTTCCTCCATCTGGGGCCATTGTTGGGTTCTTATCACTCCTGGCTACTCCTCGTCCTCGTCCTCTTGGGTTGGTTTGGGTTCTCTTCTTCCAAACCAAGGCAGGAGTCCTGGGGACAGTGAGTGGAATTTCTTTCTTATCGGGAACACACACAACACCTAACAAGATACGATAAGCGCAAGGCTTTGCATAAATTTAAACTGTTTGTCCTGCAATACCCTCTTTGCTTCTCGCTGTTTGATTCTTCTCTCTATTTCAAAATCAAAGCCAATAGGCACAGTGGGTGGCTTCTCTGGCAGTTTCTTAGGGAAGATGTGCCCACTGTAAAGAATTCCAGAACCCAGTTTCTGTGCTTTAAATTTGTAGAGCCCTGCTTCTACAGGATTACATTTCTTGGATTTTCCACTTGTTTCCAACACCTCCACCGCCTCCTGCTGCATTTTAATTCTCTTCTCTGACTCTTGCTTCTCACTACTTTTTAGGATCTTCTGTATATGGGAAGAAAAACCTGGAAAAGAATAGATATGCATTTATGCATGGCTGAATTAAGTTCCTGTACACCTTATATAAACACAACATTGGATATCAACTCTATTCCAATATAAGATCAAAATGAAATTGCACAGAAAGGAAAAGAAAAAAGGGACATGAAAAATGCTGCCGCCTTGTGGCCGTTTTCCATAACAACAACGTGAACGTCAAAAGCTGTGCTGATGGACACTTAATACGCAGAAGGCCCATGGGGTTACGACTAAACAACATCCGCCTTCAAGGAACGTTCTAGTGTTTGTCAAAACACAGGGCAGACGTTCAAGAGTCAATTGCAAGGGGTTTCACTCATACCCTTTAAAAAAATCACAAGAAGTTATGTCAGTCTTGCTAAATACTCAGTCAGCCAGTCAGTTCAGTCACTCAGTCATGTCTGACTCTTTGCAACCCCATGAACCGCAGCACGCCAGGCCTCCCTGTGCATCACCAACTCCCGGAGTTTACCCAAACTCATGTCCATCGAGTCAGTGATGGCATCCAGCCATCTCATCCTCTGTCGTCCCCTTCTCCTCCTGCCCCCAATCCCTCCCAGCATCAGGGTCTTTTCCAATGAGTCAACTCTTTGCATGAGGTGGCCAAAGTATTGGAGTTTCAGCTTCAGCATCAGTCCTCCCAATGAACACCCAGGACCGAACTCCTTTAGGATGGACTGGTTGGATCTCCTTGCATTCCAAGCGACTCTTAAGAGTCTTCTCCAACACCACAGTTCAAAAGCATCAGTTCTTTGGCACTCAGCCTTCTTCACCATCCAACTCTCACATCCATACATGACCACTGGAAAAACCATAGCCTTGACTAGACGGACCTCTGTTGGCAAAGTAATGTCTCTGTTTTTGAATATGCTATCTAGGTTGGTCATAACTTTCCTTTCAAGGACTAAATACTAGAGAAATCCAAATCAAAACTACAATGAGGTATCACCTCACACCGGTCAGAATGGCCATTGTCAAACACTCTACAAAGAACCAAGGCTGGAGCGGGTGGGGAGAAATGAGAACCGTCCTCCATCGAAGCTGCAATGTCGACTGGGAACAGCCTCTATGGAGACAGTGTGCATGCTAAGTCACTTCAGTCATATCTGCCTCTTTTCGACCCCATGGACTGTAACCTGCCAGGCTCCTCTGTCCATGGGATTCTCCAGGCAAGAATACTGGAGTG
>NW_011493576.1:7427-33267 GCF_000754665.1 Bison bison bison | reverse complement strand
CAGACATTCTGGACTGTGAAGTCAAGTGGGCCTTAGAAAGCATCACTACGAACAAAGCTAGTGGAGGTGATGGAATTCCAGCTGAACTATTTCAAATCCTGAAAGATGATGCTGTGAAAGTGCTGCACTCAATATGCAAGCAAATGTGGAAAACTCAGCAGTGGCCACAGGACTGGAAAAGGTCAGTTTTCATTCCAATCCCAAAGAAAGGCAATGCTAAAGAATGCTCAAACGACTACACAATTGCACTCATCTCACACACTAGTAAAGTAATGCTCAAAATTCTCCAAGCCAGGCTCTTCAGCAATATGTGAACTGTGAACTTCCAGATGTTCAAGCTGGTTTTAGAAAAGGCAGAGGAACCAGAGATCAAATTGCCAACATCTGCTGGATCATGGAAAAAACAAGAGTTCTAGAAAAACATCTATTTCTGCTTTATTGACTATGCCAAAGCCTTTGACTGTGTGGACCACAATAAACTGTGGAAAATTCTGAAAGAGATGGGAATACCAGACCACCTGACCTGCCTCTTGAGAAACCTGTATGCAGGTCAGGAAGCAACAGTTAGAACTGGACATGGAACAACAGACTGGATCCAAATAGGACAAGGAGTACATCAAGGCTGTATATTGTGGTTACCCTGCTTATTTAACTTCTACGCAGTGTACATCATGAGAAATGCTGGACTGGATGAAGTATAAGCTGGAATCAAGATTGCCGGGAGAAATATCAATAACCTCAGATATGCAGATGACACCACGCTTATGGCAGAAAGTGAAGAGGAAGTAAAGAGCCTCCTGATAAAAGTGAAAGAGGAGAGTGAAAAAGTTGGCTTAAAACTCAACATTCAGACAACTAAGATCATGGCATCTGGTCCCATCACTTCATGGCAAATAGATGGAGAAACAGTGGAAACAGTGGCTGACTTTATTTTGGGGGGGCTCCATACTTACTGCAGCCATGAAATTAAAAGACACTTACTCCTTTGGAAGAACAGTTATGACCAACCTAGACAGCATGACAGTTATGACAACCTAGATATTAAAAATCAGAGACATTACTTTGCCACCAAAGGTCCATCTAGTCAAGGCTATAGTTTTTCCAGTGGTCATGTATGGATGTGAGAGGTGGACCATAAAGAAAGCTGAGCGCCGAAGAACTGATGCTTTTGAACTGTGGTGTTGGAGAAGACTCTTGAGAGTCCCTTGGACAGCAAGGAGATCCAACCGGTCCATCCTAAAGGAAATTAGTCCTAAATATTCATTGGAAGGGCTGATGCTGAAGCTGAAACTCCAGTACTTTGGCCAGCTGATGCAAAGAACTGACTCATTGGAAAAGACCCTGATGCTCGGAAAGACTGAGGGCAAGAGAAGAAGGGGATGACAGAGGGTGAGATGGTTGGATGGCATCACCAACTCAATGGACAGGAGTTTGAGTAAACTCTGGGAGTTGGTGATGGACAGGGAGGCCTGGCGTGCTGCAGTCCATGGGGTCACAAAGTCAGACATGACTGAGCGACTGAACAAGCCACACAGTCAATGGTATTTTGTTACAGCAGCCTCAACAGTCTCTGACAGCAAAAGAATTGAAAACTGCTCATAGAAGCACCAGTGAGCATACATGCGCATGTATAAGCATGTTCATAGCAGCATTATACACAATAGCTGAAAGATGGACATCACAAATGTCCATCAGCGTATGAATGGACAAACCACCTTTGTTATAAACACACTGGAACATTATTCCACCATAAAAAGGAGTGAAGGATAAGACAGATACAAAAGGTCACATCATGTTTTATTCCATTTATATAAAAGATCCAGAATAGATAAAATCCATAGAGACAGAATGTAGACCCGTATCTGCAAGGGGCTGAGGGGAGGGAATATTGGAGAGAAACTACTTAATGTGGAAGGCATTTTACTTCAGTGATGAAAAGGTTCTAGAACTAGAGAGAAGTGGCGGTTGCCCATCAATGTAACTGTTCTAAAGGGCACAGCCTTGTGTACTTTACCATGGATAACTTTGTTATCTAAGTTTCACCTCAGGAACATATTAAAGAAGATTCAAGGGTGGTGTTCCTGTGTGCCATAATGAAATGACCTTTCAGAAGCAGGTGGATCTGAGCAATGTAGGGCTATGTGGCCATGGATGTTGCTGACACCCCACCTGAACACTTTTCCCCTACCTGCTTTGAGTGCTGAACTCATAGCTGCCTTTTCCCCAGAGACCTGCCCTTGCTAAAGCCAGAGCCCCTGTGAGCTAGACACTACACGTCCTCCCTTCCACCTCTTCCTCTTCACACGCTTTGCTAAGTGGCACAAAAATCCTCCTGGTCTCAAAGTGGGATCACCCATGCGGGACCGTCTGCCCTCCAGAGCTCCCTTAGGGAGAGGCAGGCTGAAGCCGGCCCCTAGCAGAGACAGAGAATGGCCCCAGTAACTCAGCTAACCAAGATGTGTTGTCTTCTGGGCTTTGCTTCTATGAGAACTGATGCAAAATGGCTATGCAAGCCCAATACTCATGGTGACTTTTATGGTATTTGAATCATATCTCAAAGAAGCCATTATTTTCTAAACACATTATTCATTTATAATAAAGGATTTTTGTTGTTGCTCTTGTTTTTAAAAGCCTATCTCACCAGGGTAACACTGAATTCAGGTTACATTTCTTAAATTGAAACTGTAAGCATCAATAATTTAAAGGGTAAAAATGTTTGTTCTTGATTCCCAGACAAATACCTATTTTTTTAAACCCTAAATTCCACTGAAATGATCTCTGTGACAATAAGCGAAGTTAACCTGGTCACCCCTGCTTGACAATCACGGCCATCTCCCCCCATTTAACGCAGCTGTTGGTCCACCCATTCTTTTGTGACTTTTTGCTTAAAAAAAAAAAAAAAAAATCCATACCCACAAAGCAGGCACATCAACTCAGTGTTTATGTAATTCAATCTTTATTGTAAAAAAAAATTTTAATGGAAATGATGTACAAGATGATCATAAAAGCATTCTAGTGAGCGACAAGTCCTGGAGATAAATGGAAAAGGTGGCAGGTCGGTTCTCAGCAGCCCTCGCCACCCAAGGAGGCTCAGAGCCCACATCAGTCCCCAGAAAAATGAAATACAGATTTTAAAAGAAGCTTCCTAAAGTCAATTGCTTATCATGCACGCCTTGTGTGTGGCTGTACTGACCGTGATGCTCACAGCAGTGATGTCTGTGTATTAGTCTGCGGCCAGACCAGTCACCTGCTTTCTCTTGATGTTAACAGCAAACTTGGGCCTGTGATCTTGGCCTCGCTGTTCATCAAAGTACTGACCGTATCCAGAAGAGCTCTAGAAAAACTTAAGGAACAAACAGCTCTCTGCTCAAAATCATTCTTAAAATGACTGGTTTAGTTGGGAGCCTAAACAGGAGAAAAGTCAGGAATTAGAAATCGTCCTCTTGGTGGAAAGGCAATGAATAGGCCCTGACATCAGCTCTCGGGGAGGGGGCGGGGGAGACCCCTAAATATCCTTGATGAGACACAGAGAATATTCCCATTCTCTTTACTGCCCCATATGCCCTGTAGGGTCCGTCCCTCATTTGGCTTCAGGGTCTGCTATGGGCCTTACGCCTGTTACTGGCATGTACTGAAGGGTCAGCTTTCCCGGGGCACAGAAGTCAGGGTGGGGGTGCCAATGGGGCAGCTGAGTTTGTATTCGGTGTGGCAGGGACGGCCTGGGAGAGTGCCTCCCCTGAGAGCTGAAGAGCTGCCGAGGGAGGTGGGCCGTGGAGAGGCCTCCTGTGCTCACGAGGGAGACGGGCTCTGCTGGCGGCCCGGCTGCTCCTTGTCCAGCATCTCCTCCTCCTCCTCCTCCTCCTCCTCCCGCTTCAAGTCGATGTTCTGTGAACAAGCGGCGGGTGAGGCCTGGCCTTGCGTGTGCCCAGGTGAGGCTCTGACACCTCCAGGGGCCACGCCAACGAGCATGTGCTGCCTGCCAAGCCAGGTCTGCGGGGCTAGCTCTGCACCCTTACGGAGAGAGGCCGTTCTCTCGATGCCACCTGACATTTGCGCCGGACCTACCTCGAGCTCCTGCAACACCTCATCCATGAAGTCCCGGGAGTTCTGTTTGTAAGACACAGCTAGTCGGATCGCATCACTGAAGAGCTGGGGCAGTGGGAGGGGAAACGAGGCCGTGGGCACCACTGGCCGGGGCTCTGCCTGCCCTGCACCCACTGGCCCATCGTCATCATGCATCCACACGACACTCCACCCTGAAGTCAGCACCTTTTCCCCGTCCCCTGACCCCGTGCTGGTCAATACGCCTTTTCTTCACCAGACCCAAACCATCACCTCCCCTTCTGTCGACACTCACAACGACCCCTTCCTGTCGCTACCAGGGCCCCCAGCAGTGCCGTCCTCACCAACAGCCCTGCAGCCAGCCCTTCTCTCCACCACATCCCCGGAAATGTCAGGCCTTCCCCACCTCACCAGACCGTCTCTGCAGTCTCCTGTTACCTTCACAACGTTGGTACCATCAGCAGCTGAGACAAAGTACAGGGGCAAGGAGAACTTCCTGGCAAAATTGAAACTTTTTTGGGTCATCTTCATGTCTGCTGTAGAGAGAAGGTAGGACATTGGCCTGTCTACCAAGGGAAAAGGAGGGAGTCTTGAAGGGTGGGTCACTGGAGGTCCCCATTCCAGGAAGTGGGACAAGCAGGGACAATCAGCAGACATGTCATATAAAGAGCTCATTCAACTGGGACCTGTGTCTCAAGGAGGCAGGTTGGCTCACGTGGATATTACTGGAAGGGGAGTGATGGCAGGCAGCCAAGGGATCTATTTTGGGAGGAACAGATCACTGGTGGTTTGATGGCCCAGGAAAGGACGACGAAACGTGTGGTGGTGGGTTCCCCCACGAATTGCTGGCACCCAGGTGTAGGGGTGGCCTCACCATCGATCTTATTGGCCACCACAATGCACGGAATCTCCGGCCTGAACTCCCGCAGCTCTGCATACCAGGTGCTGAGGTTCCTGTACGTGATTTTCCTCTGCACATCGAACACCTGAATCAGCAGAGGAAAGAAGCCCAGGCGCGTCGCCGTCTGCACATCCCCCAGGCGACAGGCACGAGCCAGCAAGACGGGCCTGGGAGCTCAGCCCACAGGCTGCTCCGCACGCAGCCCCTCTCACCACAAGCCTTGCCCACGCTTCTCAGAGAATCCCTCAAGAGCCTTCATTCTGCCACCTGACTTCCCTATTTTAACCACAGGTACCATTTTACTTATTGTACCATTGATAAGTCTGTGAATAGTGAACATTTTTTGTTTTCTTAGTCTAATCACTGCCTACCTGTCTTTAAAGCCCCTTTACGATCGTCTTCAATGTCTGCAGAGTACCCTTTCAGCTGTTTTACCTTTAATTATAAACTTTTAATTTTATATTTTAAACTTTTACGAAGTAACTTTTATTATTTTTCAGCTTACCATTTTATGAACTGTTTATAATTTATACTGTTTACTTATTTAAAATTACCAGCAAGAAGCATGAACACTGACTAGCTCTAAGGGCGAGCAGGCCAGAAGTCCTAAGATGCTTCAAGTGGTCGCTACAAGGATCCTTCCAGCTCCTCAGAGGAGCTCCCCAAAAGGTCAGCTGCTTGCCACCAAGCCATCTCCCAGAACGGACTCGCAGGTCCAAACTGCCCCAGCACAGCCGTGGGTCGAGAGAGAGACAGCCCTGTACCCTGCTGGGGCAGCAGGTCTTACTTCTCGGGAGCAGCCGTGCCTGGGGCCAGGGCTCCCCCCGCACAGCGGCGGGCTCCAGCCAGCAGCTGGCTGCCTAAGGCAGCAGCAGGCCTGCTGAGAGGCTCTCATGTGGCACCCCCAGGCCCAACTTCAATAAATGACCATGTTTTATTGAATTCCCAAAAAAGACGTCTTCTAAAATATGCTTGTCGTGAAACCTTGGGGATCTGCTTCATCCTGCCATCATCGCCGTCAGAGCTTTGGCCCCGGTCGAGTTTCCTGAGCCTCCTTTCCTTGTTTTGAGCTGAGGAGGCGCTGCTTAGGCGGAGCAGCACAGCCTTTGCAGACCCACCTCCCTCCAGGGCGACCAGGTCCCCACGTGGCCAAGGCCCCCCCAGCAGGCTGGGGCCGTGAGAGGCACGGGCAGACACAGGCACGCAGGCAGGCTGGAGGACAGAAGAGGGCCACGGGGCTGACAGGCGCGCGTCCCAGGCCAGAGGCCACGCCTGCGGGCCCCAGCCCACCCCGGCCGCCTCCCCCGCCCGCTCCTCTCCTTCTGTCCCTGCACAGCCCGTTGCTGTTTAGTCAGGAAATCATGTCTGACTCCTTTGCCGCCCCATGGACTGTAGCCCACCAGGAGCCTCTGTCCATAGGACTTCCCAAGCAAAAACACTGGATTAGGTTGCCATTTCCTTCTCCGGGGAACCTTTCCAACCCAGGGATCAAGCCTGCGTCTCTTGCACTACCACTGAGCCACCAGGGAAGGCCCCCTGTATAGGTATTAGCATTAAATTCTTGAAAAAGTGAAGAGACTTTGTACCCTAAGCACAAGGGCAGGACAGGGGCCCCGGAGCGGCTGTCTGACTGAGACAACTGCCGGGCAGGGAGCTGCCCATCATGAAGCCCTGAACCTGCTCCTCCTGGTGGAAGGGCCTCCACACACCCCTTCACCCTCACCCCTGACGAGACGCTGGCCCAGGCAGGCTCTCACCCAGAACCTCTGCAGTCTGAAGCCTGCCCTGATCCTTCCCCCGGCACCCAGCCCTGGTGAGGAGGGCTCAGGCCCTCATCCCTTCACCCCTCATCCAGGCCTGCCCGCGCCTCCCTCACCCCTTCACCCCTCAGCCAGGCCTGCCCGCGCCTCCCTCACCCCTTCACCCCTCAGCCAGGCCTGCCCGCGCCTCCCTCACCCCTTCACCCCTCAGCCAGGCCTGCCCGCGCCTCTGCCTCCCAGCAGGCTGCATACCATGATGCAGGCGTGGGCCTTGTGGTAGTAGGAGGCGTGCATGCTCTGGAACCGCTCTTGGCCTGCTGTGTCCCAAAAGTCTGCAACAGGAACACAGCTCTGACTGCCCGAGGGGGTGGAGAGGCGCAGGGCCCGGACACGGAGCATCTCCGCGGTGGCGGGGAGGGCGGGCAAGCGCTCCGCTCACGGCTGTGTAGTCCGCATGTGATGCGCTCAGCGGTGCATCGGGGCGGCCGAGGGAGGCGGGGGCCAGGAAGAAGGAGAACGCAGACAGGAGACCCCACGAGGGGCAGGCTCAGAGCCCGCCCTCCCCCACCCAGTAAGACACAGGGCCCTCCAAGGTCAAAACTAAACCCAATTCCCATGAGTGCTCAGCACAGAGGCCAGATGTGTGGCCTGGCCAAGGGAAAGGCTGTAACCCCACCAAAAGCCAAACCTTTGTGGAAGACAACACTCAGGCAACACCTGTTATTTTCCTGACTGAAGAGAACTGAGGAGAACCTGTGTGCTTCTTTCCGCCTCCCCTTGCGCCTCCCGCCCCTCATCTGAGCCTAGGCCCTTGGTTCCGCCGCCTGACTCTCCCCTCCCGACTCTCCCTCTGGAGAGCTGGGGCGGCTCAGCGCTGCGCTGCTCACCCACAAGGACGGTCTTGCCGTCTACCGTGGCCGTGTGCTTGTACAGGGTCAAGGCGTATGTGGACAGCTGCTGGGGCTGACTGCATTTAGGTTAAGGAAAACAATGAATAAAAAGAGACGCAAGAAAGGTGCTAGGGGTGGTTGCTGGTGTGACGGAATGGAGGCTCGCTCTCCTTTTTTAGAAAGTTATTCAGATTTTAAATTGAATGAGTGTTGCAGACAGAGGACCAACCTCAACCTCAAACATCACAGGCACAATCTCCATGAAAAGTGAGGGGCAGGAGAGGCTGGGATTGTGTCCTGGCCACCTGAGTACATGGGAATACACGCAATGGACTCTTACAGAGCAGCTGTCCGAAGCGGCATCACGTAGTTGGCAAATGCCACTGTGGATGCCCCAGCTCACTATGGATGGGGCTCTTGCAGGCAGAGAGCAAACCCAGCCTTAAGAAGCAACACAACAGCTCCAGGGGAAACAAGCCCCCTCCTTAAGCCAGCCAGCTGACAAGCTGCTGATGAGCGGCAGTTTGTCTGTGTATGAAACCCTATCAGAAAGCATGGGGAACATGACTTTCTGAAGTTGCAAGAAGCTGTGTGGTTTAACCATCAGAGTTGGGACAACACAGGTGGGTGAGCATATAGAACTCAGGAGAAGATGAAGTAAGATACACTTGGACTCTGCCTTGGGAGGCTGAGGTCCGGGGCAGGGAGGAGGGGGCGCCAGGGCTCTTCTTACCCATGGTTCTCAATGGACTCGCTTGGGACGATTTTTACAAATCATCTCAGTTGTCTCATTCCAAACTTGCATAGTAACGACAGTTCAGGAAAGGAGGGTGGGGCTGGCAGATCCTTCTTCAGAAAGTTGATCCACACCAGAGAATTTTTAAATTGTAGAGAGCTCAAGCTCTGAGGTCAGAAATGTCAAGTGACTTAGCCGCTGCCAGAGCTACTGAGGAGGTGGGGTGTCAGTGCAGGCATCGGACGAGGCACGGTTAGCCATCGCACTGCCTTCCTGATATAAAGCAAATCCAGATGTAAGTGAACTTCAGAGTATACTGCAGCACGCCATGTAGGTCAGCTGGTGAGAGACCAGCATGAATGAACGTCTGCACTCGCTCACCTGCCCCTCCCTGGACCCCTAGAGCAAAGCAGGGGCAGGGGCGTGGGGGGCTGAGTTGGCATGGGAGCACTGCAAACTTGAAGGATACAATCCATCCATGAGGAACCTCTCCATGAGTCTGTAGGGAGAACGTGCAAGGTGGTCAGCCGCATCCCTCAGCACTCCTGCCTCCTCCTCGCACTGCTGCACCACCCAGGGGTGGGACCCTTGGAAGCCAGCTGTGGCTCCCCCCAGTTCCTTCCTCAGCTACAAGCTCCCTTTCAAGGACAATGCCCAGGGACCACCCATCCACCCTCTTCCTGACTGGGGCTAAGTTCTTGACACCCTTTGGCTGTAACACTGACCAGCACCCACAGGTGCTTTTCCTGTGAGCAGGGACCGCAGTTTAGGGAATAAACAAATGGTGGTACATCTACACCAGGGACGACCACCCAGCAATGAAACGGAACAAATTACTGATCTACCCCAACCCAATTTAAATGGATCATAAGGGTATTACGCTGAGTGAAAAAGGCCAACTCCTTTTACACAATGTTGCCAAGATGGGGTCACTACAGAGATGGAGTATGTTAGTGGAGGCAGGCGGGGCTAGTAGAGGGTGAAGTGGGGTGGGTGCGGCTACACGCGCAGCCGCGGCCTCCACTGTGCTGGGATAGCTGGGTATCTCGACTCCAGTGATGCTACACAGATCTACATGTGATGAAATGACACGGAATTATACACAGGCATTGAACAAATGCTGATTTCCTGCACTTGATCTTGTACTCTGGTTATTTACGAGCTAACCAATGGAGACAGTAGGTAAAGGATACACAGGCCCTCTCTGTATTCTCTTTGCAACATACTGTAAATCTGTTATTTCAAAATGAAAAGTTAAAGAAAAAACAAACAAACAAATCCCCTCACAGACTGGGAGAAGACACGTGCAATGCCAACCACTGACGAAGAATCAGTATACAGAAATCATGAACAGCTCTGATACCTAAGAGAACACACATACAACCTGGTCCTGAGAATATGAATAGGCAACTCAGATGAACAGCTAACAAACAGATGAAAAGATGCTCCATCTTTTAATGATTTTATGCAAATTAAATAAGATGAAGTAGCACACTCATCCATTAGAGTAACAAAATTGAAAAAGTCACATGACAGTCACAAAGTTAGGGACTTTGTGAAGCAACAGAAATTCCTATACTGTGCAGTAGGAGTGAGAATCTATCATACTACTTTGGAGAGAAAACGGGATAACTCAACATTTGACCTAATGCTAAAACTGGGCAGTTTCACCCCAGCTCTGAATAGAATTTGTGCCCAAGATGATAGGCATAAAATATTCTCTGCAGTACTGTATCTAATATCATAAAAATGATAATTTTTCATAACTGCTCTTCAACAGAACTGACAGATACAGTTTAGTACAAAAAAGTAAAAAAATATTACTGAGTGCCTGCCATATGCTGGATGCTAGGCTAGGCACCAGGATATAACACTGAACAAAACAGATGGAAATTCCTGTCTTTGTGAAGCTTACATTCTACTGGGGAAGACAGACAGACAACAAACACACTCTTAAAATATGTACAGCCATGTGCATGGTCAACGGATTTAGAACAAAAGCATTACTGCAATTCAGCGGGTCGAAGGATTGTTTTTGGAGAAGGAAATGGCAACCCACTCCAGTGTTCCTGTCTGGATAATTCCAAGGACAGAAGAGCCTGGTGAGCTACAGGCCATGGAGTTGCAGAGTCGGACATGACGACTGAGCACACGCACACACAGAGGGGAGCTTTACCAGTAAACGGTGTGGAGACAACTGAATACCTGTGCAGGAAGAAAATGAACCTGGAGGACACTACACAAAGCGGTGGGGTAGGAAGTTCAAGGCGTCACTCCCTCAACTGGTAACTGGAAAAATGACCAGAATCAACCATTTCAGAGCTCTGGAATCTGACTGGACTCAACAGCCAGGAGCGTGCTGGATGAAAGGAGAGTGCTGACCTTGTGCAGAAGACCACGCACAGACCAGCAGCAGCTCCACACCCCGCAGGCCCACCGAAGCCGTGCAGTGACTGGTGCTCCGCGTGTCTGGCTAGCAGTGGAGACGCTGTCCTCAGAAAGTCTGTCTTGCGTGTTGTGATCAGCTGGTAGATCCCCAAGGAGCCAGGTCTGAGCTCTCTCAGGCTTCAGAGGCTTCCCCTGCAACTACTGGAAATTTAACAGGATAGGACTATCCCGTTTTATCTTTTCCATTTTGGAGCCAAATATTTAAGGAAATTTTTATCAGGTCACTGTCTGACCACAGATAATGGAATAGAAATATCAATGACCACACACAAGAAGGAATAAACACGTTGTAAAAAGTAAGGAAAAGTTACAAGTAGACACTCCAGCCCTAAACAAGCAGAAATCAGCCATATCCAAGGAATGGGAATATCTGAGTTCCAAAGTCACCACTGGAGAAGGAAATGGCAACCCACTCCAGTATTCTTGCCTGGAGAATCCCACAGACAGAAGAGCCTGGAGGGCTACAGTCCATGGGGTTGCAAAGAGTTGGACATGACTGAGTGACTAACACAAACAAAGTCTTCAGAGTAAAATACTCAGAATGTCTAATTCTAAACCAGAAAATTACAAAGCATACAAACAGGAAGGTATAGCCTATTCACATGATAAAAAAGAATTTGACAGAAATAATACCTGAAGAAATCCAGATACTTGACTAGTCAAAGATGTTAGATCAATTATCTTAAATATGCTCAAAAAGCTAAGGGAAACCATGGACAATGAACTAAAGGAAATTAGAAAGCAACACATAAACAGAATGAGAGTATTAATAAAGAGACAGGAAATATGAAAAGAAACAGATATTCTGGAACTGAAAAGTACAATAATTTAGGTGAAAAACTCACTAGAGGGTTTCAACACCACTTGAGAAAGCAAAAAACAGTTTATCTTCAGCAAACTTGAAGTTAAGGCACCAAAATCATCTAGTCTGAGAAGCAGAAAGAAAAGCAAGTGAAAATGACCAGTGCCTAAGGATCCACTGACAGCATTAATCATCCTGACACAGGCATCACAGATAGAAGACAGGAGGCGGCAGAGAGGTTATTTGAAGTAATAATGGCTAAAAACTTCCCAAACCTGATGCAAGACATGAATACACACACCTGGGAAGCTGAACAAACTCCAGGCAGGATAAACTGACACTGTTCCACATCACAGGCAAATTGTAGGAACTGAAAGACAAAATCCTCAATAAAATAAACAGCCAATTTCTCATCAGATGCCATTGAGATCAGAAGGCAGTGGAAACATAACTAAAGTCCCAAGGGGGAAAAAAACTGTCAACAAAGAATTCTATGCACAGCAAACTATCCTTCCAGAATGAAGACAAAATTGGGACAACTCCCAGATAAATATAAGCTGACATGGCTCATAAGCAGTAAATCTGTCCTAGAAGAAACAGTACAATGAGCCCTCCAGGTTGAAATGAAAGGATTAAACAGTAATTTGAAGCCACATAAAGAAATAAAGGTCTTCAGTAAAGGCAGCCACAGAGGCAAATATAAAAACAGCTCTCTCATACTCTCGGTTTATAACTCCCCTTTTTTCTCCTATAAGATTTAAAAGACAAATACATAAAATTATAGTTATAAATCTATGTTAATGAACAATTAATGTATAAAGATGTCATATGTGACAAAACAATATAAAGGGAAGGGACAGAGTGTTTGTATGGTATTATAGTTAAATTGATATTCCAATATGCTGTTATAAATGTTAGATATTAATTATAATCTTCAAGGTAACTATTAATACAAAATTTAAAAAATTATATATGAAAGAAAGAGACTCAAAACAGTATACTACCAAAAATCAACTTAAAAAAAAGTGTAATGGAGTAATTGAGAAATAAAACAGGAGACATAAAAAACAAATAGTTAAATGGCAGAAGTAAATTCTTCTTTATCAGTAATAACTTTAATTACTGTTGTTGTAAATGGGAATAGATAAAACTCTCCAATTAAAAGTGAGAGACTGGCAGAGTATATTTAAAAATATGTACCAAGTATGTGCTAACTGTAAGACACTTGCTTTAGATACAAGGTCAAAAAGAGGCTGAAAAACAAAAGGATGATAAAAGATATTCCATGCAAACAGTATTCAAGAGAGAACTGGGATGGCTATACTTCAGCCAGACAAAACACACTTTTAAGTGACAAATGTTATGAGAGATGAAGGACATTATATACCAATGAAAAGTTCAATCTGTCAAGAAAATAGAAAAGTTATAAACATATATGTAAAGAACAACAAAGTTGTTCCAAAATATATGAAGTCAACACTGACACAACTAAAGGAAGAAATAAACAGTTGAACAGTAACACGTTAAGATTTCAACATCCCACTTTCATAATGAACAGAACAATGAAACAGAGGACTTGAACTACACTATAAACCAAGCAGACCCAACAAACGCATACAGAACACTCTATCTAACAACAGTAGAACACACATTCTTCTCAAGTGAACTCAGCTTAGGCCACAAAAATGTCAATAAAAAGACTGAGATTATACAAAGTATCTTTACAAATAAAATGGAATGCAACTAGAATAACAGAAAGAAAACCAGAAAATTCACAAACAGTGCAAATTAAGTCAACAACATAACTGTACGTTTAAAGGCAGTAGATATGAAAGACCAAGCTAAACACAAAGCTAGCAGAAGGAAAGAAAGCATACAGATTAGAGTGGAGATTCGCAGAAGACTGAAGAGAAAGACAACAGAGTATCAGTGTAACCAGAAATTAGTTCTTTGAAGAGATCAACAACATCAACAAACCTTTAGGTAGACCAAGAAAAGAGAGAGGACAGAAATGATCAAAACCAGAACTGAAAGCTAGGAGAGTAACATCAGTCTCATAGAAACAAAAAAATTACAAGTGAACACCATGAACTGCTGCATACCAATAAGCTGGATAACCTAGAGGAAGTGCACAAATTCCAAGAAACACACAAACTACCAGGTTCAAAATGCAACAGAAAATCTGAGTAGACCTATACCAAGTAAGGAGAGTACATCAGCATTCAAACACTCCCTGTAACTAAAGGTCCGGGACTGAATTACTTCCCTAGTGAATTCTACCAACCACTTCATGAACAAACACCAGTTCTTCTCAAACTTTTCCCCAAAACTGAGGAGGGAACACTTTATAATTCTTTCTATGAGGCCAGTGGTACCCTGATTCCAAGACCAGATGACACTATTAGAAAAGAAAACTACAGGCCAATATTTCTCATGACTTTAGTTGTAAAAATCCCCCCAAAATCCACTAGCAGACTTCCCTGGTGGTCCAGTGGTTCAGAACCCACCTGCCAATGCAGAGAACACAGGTTTGATCCCTGGTCCGGGAAGACTCCACGTGCTGTGGGACAACTAAGCCATGCACCACATGAGCCTGCATTCTAGACCCCATGCCCGGTGGATCCAGGGAATTCGAAGCGGGGATGGCATCGGCGAGGATCAGGAAACAATTGTTTAATTAAACGTTAATTAAGGATATAAAGAGTAATAGAATAAGGATAGCTCAGTAGGAAAATTCAGTGAAGAAAAGAGGCTGAAATAAGGATAGCTCAGTGAGGAAATTCAGTGGAGAAAAGAGGCTGAATAATTCAGCCAGAAGGTGAGAGAAAGAACGACATGGGGAGACCAAGTTTCCGCGAACAAGGCCCACACTTTATTTTCCAAAGTAGTTTTTATACCTTAAGTTATGCATAGAGGATAATGGGGGAAGGGGTAGAGTCATGCAGCAAGCCAGGCTTTCTTCCTGCAAACTTATCATATGCAAAAGCTTAGGTGATTTGCATCATCTTCTGGCCCGGAGGCCTGTTAACATTTTAAGACCCTTTCTTCAGAAAACTTATTTTTCTCTAAAGGAGATTGGTCAGGAGCCACCCTCCAAAAGCGTTAGATAAAGTTGCATTCCTACAGAGCAAAGGTGTGGTGGGCTATAACAAGAAAAAGAATTAATTCAAGGGTCCCAGGTTACAAACATTAAAGCTACTACTTACACCAATTATATTAATCAATACACTGCCAGGGACACAGCAGGTAAGGGATATGGAAACTTAGCAGCAAACATTGGCCCAACAAGTGAAAATCCCTTCACCAATACAATTTCTAATCAATCTTTTAACTGCTCAAAGGAATCTGTATTTAGACAGTTTAGAACATCTCATGCCTCTCACAGTTGGGAGGCTCTGAGCAATCACATGTGGCCGGAAAAACCTATTCAGGCAGGCTAGAGGACTTCCAAAGGAGTTTGTAGGTTGAAACACTGTCATATCCAGGAATTATTAACTGGAGCTGTAAGCTAACTCTTTTTTCAGAGAGAGGTAGTGGGGGACAGCCCCCCGTAAAGTCACAGGTGTAGGTGAAAGCACAAAGCAGAAAGTAGGCAGACTCTGGTTTTGGGGGTAGATGCTCGAGAATTTCCAGGGGAACTCCTGAGGCTCGATCCGGCCTTTGCATATGCCAAGCCTCCTTCCTCATGACCTTTGCCATGGGCGGAGCTCGCTCCCAGCACCCATGCTACGTGACAAGAGAAGCCGCCACGTGCAGAAGCCCGTGTACCTCAACTAGAGCAGCTCCTGCTCGCTGCACCAGAGAAAGCCCATGCACAGCAACTAAGACCCAGAACAGCACAAAAAAACACAACCCACTAGCAAACCAAACCATATTAAAGGGATTATATATCATCACCAAGGGAGATTTATTCTCAATATAAAGATGGTACAACTTAAGAAAATTAATCAAACATATATAAATAGAATGAAGGGTAAATTCCACATATTTATCTCAATAAATGCAAGCAAAGCAACTGACAAAAACCAAACACCATATCATGACAAAAACACTCTATAAACTAAGAAGAGAAGGCAGTCACCTCTAGGATAAAAGGCCACATATGAAAACCCCAATGCTGTAAAGAGCAATATTGCACAGGAACCTGGAATGTTAGGTCCATGAATCAAGGTGAACTGAAGTGGCCAAACAGGAGATGGCAAGAGCGAACAGAGACATTCTAGGAATCAGCAAACTAAAATGGACTGGAATGGGCGAATTTAACTCAGATGACCATTATATCTACTACTGTGGGCAAAATCCCTTAGAAGAAATGGCATAGCCATCACAGTCAACACAAAAGTCCAAAATGCAGTACTTGGGTGCAATCTCAAAACCAACAGAAAGATCTCTGTTCATTTCCAAGGCAAACCATTATCACAGTAATCCAAGTCTATGCCCTGACCAGTAATGCCAAAAAAGCTGAAGTTGAATGGCTCTGTGAAGACCTACAAGTCCTTCTAGAACTAACACCAAAAAAAGAAGTCTTTTTCATCATAGGGGACTGGAATGCCAAAGTAGGAAGTCAAGAGATACCTGGAGTAACAGGCAAGTTTGACCTTGGAGTACAAATGAAGCAGGGCAAAGGCTAACAGAGTTTTGCCAAGAAAACACACTGGTCCTAGGAAACACCCTCTTCCAAAAACACAAAAGATGACTCTACACATGGACATCACCAGATGGTCATATCGAAATCAGATTGATTATATTCTTTGCAGCCAAAAATGGAGAAGCTCTATACAGTAGCTGACTGTGGCTCAGATCATGAACTCCTTATTGTCAAATTCAGACTTAAATTGAAGAAAGTAGGGAAAACCACTAGACCATTCAGGTATGACGTAAATCAAATCCCTTACAATTATACAGTGGAAGTGACAAATAGATTCAAGGGATTAGATCTGATGGTCCGTGACATCGTACAGAAGGCAGTGATCAAGACCATCCCAAGAAAAAGAAATGCAGAAAGGCAAATGGTTGTCTGACGAAGCCTTTCAAATAGCTGAGAAAAGAAGAGAAACTACAGTCAAAGGAGAAAAGGATATGCCCATTTGAATACAGAGTTCTAAAGAACAGCAAGGAGAGATAAGAAAGCCTTCCTCAGTGATCGATACAAAGAAACAGACGAAACCAAGGGAAAGACTAGAGATCCCTTCAAGAAAATTAGAGATACCATGGGAACATTTCATGCAAAGATGGGCACAATAAAGTACAGAATTGGTATGGACCTAACAGAAGATATTAAGAAGAGGTAGCAAGAATACACAGAAGAACTACACAAAAAAGATCTTCACGACCCAGATAACCACAATGGCGTGATCACTCACCTAGAGCCAGACATACTGGAATGTGATGTCAATGGGCCTTAGGAAGCATCACTACAAACAAAGCAAGCGGAGGTGATGGAATTCCATTGAGCTATTTCAAATCCTGAAAGATGCTGCTGTGAAAGTGCTGCACTCAATATGCAAGCAAATTTGGAAAACTCAGCAGTGGCCACAGGACTTGAAAAGGTCAGTTTTCATTCCAATCCCAAAGAGAAGCAATGCCAAAATGTTCACACTACTGCACGATTGCACTCATCTCATATGCTAGCAAAGTAATGGTCAAAATTCTCCAAGCCAGGTTTCAACAGTACATGAACCGTGAACTTATAGATGTCCAAGTTGGATTTAGAAAAGGCAGAGGAACCAGAGATCAAATTGTCAATATCTATTGGATCACTGAAAAAGCAAAAGAGTTTCAGAAAAACATCTATTTCTGCTTTATTGACTATGCCAAAGCCTCTGACTGTGTGGATCACTATAAACTGTGTAAAATTCTGAAAGAGATGGGAATACCAGACCACCTGATCTGTCTCCTGAGAAACCTGTATGCAGGTCAAGTAGCAATAGTTAGAACCAGACATGGAACAACAGACTGGTTCCAAATTGGGAAAGGAGTACGTCAAGGCTGTATACTGTCACCCTGATTATCTAACTTCTATGCAGATTACGTCATGCGAAATGCTGGGCTGGATGAAGCACAAGCTGGAATCAAGACTGCCTGAAGAAATATCAATAACCTCAGATCTGCAGATGACACCACACTTATGGCAGAAAGTGAAGAGGAACTAAAGAGCCTCTTGATGAAAATGAAAGAGGAGAGTGAAAATGTTGGCTTAAAGCTCAACATTCAGAAAACTAAGATCATGGCATCCGGTCCCATCACTTCATGGCATCTGGTCCCATCACTTCATGGCAAATAGATGGGGAAACAGTGGAAACAGTGAGATACTTTATTTTGGGGGGCTCCAAAATCACTGCAGATGGTGACTGCAGCCATGAAATTAAGAGATGCTTGCTCCTTGGAAGAAAAGCTATGACCAATCTAGACAGCATGTTAAAAACCAGAGAGACATTACTTTGCTGACAAAGGTCCATCTGGTCAAAGCTAGTTGGACCATAAAGAAAGCTGAATGCCGAAGAATTGGTGATTTTGAGCTATGGTGTTGGAGAAGACTCTTGAGAGTCCCTTGGACTACAAGAAGATCAAACCAGTCCATCCTAAAGGAAATCAGTCCTGAATATTCACTGGAAGGATGGATGCTGAAGCTGAAACTCCAATACTTTGGCCACCTGATGCAAAGAACTGACTCACTGGAAAAGACCCTGATGCTGGGAAAGATTGAAGGCAGGAGGATAAGGGGACTACAGAGGATGAGATGGTTGGATGGCATCACCGACTCAACGGCCATGAGTCTGAGCAAGCTCCAGGAGTTGGTGATGGACAGAGAAGCCTGGCGTGCTGCAGTCCGTAGGGTCGCAAAAAGTCAGACATGACTGAGTGACTGAAGTGAACTGAACTGATGAAAACCCCAGAGTTAGCACCACACTCAGTTGTGAGAGACTAAAAGCTTCACCTCAAAGTAAGAAATAAGAGGATGCCTGCTTTTGCCACTTCTATTCAACACAGCACCGAGAGTTCCAGCCAGAGCCCTGTGATGAGAAAATCGTTAGTTTGAGTTTCTTCCTAGGCATTTTACAGTGACAGCCCTGCTCCACCTAAAGTCTGGGCATTGAGATGAAGGCTTAAGTTTAGGACTCCTGCTACAAGTTCCTGTTTTGCTTTTCCCAGGGCATCTTTTAAAATAAACAGCGTTGAGGTTGAGAAAAGTTAAGTTTCCACTGTGCCAACCAGCAAAGCCCCTAGGGAATTATTCACAGCTCCCTGATTCCAAAGATATGTTAATAACAGATAAAAGTGGAAAACACGGTGGAACTGGGGCTCGCAGGATATAAGACTAAACAAGGTATCTGGTCAGGGGCAGAAATGGATGTGTGCCCCACAGCCCCAGAAACCGACAAGCAGGCTCACACCTGTGGAGACAGACTGCTGCACTGCAGAGCCTCGCTCAGAGTCTCAGGGGAGTCCCACCTGTGCACAGAGGCGCTGCATGTGATCAAGCCAACCTTTACGCTGGTTACAGTCAGTCATCATTTCTATCCACTCTTCTCAGTCAGTTCTTCCAAGAACATTTCCTCACCACCTTTCTTCAACCTGCTGCTGGTTATGCTAGTCACACTTTTTACACTTTCCTCTCCCCGTTCCCACTGTGTGCACCTTGAAATCTCTCAGCCCACAGACAACACACAGGAAAACCTCAACTCTCACCTCACCAGAACTGCTCCAGCAGTCTGCCAGGACTCACCTGGCAGAGAGGGTAAAGCTCACCTCTCTCAGTTCTGACTCAGCCCTCTCCAGCCCTCCTCCCCAGACACACACAGCTGCTGATGGAAGGCTCCCTTGTTCCCCCACACCTGGGCTCCCTCACCACACCCACAGAAACCATGCTCCTCTGTGCTTCTGGAGGAACAGAGGCACAGGTTCTGCCTCTAAGAACCCAGATCTGTTCTGGGCCTGGCTTTGCTCCCCTAATCCTCCAACATACTTGGACTTGCCCACAGCGCTGTCTCCCAGGCAGATGATTTTCACATTGTCATCAGCATCGTATTTCTCCTGGTCCAGCTCACAGGGTTTGGCTTTGTCCCTAGCCATTGGCTCCTGGCTGTAGAAAGGGCATCAGCTCAGGGGAGGGGGATCTTGTCACTGCAAAGATCAAGAAGAGGCTGTTGGTAAAGAGATGAGAAGTCCCCTCAACCAAATTCCCTTCCTCTTCCTGGACAGGGGAGACAATGACCTGATGAGAGAGGAGCCCCAGGAAACACTATTCTGTTCTATTCACTACCAACCTGGCTAGCACTTGCTGAACCATGGCACTGTAATCTTGTCCCCAACAAGATCTTCTTAGAGTGGTTTACCCTGCGTCATCTGTTTACTACAGCTATGCTCAGGACCACAACTCCCACTCCCACCTGGAGAGACTATTCTAAAACCATGTTGAAGTTTTACAAGTTTTATGTACAAACATTTGCTCACTTGTGAAGCAGGGGCAAAAATCAACGTTTACATCACATAATCAATTTGAGACATTGTGTGGGCCTGAATTATCATCGCGAATGACAGACCACACAGCCAAAGACGTCTCTTCCGGATCCTCTACCTCATGCTTCTCACCTCCACCTCATTTTCCATCCTACTGAAATCAGTAGCTGTTTTTCCCTTTCCCAAACCTGGCATTTCTAGGCCCTCTTCTCTAGGGTTATTTCAACCTCTACTAGTTTCAAGGATCTCCTAAATGCTGATGATGCCAAATCTGCATCTCCACAGAGACCGCGAGCCCCTCAGTGCCAGACTCAAGTATGCAATTGCCTACCAGGGTTTGACTAGCAAACCACTGCACACAGGCAAAAATGACCTGTGAAACCTAAGCCCCGCCCACCCCAAACTCACTCTTCGCATCCCTTGTTTGTACATCACCAGACACCCAACGCCAGCACCGAAGTGTAATATAATCTCTAGCTCTATTCCACTATCCTCATGTCATCACGCCCAAATATATTAATAACTTCACAAACATTACTGAGACTGTGCCACAGTCCACACTCTGAGCTCAACGATGCAACAATGCAGCTGCAGCGCCCACACTTACTCAGCCTTAAATACCGGCAGATCTTGCACAAGACACGAAGGAAAACTCTACTGTGCCAAGAGCTATGACAGAGGTGCACACAAGGGTGGAAAATACCAACAGGACCCCTGAGTTTCCCTGACCGCAATGCTATTGCTTCTGCTCAGGTAGGGAGGGAGTCAGCCTTGTTCACCGAGGCACCCTCAGCCTCAAGAGCAGTGACTGGGAAGTGGCAGATGCTTAATAAGCATAATAAGGGGCTGCCCCTTCCACCTCCACCCTGCAGCTGGAGCCAAACGCAGCCAAATCTATTCTCGAAGACCTTCAATGCTTGTCGATATTCTCGCGACCCACTGGATAAGCTCTCTTTCACTCAAGTAGTTTTCGAGCACCTCAACCTCTTGGCCAGAATGGGCTGCCCTCGCCTCCCTCCTCCCACCGTTGCTAGAATCACTATCCCGTTCTTTCCCCCCCAGGCCCTCCGTCCAGCTGCAGGCCCGAGGACGGCCTTGAAGGGGCGCTTCCCACAGGCGAGGCCGCCACTCGCGCCGTTTCGTCATCTCGGCTGTTCCCGAGCGAGGACTGGAGACTAGCGGCGCCGCAGGTCTGTCCGCCCACGGCCAGCCGCCCTCAGGGCCCCTAGCCGCCCTCGGAACCCGCCCGTCCCGGATTCCTTCCACTATCGGACCCCGACAGTCAGCCCAAGGCCCACCGCCCCTCACTTGGCGTCCAGCTCTGCCAGCGTCCCCGCAGCTGCTACGCAACCGCTCAAGGACTTCAGGAGGGCTGCCCGGCCGAAGGCCTGAAGGACCCCGGGAGGCTGGCTCGTGCGATGCCGGGCCGGAGAACCGCCGGTGAACCAGCATCCGGATCAGGCCGGCCTGGGGTTTCCAACTGCCAGAGTCTGGGTGGGCTTCACCTGGGGACTGAGCCAGGATCCAGGCGGCTTTACGTCTCGGGGAGTGAGTGGAAAGCGGGAGTCCGGAGTCTAGGGAAGTGGGCCTGAGGCGCGGGGCGGGGCCTGAGGCGCGGGCGAGGCCTGAGGCGCTGGGCGGGGCCTGAGTCGTGGGGGTGGGGCATGAGGTGTGGGGCGGGGCATGAGGCGTGGGGGCGGGGCATGAGGCGCGGCGCGGGGGACAGGCGTTGGCCACTGGTAGGCGGCTGAGGTTAAGAACCGGAGTCTCCTGCATTGCAGGAGGACTCTTCACCAACTGAGTTATCAGGAAAGCCCTGAACAACCCTAGAATCTCTATATCCGTATAGAGATGGCATCTCATATACATAGAGGACTGATTATACAATGGATAATGCAAGAGACAATCTTATAAAATGGGCAAAATAAATGATACAGATCAAAACAATGATTAGTATAGCTAGTTGTCATCCGGTCGAAATAAACCATTAAGTCCACAGGAGAGCGTAGTGAGAAAAACATGTATAATCTTTGTTTTCGAAAATATACTGTAGCGATTTGTTGATACCTACTTAAGTATGTATCAGCCTATACATACTCATGTGCACTGGTCTAGCCTATTTCAAGTCCAATCATTCCAAACATAACCCTCCAATTTGTTGCAATTCTATCTAGTCATTTGTCTCAATTTTATAGCAAAAGGACAGAAACCCTAGTGCATTCATATAGACCAAAGATGCTAGGATGGCTCAGTCTAATGGGCTAAAAGTACATATTTTGTCCAAATTCCAGAAAATTTTATGCCAGTGTCTATTGTTTGTTTTCATATCTTATTCAAGCTTCCATATTGTATTTAGTTGCATTGAGTAGCATCAGCTGCATGCAACAAGTTCTGATAAATTCTTTTTTCATTTTTATTCTGTTACAAATATTTTCTAATTTTCCTTGTTATGGCATCTTAGATACACCCATCATTTGCCAGTGGACATTTAATTTCCAAATACATGTGTTTAAAGTATCTTTGACATTAATTTCTCATTTTGGTATGTATTTCTCATTTAACTGCTTTCTTCTCTACAGTCACTCTCTGTGTTTTTTCAGTCTTTTAACTTTATTGAGACTTTCAATGGCTGAGTCAAAGATCTCTCTTGGTAAATGTCACCTTGCACTTGAAAATATGTGGCTTGTTTTCAAATATCTCTTGACATTAATTTCTAACATAACTGCACAATAATAATAGAACAGACTTTGTATGACTTCAATACCTTTAGACCATGAAATTTTTGCACCCGACTTTATGTCCCTGTACGTTCCGGTGTTTCCTGGTTTATAGTCTTTGGGAACTTGAATAGAGTTTGTGTCCTGCTGTTGTATGCACGCACGCTAAGTCACTTCAGTCACGTCCAACTCTTTGCACCCCTATGGACTGTAGTCCAGCAGGCTCCTCTGTCCATGGGATTCTCCAGGCAAGGATATTGGAGTGGGTTGCCATGCCCTCCTCCAGGGGATCTTCCTGACCCAAGGATCAAACTCCTACATTGGTAGACAGATTCTTTACCACCAGCACCACCTGGGAAGCCTGAAAATTTATCTGTCTGGGTGCATCAGGTCTTAGATACAACATGTGGGGTCTTTAGTTGTAGCAAGGACTTTTAATTGTGGCGTGTGGGATCTAGTTTCCTGATCAAGGATTGAACCCAGGCACCCTGCATTGAAAGCAAGGAGTCTTACCACTGGACCTATAAATCTTAATTATGTTGAATTGGTTCATAGTGCTTTTCAGGTCTATTGTATCCTTCTACTTTTCTGTCCATGCATTCTGTTAAATTTTGAGAGTTTGATATTGAAACTCCAACTAATTATCTACTTAAAAAATAATTTTAATATACAGTAGAATTGTGTGTAACTTTGTTCTGTATTTTCCAAGTCTCCTGTAAATGTGTTACCATACTTTCATAATTTAAAACGTTTAAAAAATACATTAGCAAAAAAAAAGCAATTGAAAAGTGGGCAGAAAAAAAAAAGAAAAAGAAAAGTGGGCAGAAGAACTCAATAGACATTTTTCCAAGGACAAAACGCACATTAAAAAAAAAAAAAAGACGCCATCAGGCATGTAAAAAGATGTTCAACATCACTAATCATGAGGGAAATGCAAATCAAAACCAGAGTGAGAAATCAGCTCACACAAATCAGAATGACCATCATCAAAAACAACACAAATAACAAACGGTGGTGAGAATGTGCAGAAAAGGGAACTCTTGTGCAAGTAGGTGGGAGTGTAAAATCGGTGCAGCCGCTGTGGAAGACAGTATAGACCTAAAAAACCAAAAATAAGCCATATGACCTAACATTTTTTCTTTTATGAGCCTTCTCTGTTCAGCAGCACAGTCTATGGAGTACATACATTCTTGGTGAGAATTGTAGGTCTCATCTCAAATTAGTGACTTGCCTTTACAACTATACTTATATTTATTTTATTTCCATATAAGGCACTTTAAAAATGACCTTTCTAGTGGTATATTTTAGAAAATTTTGAAAGAGATTTTAATATAACACACTATAATATTTTTTATTTTTAAAGATACAGTCTTTTTAATAATATCTCATGATGAATTTAACTTGACAGTTGAAGCATGATGTGGTAACTATGTTATACTGTTTAATTCACAGATTTAGGACAATGTTTGATTTTAAAAATATAACTAAGGTGAAAATAAAATTAAGTATAACCAGGTGAGACTGCATAGTTATGAGCAGTAAAGCACCAGGAAACAGTGACTGAAAATATAAACTTCTCTCTCACCAGTGGTCATTCATCACTTTGCTTTCAGAAGCCTAAAAGAAATTGTCTTCATTGTTTCACATCCAGTCTGGTAAAGCTAGGCATTTCTTAGCTTACTCAGTATAACCTTGAATCGCTGAAATAAGTGAATCGAAAGAGCCAAAGGTATTTTCTTGTCTGAGACAGCCAAAGATGAACATTTTGAGGATTTCCTCACAGAAGTCTACCTTGATAGACTATCAGGTACGCCTGAAATCAGTTTCCACGGGCGTTTTATATTCTTGTAGTATGAGTTCCAACCTATGCTCACCACTGTCTACTGGACATCTCCACTTCCAACACTGGTCCAATACTAACAAATGTCCGTGGATACCGAAATAGAAAGAATGCTGCTTGTTCAGGAAAGTCAGCTGCGGAGATGCCTAACTCCGTGGGGCTGCAACCAAAGCCGCACACTACGTAACCACGGCAGCAACGTGGCAAGTGCCTCAGCACGCCTCCGCTCAGTGCTGCGCCCCGTCCCACGTGCCAGACGAGCCCGGGGACGCATGTGTGGCGCTGGTCCACAAAACCAGCCAGCAGTGCGGGCAACGGCCGATCTCGTACTTTTCTGCCCTGCTTTTCTCCATTCCTGCATCCTTTAGGATTTAGTTGATTTTTTTGTACTGTAACTTTTTTTCACTTTTTAAATGTTTAAATGTATATATCAAGATTAACCATTTTAACTCATTTCTAAGTGTACAATTCAGTGACATTAAGAACATTCATATGTAACCTTCACCAATGTCAATTCCAGAATTTTTTTGTGATCCCAAATAGAAACTCTAACCATTAAGCAATTGTTCCCCATTCTGCCCTCCCCTAAGCACTGGTAATGCTAGAAAAGTAATGCTCAAAATCCTTCAAGCTAGGCTTCAGCAGTATGTGAACAGGGAACTCCCAGATGTACAGGCTGGATTTAGAAAAGGCAGACGAATCAATGATCAAATTGCCAGTTTGATCAACTGAACCATAGAAAAAGCTAGAGAATACCAGAAAAATATCTACTTCTGCCTCACTGACTACACTAAAGCCTTTGACTATGTAGATCACAACAAACTGTGGAAAACTCTTAAAGAGATAGGGATACCAGACCATCTTACCTGCCTCCTAAGAAAGCTGTATGTGGTCAAGAAGCAACAGTTAGAACTGGATATGGAACAATAGACTGGTTTCAAATTGGGAAAGCAGTACGGCAAGGCCGTATATCATCACCCTGCTTCTTTAACTTCTAGGCAGAGTACATCATGCGAAAGGGCGAGCTAGATGAAGCACAAACTGGAATCAAGATTGCCGGGAGAAATATCAATAACCTCAGATACGCACATGACATTATTTTATGGCAGAAAGCAAAGAGGAATTAAAGAGCCTCTTGATGAATGTGAAAGAGGAGAGTGAAAAAGCTGGCTTAAAACTCAACATTCAAAAAACAAAGACGATGGTTTCTGGTCCCATCACTTC
>NW_011493576.1:4173-6916 GCF_000754665.1 Bison bison bison | reverse complement strand
GTAAGGGTGGTATCATCTGTGTATCTGAGGTTATTGATATTTCTCCTGGCAATCTTGATTCCAGCTTGTGCTTCATCCAGTCCAGCGTTTCTCATGATGTACTCTGCATATAAGTTAAATAATCAGGGTGACAATATACAGACTTGACGTACTCCTTGCCCTATTTGGAACCAGTCTGTTGTTCCATGTCCAGCTCTAACTTGCTTCCTAACCTGCATACAGATTTCTCAAGAGGCAAGTCAGGTGGTCTGGTATTCTTGAATTTTCCAGTTTGTTATGATCCACACAGTCAGAGGCTTTGGCATAGCCAATAAAGCAGAAGTAGATGTTTTTCTGGAACTCTCTTGCTTTTTCAGTGATACAACAGACATTGGCAATTTGCTCTCATTCCTCTGCCTTTCTAAATCCAGTTCAATCATCTGGAAGTTCACAGTTCATGTACTGTTGAAGCCTGGCTTGGAGAATTTTGAGCATTATTTTGCTAGCATGTGAGATGAGTGCAATTGTGCAGTAGTTTGAACATTCTTTAGCATTGTCTTTCTTTGGGATTAGAATGAAAACTGCCCTTTTCCAGTCCTGTGGCCACTGTTGAGTTTTCCAAATTTGCTGGCATATTGAGTGCAGCATTTTCACAGCATCATCTTTCAGGATTTGAAATATCTCAATGGGAATTCCGTCACCTCCACTAACTTTGTTCGTAGTGATGCTTTCTAAGGCCCACTTGACTTCGCATTCCAGAATGTCTGGCTCTAGGTGAGTGATCACACCATTATCTGGGTCATGAAGATCTTTTTTGTACAGTTCTTCTCTGTATTCTTACCACCTCTTCTTAATATCTTCTGCTTCTGTTGGCCCATACCATTTGTGTCCTTTATTGAGCCCAGCTTTCCATGAAATGTTCCCTTGTATCTCTAATTTTATTGAATAGATCTCAAGAAAATGCCCTTACAGTGTAACAATCAACACAGAGGATGCACAAATACCTTGAGAGATGCTGAGAAGCTTTGTCTTGGGTTTGACTGTTGGAGTCAAGTAGCTAGCAGTTGCAACAATCAGAGACTTCTTAAAGCCACTGCTGCAGTCTTGCTTGCTAAAGAGGTTCCTGTGTACCTTTTTTCAAAATAACTTCCTACACCTCTTATATATCATATGCAGTCCAGGAGCTCAAAGCAGCTGGAGATGTGATGACTATTGCCTTTCACAGCTCCAGGGAAGACAATAGACAAAGGGTATTGGGATACCTCACGATAATGTGTGTGCGCTCAGTCGTGTCCGACTCTTTGGACGCCATGGACTGTAGCCTGCCAGGCTCCTCCATCCACAGATTTTTCCAGGCAAGAATACTGGAGTGGGTTGCCATTCCCTTTTCCACCCCATGATAAAGAAAATCCAAAATGTATAGGGGATTGTGTGGAGCCCTGGAATGGTTCCTGGAATGACAATTTAGTGGATGCCAGCTTACTGGAGAGAGACCCTCTATAAGACACTTATAAGAGACAAATGGGAGATCTGAAAAACAATGATTTTCACAGGGACTCAAAGTCAAAGACCACGTTGAAATTTGTTCATATATCATTTCATTGGCCAGACATGACCATGTGCAGTTGACTTTGCGAGTGTTTGGTTTAAAGCCTCCAGTTCCATGACCAGAACAAAAGTTCCTGATTCTACATTTTCTACCACTTAATGCCCAAATAGGAAGAAGGAGAATCTGTGCTGGAAATTTCTCTGAGGCTGGCAGAGAAAGAAAATGCTCAGATATGCTATCCACAGCTTCTGATGCAGACCAGCGGGCAGAGGCAGAACTTCCGGAGGATGGTCAATGGAAAGTTTTCACGGGAAATGAGTTAGCAACTTTCTTTGTGGGGAGGGTGAATATTTGGTTGCTGGAGGAAAAATCAATCAAGAAATTCTGATGTGAATAATTATATATTAGCCACCACAGTCTCCTCCAAAATTTTGAATTCAATTGCACTTTTTAAAAAATTTATTTTGAAAAAACATTACCAGATTTTAAATGGATTAGAAGTAGGATAAATGACCTAGAAAATGGGAAAGAAATCATTTTTGAACTTTAAGAGTCTTTTGGTTTTCTGTGTGAAACTTCAGTTTTCAATAAAAATGGGGTGAGTACAGCTGTTGCTGTTGCTGAGATGTTATATTAACTGGAAACCATAACCATAACATTGAGCCAGTAACCCATTAAGGTTTGTGAAAGATAGTCATATTTCTAAAACTTTATATTTCTTGTGTTATGCTCTGACTACCAATAAAAGTATATTTGAAAGTCTTCACAATATTGATTCTCCAAAAGAATATCTACCATACTGCATAATGGGACATTATTTCTTAATATGACAGCAGACAGCCTAATAAGAAATCTGTGCTGCCTGGGAATAAAAATAACCAAATGATTACATTTGTTACCAAACCCGGGTTCGGCCGTTCAATGTTCAAAAGACAGTAATCAAGAAGCAAGTGTCAGCAGACAAGAGAGGTGTTCTAATTAGAAAAGCCAGCAATTGCGGAGAAGATCTGTGGAGTAGACTCATGTCCCAAGACCAAATCCAAAGATTCTACTTGGCCATGACAGCTTTTAAAGGGAAAGGGTAATCTTCCTGAAGGGGAGATAATCTCAGTGATTCGCTGAGGCAGGAGGCTGGGCCCCACGGTGCTGTGGGCAGGAGGCTGGGCCCCACGGTGCTGTGGGCAGGAGGCTGGGCCCCACGGTGCTGTGGGCAGG
>NW_011493576.1:1118-1880 GCF_000754665.1 Bison bison bison | reverse complement strand
ATGTGAGAGTTGGACTGTGAAGAAAGCTGAGCGCCGAAGAATTGATGCTTTTGAACTGTGGTGTTGGAGAAGACTCTCGAGAATCCCTTGGACTGCAAGGAGATCCAACCAGTCCATTCTAAAGGAGATCGGTCCTGGGTGTTCTTTGGAAGGAATGATGCTAAAGCTGAAACTCCAGTACTTTGGCCACCTCATGTGAAGAGTGGACTCATTGGAAAAGACTCTGATGATGGGAGGGATTGGGGGCAGGAGGAGAAGGGGACGACAGAGGATGAGATGGCTGGATGGCATCACCAACTCGATGGACGTGAGTTTGAGTGAACTCTGGGAGTTGGTGTTGGACAGGGAGGCCTGGCATGCTGCATTTCACGGGGTCGCAGAGTCGGACACGACTGAGCGACTGAACTGAACTGAAAATGATTACAGATGGTGAGTGCAGCCATGAAATTAAAAGACGCTTGCTCCTTGGAAGAAAAGCTATGACAAATCTATATAGCATATTAAAAAACAGAGACATTACTTTGCTGACAAAAGTTCATCTAGTCAAAGCTATGGTTTTTCCAGTATTCATGTATGGATGTAAGAGCTGAGTGCCAAAGAATGGATGCTTTTGAACTGTGGTGTTGGAGAAGACTCTTGAGAGTCCCTTCAACTGCAAGGAGATCCAACCAGTCCATTCTAAAGGAGATCGGTCCTGGGTGTTCTTTGGAAGGAATGATGCTAAAGCTGAAACTCCAGTACTTTGGCCACCTCATGTGAAGA
>NW_011493576.1:603-1018 GCF_000754665.1 Bison bison bison | reverse complement strand
GAGTACATCATGAGAAACGCTAGGCTGGAAGAAGCGCAAGCTGGAATCAAGATTGCGGGGAGAAATATCAACAACCTCAGATATGCAGATGACACCACCCTTAATGGCAAAAAGTGAAGAGGCACTGAGGAGCCTTCTGATGAAAGTGAAAGAGGAGAGTGAAAAAGTTGGCCTAAAACTCAACATTCAGAAAACAAAGATCATGGCATCCTGCTCCATCACTTCATGGCAAATAGATGGGGAAACAATGGAAACAGTGACAGACTTTATTTTGAGGGGTTCCAAAATGACTACGCCAAAGCCTTTGACTGTGTGGATCACAATAAACTGTGGAAAATTCTGAAAAAGATGGGAATACCAGACCACTTGACCTGCCTCTTGAGAAATGTGTATGCAGGTCAGGAAGCAACAGTTA
>NW_011493576.1:0-503 GCF_000754665.1 Bison bison bison | reverse complement strand
TCTATATAGCATATTAAAAAACAGAGACATTACTTTTGCTGACAAAAGTTCATCTAGTCAAAGCTATGGTTTTTCCAGTATTCATGTATGGATGTAAGAGCTGAGTGCCAAAGAATGGATGCTTTTGAACTGTGGTGTTGGAGAAGACTCTTGAGAGTCCCTCAACTGCAAGGAGATCCAACCAGTGCATCCTAAAGGAAATCAGTCCTGAATATTCACTGGAAGGACTGATGCTGAAGCTGAAGCTCCAATACTTTGGCCACCTGATGTGAAGAACTGGCACATTGGAAAAGATCCTGATGCTGGGAAAGGTTGAAGGCAGGAGGAGAAAGTGTCGACAGAGGATGAGATGGTTGGATGGCATCACTGACTCGATGAACATGAGTTTGAGCAAGCTCTGGGAGTTGGTGATGGACAGGGAAGCCTGGCGTGCTGCAGTCCATGGGGTCACAGAGAGTCGGACACGACTGAGCGACTGAACTAAACTGAACTGACGTAGTGCT
>NW_011493575.1:20899-21554 GCF_000754665.1 Bison bison bison | reverse complement strand
ATACAATTATATATATTTATATATAATATAAATACAAAGTATGACTATGTCCCACATATAGCACAGGGCATACTTACAGAGAAAAACTGTTGTTTCTCTGAAATTCCCACTTAAATTTAAATGTATTTGCTAAAACTGGCAACTTTACTCCATGTCATCATGAGTAGAAATTTAGACGGTGTTATGTCACGAGATTAGTATAGTCATGACAAAAATAAAAGTAGAGAATAAAAAATTGAAATTGGTGAGAAATGACCAGTATTTAATGGGGTAACTCCTTCTGTAATAGAAACAACTATGGATGACAAAGAGCAAATAATGACAAATATAAAAAGTTTTGTGCTTTTGCAATCCACAATGATCAGAGAGAGGATATTTAAATCTATTGAGGAAATGGAAAATTTCTGAATGTGGGACTTGGGGCCTAGCATCAGTGTCCTATGCCTTGTTGTTGTTCAGTTGCTCAGTCATGTCTGACTCTTTGCGACCCCATGGACTGCAGCCAGGTTTCTCTTTCCACCATCTTCTGGAGTTTGCTCAAACTCAAATAGGTCCTATGCCTATTAGTGTAATATTAATTTAGGAGGAGGCTAGTTTTCCCCTGGTGGTCCAGTGGTTAAGACTCCACGCTTCCAATGCAAGGGACACAGGTTTG
>NW_011493575.1:19306-20746 GCF_000754665.1 Bison bison bison | reverse complement strand
TTAAATTTTTTCTTTTTCTACAGCAGTTATTTCCTTTCAATATTTAATTTTCTTCTTTACTATGTTTATTGTCTTGTTTCTCCATGCTAGAATGTAAGCTCCATGAGAGCAAGGATCTTTTGTTCACTGATATATCTATCCTGAGAGCCTAGAACAGTCCCTGACATACTGAGTATTCAAAATGTATTTTTCAGTGAATGAAGACATGAATGAATGCTTCACAAGCAATTACTTCTCCTCTATGCTCTGGGTTCCCTGAGTTCAAGACCATTTGAATCTAGGCAGGAAAGTCAAATCAGATGGTGATAGATTAAGGTTGCTAGAGGATTCTCTAAGATACCAGTTATTGTATGAGATTCTAAGGAGCTGGTGTTGGGAGGGAGTATTTACTGAGCACATTTCAGTATATTTGAAACTGGTTTGTTTGAGGGGAAAGATGCTAGATAGAATAGATCAACAAGGAGGAGATGAATGTGCTTGGTTTTAGAGCTGGAAAGGACAGCTCCATACTGATTAATTGGTAGCATGAACCACACAGTGGTATTGTTCCCTGGTGACCAGCCTATTGAAGCTCTTATCAGTTAATCTGGATATCTGCGCCTTCCAGACTGGAGTGTAACCTTCTTAGTGAGCATCTCCTATCAGCCCACAGAAGTTCTCCAGAGAAGAGGGGCAACTGTGAGCCCTCAGCAGCCAACACTCATAGCAGCTGCTTGTAAATGTTTCCAGGGACTGTATATGTATAACTGAATCACTATGTTGTATACCTGAAACTAATACAACATTGTAAATCAACTATACTCCAATAAAATTTTTTAAAAGACAAATTAACTTCTTTTAAATAGTCAAATGTTTTACCTATTTCTCTTGAACTCTTAATTTCATTCTAGTCATGCCATAGAATTATATCCTAATGTAATATATTTTTTTATGAAAGTCTTTGATCATTGCAGCCTAATCTCTGCCATAGAAACAAACATAAACTTACATTGTAAATATGCTTGTTTCCTGTGACTGTAAAGCTCTGAGCCTTAGGGATTATTTTCATTACACTCAGTACATGATTAAAATAACACAAATATATGTTTAACTTCATAATTAATAAATATAAAATAGACTATTATTGGCAATACATCTCTTAATATGATGGAAGGGGATTTTTTTAAAAAGTAGTTCCTTTCTCTGTGGATAAATGTTACTTATTGTTAGAAGGATACCAAGTTCAGCATTTTCAGTACATTTAAGTGCTGAGAAATCATGTTTGTATAAGTGGCCAAGGAATGAACAGAGTGTAGTTAAAACAGTATCATTATTGAACATTTTCTGAATACTAACTCCAAAAATTACACAATGATGATCTATCAAAATTATATATAATGACTTATCAAATGACAACATGGCATTAAAAAACTATAATCAGCCCTCCGTAGCCTACAGTTT
>NW_011493575.1:16115-17584 GCF_000754665.1 Bison bison bison | reverse complement strand
CTGGAAGAGGGCATGGTAACCCACTCCAGTATTCTTGCCTGCAGAATCCCCATGGAGAGAGGAGCGTGGTGGGCTACAGTCCATGGGATTGCAAAGAGTTGGACCCAATTGAGTGACTAAGCACAGCACAGCACAGGACACTAAGTGCTTTAGGTAATATATGGCACACAGCTGAGACTCAGGGGACAGCCCACCTATCAGAGGCAGCTCATGTAATTTCTTTTTGAGTGGTCTAACAATCTACTTCTAGGCCTAGCTCAGTGCTTTGGACTTGAGTAGATAAAGTTCTACCCCAGCACGTTTTCAACTGGGTTCCATAGGAACTCACAGGGTAGGGTGCTCCAGAGTCCTGCAAATAGTGGAATTATTAAACAGTGGAATTTTTTTGCCAAAATATTTAAACTTCGTGAGGAATTTGTTCATCACTTCTATTTTAAATATTAAGATTCAGAGAAAGATTTAGTTGGGGGAAAGTATTGGTGAAACACATGCACACAAAGCTACTCACTTGAACACACAATTACTTCCATTCCTTATTTGTGTCCTAGCACATGATATTTCCTGTGCCTGGGGTAACCAAAGCTCACCTTCATTAGAGTTTCTGCCAGCCCTTCCAGACAAAAGATAAAGCTTTCTCTTTTACATACTATTTTGTATTTACTATTATTACAGCACTTCCCATATTGTATCATAACTCTATGATTACATGTACTAGCAAGTTCAACTTTCTAAATATCTCTTGAACATGTCCTCTTTTCTACATTCCCACTACAATGCTTTAGCTCAGTTTATCATCATCTCTCATTTGGATCATGGCAACAGCATTAAGTCTTTATTCTTTCCTATCTGTATTTCCATACTGCCACAAAAGTGATGCATCTAAGACTATATTCTGATTATATCATACCTCTACTTACATTTTATGGATCTTGCTCCAAATTATAGATCCTATGATACTTCTGAGTGTAGTTAATTTGTCCTAGTTTCATCCTCACACTTCTTTCACTATTCTTATCTTACCTGTGGATCATAAGTTGTAGTCATGAAAAATTACTGATAAATAGAACCAGAAAGTCATGCTATTGTAAGGTTTTATGCCTTTATAAACAAATACTGCCCTCTCTACCTAAGATAGCTGTTCTCTAGTGAGATTAATTCCTACAGACCTTTTACATCCCCACTTAGATATTACTTCTTCTGGGAAGCTTTTCTGACACTAAAAGTATTTATTTTGTGATTCCCATAGTTCTCCTTCACCCTTATTTACCATATTTCAAAGTAATTTTCTGCAATTGTGTTTGTCTCTACCATAAGACTCAAGTCTTTTTTGAGGGAGTATACAGTTTTCATATTTCATTGTCAGTTCACTTCAGTTCATTTCAGTCGCTCAGTCACATCCGCCTCTTTGCGACCCCATGAATTGCAGCACGCCAGGCCTCCCTGTCCATCACCAACTCCCGGAGTTCACC
>NW_011493575.1:14220-15723 GCF_000754665.1 Bison bison bison | reverse complement strand
TTTCACTTTCATCAAGAGGCTTTTTAGTTCCTCTTCACTTTCTGCCATAAGGGTGGTGTCATCTGCGTATCTGAGGTAATTGATATTTCTCCTGTCATTTCATTGTACTTACATTTAAATTTCAACATTAAATACATGTATAAATATATTCTAACCTTATGTCCCAATTTTTTAAATGGAAAGATAATCGGGTGGACGGCTTTAAGGATGTAATACATTAGATAGTGTAGAATATACTAAACATTAGAGAATCTAGGGGATGGTAAAAATCTGTCTGTATACATGTACATATTTAATGACACCAGTAAACACTATCAGTTCAAGAAGACATCTACAACTTTGGGTTGCACTTAGAGGAAAAAAAAACATTCAGGACTGAACTGAGAGGTCCTTGGTTGTTGACATAATCTCTCTTTGATTTTATACTTTAGACAAACTAAGGACTCTGTCAGTATATTGAAACCCCTGAATTGTACAAAATCCCTATTTCTCAGGAGAGACAGTAACAACAAGGTAGATTAAGGAATTAGTTAACGTCAATTAGGATTGTGGGGGCTGGCCACAAAGTAAGCCTTGCTGCTAGAGGCTGAAAATCCAGTTAGATGATGTAGCTAGTATCTATAGATTTGAATAGCAGGATAGAAACCCAGTGGAGACAGAACTGGTTAGTGTATTCCTCGAAAATCATTGTTTTCCAAACAAGTTCCTAGGAGGCTTTCCTTCAACAGAGCATAAGACTTGTCAGTCTTAAGCATGCACTGCATCTTCATTATCTATATATCTCCATTTCCTAGTAAAATACCTTGCACAAAGTAATTTTTTAATTTAAATTGGAGGCTAATTGCTTTACAATGCTGTGCTGGTTTCTGCTGTACAACATGAATCAGCCATAAGTATATATATATTCTCTCCCTCTTGAGCCTCCCTCCCTGCCCATCCCACCTCTCTAGGTCACCACAGAGCACTGAGCTGAGCTTCCTGTGCTATACAGTAACTTCTCACTAGCTGTCTATTTTACACATGGTGGTATAGTAGTTTTCAATAAACAGTTTTTGAACAAGTAAGAGATGAATGTTTGGGAGGAGAATGTATGTCTGACCTGCAGCAGGCTTTACTTTGGGGTCCTGGGTCATTCCCAGTGAAGAGGCCATGGGGCTTTAGAGCATGTGGTATAGGGAGCTAGAGGGTTTCTACTATGTCCAGAAAGAGTTAGCTTCTGTATAATCTACACAAATTTATGGAATCACTTGCATTAAAACTAGATTAAATGGAGCTTCAGAGTCTAACAGCCACTGCAGTACACCCTGCAGCGTAATCAATATCAGTAAAACAAATACATTAGGAAAATGAGATTGCTGAAAAATGAAAGGAGAAAGGAATCTGGGTGCTATAGAGACCAAACAGTAGTCACAGCTGTTGACTCTAGGGGACAACAGAACAAGAAGGGGATAAAAAGAGCAATAAAAGACCATTGAAAGCACACCTGTTACAGTAGGAGACAGC
>NW_011493575.1:8360-11891 GCF_000754665.1 Bison bison bison | reverse complement strand
AGATACCTATAGTAGACAGGTTTTGGGTTCAGTATGAAATTCTAGGATGGTGTCACTGGTATATAACTAAAACCCTGCAAATGAATGAAATCAACTAAGCAGAAAAGGCCACACCCTGAGGAACTCCAACATTTAAAGTTTGGTGAAAAATGGAGTAACCAACAAAGATGCCAGTGGAATAGCCAGATAAAAGGAAGAAAGCTGAACGAGGGTAATGTCATAGAAATCAAGGGAACATTGTTTCAAGAAGAAGGGTGTGATCTTCTATGATGATGACTGAAAGAGTGTTATATGTTAGAATCTCTCTAGTCAGGATCTCATCAAGCCATCACCTGAATTATATGGTGTAAATATGCTGGCAAGATAGCTCCACTAAGTCTACAGGACTCAGGCCATAGAAAAAAAATTCTCCTCTTAAATCTAATAAAGCTAATGGAGAAATGCCCTGGGTGTTTTTTTCACAGGCATATAGGGCTTCACTGGTGGCTCAGACAGTAAAGAACCCACCTGCAATGCAGGAGACCCAGGTTTGATCCTTAGGTTGGGAAGATCTCCTGGAGAAGAAAATGGCAACCCACTCCAGTATTCTTGCCTGGGAAGTCTCATGGATGGAGGAGCCTGGCAGGCTACAGTCCATGGGTCACAAAGACTTGGACACAACTGATTGACTAAATAACAACAAAAACAATGAAAAAATATCTTATTTCTTAAACAGGAGAGTCAGCTTTCCTATTTATGATTTATTAGAACCCACATGTACCAAACACCCTGGAACTCAACAAAAAAGAATTCAACTATTTTCTAAGGGAAAAAAGAAATACAGGTCTCAGAGTGAAATGTCCAAGGAACACAGATATTATGTCTATGTTTGTCAAACTGGCATAGGAGAGAGAACAAAGACCAGAAAACACTGAAAAATGATTCTTAAGCTAAAACTCCCTGAAGTTTGTGGATTTCTGGGAGTATGAAGCCCTTTGAATGAAGAGTTTAAGCTGTACACAAAGTTGGAGTTCAATTAGAATCAGATATCAAAGATGATCTTGCTTACTCCAAGTGATTTATCTGGATACTGGCTGAAGAGAGCTTAAGCTGAAAAGGAATTAGTAATGTGACTAAGATTCTGACAGGTGTGAATAAACAGGAAGAAGAACTCTGAGGCAAATCAGAAGGAAAAAAAAATGGAAAAGAGGCTGAATAGATACAAACTGATGATTATTTTGATTGAATTTAATCTCAACAATGAATTCAAATAGCAGATATATCATTACAGAGAAACAAATCTCTTCTAATAAAGAAAAATTACATAGTATGTTCAATTTCTAAGCCCATGCTATTGATAAAAGCATTTTGAGAGAAAACAGGGGTGGAGGAAGGAAGGGAGGGTGCGAGAAAGAGAAAGAAATTGATTCTGAAAAATTGACTTTGTCTGCCTGATAGTCATTGGATGAAATCACAAAGAAAACATTGGCAAGAGATCAGGCCTCCTGGAATCCATTAAATAAAAAGGAGAAAAATATCTAACTGTTGGTTGCAGATCAGCATGGTATACTCAAAGATTTGAGCAGAACTATTTAAGGGTGAGCAAACCGAGCAATAAAATGTGAAAATCAACACTCATAAAAATAAGAAAAGAAATTTTCTAGTTTAGAGAGGAACTGGTACTACTACATATGTTGGATACCATACATGGGTCTTAACCAGAAACAAAGGAGAGCCACTGATTGCTCAGTTTCTGTTCTCCCCTCAGCATATGCAAATTTCTGCAGCACCTCCACTAGTTGGTAGTCACAATTGCAGTTTTTTAAGGTGTGCTCAGAATAAAGGCTAATCTGACCAACTAAACCACAGACTTAAAATAGACATGAGGGCTAATCTAGGCTGGGAGATGAACTGTAACAGTCATGTCCCACACTCACACCTTTATTTTTGCAGTGGATAAATCCAATAGACAAGAGCTGCATGGTAGAATGACTTGACTTGAAAGTGTAGCTTGCTTTAATGAGAAGTATCAGAAGGAAATTAGAGCTCAGATAGGCAAGATGCCAAGGACAGGGAAGTCAGCTAATGCAGGCTAGAACGGGTTGGTACTAGAGGCTTAGACAGACTAGAGCAATCATTCATTTCTGACCTTTTAGAAAATGGAGACTACTCATCACTGGTAAGATGAAGCTTTATGAAAAATTGCAAAAGCAATAATTTTTAATTCTATAGAAAATTTAGAGAGTAAATCTAAACAAAAATAAGAAAATACTTCCAGAAGTGAAAGTGAAATTCGCTCAGTCGTGTCCGACTATACAGTCCATGGAATTCTCCAGGCCAGAATACTGGAGTGGGTAGCCTTTCCCTTCTCCAGGGCTGCGATAGCCACAGTTAGCTCTTTGGTGTACATCTCATAAAATTTTTTCTATGCATATACAAATATATGTGTGTATACACACACACACACACACACACACACACACACACACAGTTTGTGACCCCATGGACCGTAGCCTACCAAGCTGTTCTATCCATGGGATTTTCCAGGCAAGAATACTGGCCTGGTTTGCCATTTCCTTCTCTTGGGTCTCTTCCCAATTGCAGGGACTGATCCAGAGTCGCCTGCATTGGCAGGCAGATTCTTTACCACTGAGCCAACAGAGAAGCCCATGTATGCAGTCACTGAATTTTAATCAAAATTTTAACTTAATGATATTTTATGAGCAACTTTTACTACAATAAATACATATACACAGTACTATTTTTCTACATAATATTACATCATAAGGGTCTATCTCAATTGATTTTACTGATCTATTGTTGAACATGTTTGGTGTTTTAGTTTTTTTTGCTACTATGAAGAATACTACAGTGAATATTACTGAGCACATTCTTTCTTTAAGGATCCCTTTATAACATCAAACATATAAATATGGGACAATGGGATATCCACATGCAAAAGACAGAAGTTATACCTATTTCACACTAGATCTAAAATTAACTCTAAATGGATAAAAAACTAAATATAAGAACAAGAACTATACAGCTTTTAGAAGAAAAGCAGAGTGGTAAGACTTTGTAACCTTGGGCTTGACAATGATTTCTTAGATATGACCCCAGAAGCACAATCAGCAAAAGAAAAAAAAGAAAATGGACTTCATCAAAATTAAACTTTTCTGCATCAAAGAACAGTATCAAGATAGTGAAAAGGCAATCAATGGAATGGGAGAAAATAGTTACAAATCACAGATCTATTAGAGTCTAGCATCCAGATTATGTATCAGTTCAGTTCAGTTGCTCAGTCGTGTCCGACTCTTTGCGACCCCATGAATCGCAGCACGCCAAGCCTCCCTGTCCATCACCAACTCCCAGAGTTCACCCAGACTCACGTCCATCGAGTCAGTGATGCCATCCAGCTATCTCATCCTCTGTCATCCCCTTCTCCTCCTGCCCCCAATCCCTCCCAGCATCAGAGTCTTTTCCAATGAGTCAACTCTTCGCATGAGGTGGCCAAAGTACTGGAGTTTCAGCTTTAGCATCATTCCTTCCAAA
>NW_011493575.1:5903-6630 GCF_000754665.1 Bison bison bison | reverse complement strand
CTCAATTTTGAAACAATCAGTTGTTCCATGTCCAGTTCTAACTGTTGCTTCTTGACCCATATACAGGTTTCTCAGGAAACAGATAAGGTATTCCAGTACTCCCATCTCTTGGAGAATTTTGAGCATTACTTTGCAAGCATGTGAAATGAGTACAATTGAGCGGTGGTTTGACCATTCTGGCATTGCCTTTCTTTGGGATTAGAATGAAAACTGACCTTTTCCAGTGTGGCCACTGCTGAGTTTTCCAAATTTGCTGGCATACTGAGTGCAGAACTTTCATAGCATCATCTTTTAGGATTCAAAATAGCTCAACTGTTAATTCTGTCTTCTTCACTTTGTTCATAGTAATGCTCCCTAAGCCTCACTTGATGTCATACTCCAGGATGTCTGGCTCTAGGTGAGTGAGCACACCATTGTGGTTATCTGGGTCATTAAGACCTATTTTGTATAGTTCTTTGTATACTTGCCACCTCTTCGTAGTCTCTTCTGCTTCTGCTAGGTCCTTACTGTTTCTGTTCTTTATTGTGCCCATCCTTGTATGAAATGTTCCCTTGATATCTCCAGTTTTCTTGAAAAGATTTCTAGTCTTTCTTATTCTATTGTTTTCCTCTATTTCTTTTCATTGTTAATTTAAGAAGACTTTTCTTTTTATCTCTCCTTGCTATTCTCTGGAACTCTGCATTCAGTTGGGTGTATCTTTCCCTTTCTCCCTTGCCTTTCACTTCTC
>NW_011493575.1:4377-5548 GCF_000754665.1 Bison bison bison | reverse complement strand
AACTCTGTTAGCCTTTACTCTGCTTCATTTTGTACTCCAAGGCCAAACTTGCCTGTTATTCTGGGTATCTCTTGACGTCCTACTTTTGCTTTCCAATACCCTATGATGAAAAGGACATCTTTTGTGATAGTTCTAAAAAGTGTTTTAGGTCTTCATAGAACTGGTCAACTTCAGCTTCTTCAACATCAGCTGTTGGGGCATAGACTTGGGTTACTGTGATATTGAATGATTTGCCTTGGATACAAGCTGAGATCATTGTGTTTTTGAGATTTCACCCAAGTACTTCATTTCAGACTCTTGTTGACTATGAGGGCTATACCATTTCTTCTAAGGGATTCTTGCCCACAGTCATAGATCTAATGGTCATCTGAATTAAATTTACCCATTTCCATCCATTTTAGTTCACTGATTCCTAAAGCGTTGATGTTCACTCTTGCCATCTCCTCTTGACCACATCCAATTTACCTTGATTCATGAACCTAACATTCCAGGTTCCACTGGAGTTTACTTTCACCATCAGACATATCCACAGCTGAGCATTGTTCCTGCTTTGATACAGCCACTTAATTCTTACTGATGCTATTAATATTAGTAATTGCCCTCCGCTCTTCCCCAGAAGCATATTGGACACCTTTCAAACTTGAGGGCTCATCTTCTGCTGTCATATCTTTATGCCATTTATACTGTTCATGGGGTCCTCCAGGGAAGAAGACTGCAGTGGGTTTCCATTCCTCCTCCAGTAACCACATTTTGTCAGAGCTCTTCACTATGTCCTGTCCAACTTGGGTGGCTCTGCACAGCACAGCTGGCAGCTTCATTGAGTTTCACAAGCTCCTTCACCTTGAAAAAGCTGTGATCCAAGAAGGGAATCCATAGAAATCAGCAACTCTATTCCTAGATAAATACCCCAAAGAATTGAAGGCAGATAGTCAAAGACATGTATACCTATGTTCATAGCAACACTATTCAAATTCACTACTCAAAACATGGACTCAACCCAAACATGCATCAGTGAATGAATGGATAAATAAATGTGGTAAGTCCATACAATGGAATATTATTCATCCATGAAAAGGAATGAGGTGGTGATTTGTACTGCAATATGGATGAACTTTGAAAACATACTAATTAAAATAAACTGAAAACAAAATGACACATATTGTATAATTCT
>NW_011493575.1:1197-1487 GCF_000754665.1 Bison bison bison | reverse complement strand
CAGACATCCTGGAATGTGAAATCAAGTGGGCCTTAGGAAGTTTCACTATGAACAAAGCTAGTGGAGGTGATGGAATTCCAGTTGACCTATTTCAAATCTAAAAGATGATGCCATGAAAGTGCTTCACTCAATATGCCAGCAAATTTGGAAAACTCAGCAGTAGCCACCAGACTGGAAAAGGTCAGTTTTCATTCCAATCCCAAAGAAAGGCAGTGCCAAAGAATGCTCAAACTACCACACAATTTCACTCATCTCACACGCTAGCAAAGTAATACTCAAAATTCTCCAAG
>NW_011493575.1:0-327 GCF_000754665.1 Bison bison bison | reverse complement strand
GGTAGAGAGGCCTGGCGTGCTGTAGTCCATGGGGTTGCAAAGAGTCGAACATGACTGAGTGGCTGAACTGAACTGAACTGAACTGAAGTAGGTTTATATACTCAAGTCTTCTCTAAACTTCTAATCTATGAGTGTGCATTTCCAGCCTCCGAGGTTAGAAAAATCTCAAATATTGTATGCTATTTCTACAATTTTTGACAATGGAAATATTTTTCAAAAACTTTTTATTGAAGAATAATCAAAATATTTATATATTTTTTATAAATGTGCATATTTAAGGGGTGCAATTTATTATGTTTTGACATATGTATACATCCATGAAACCAT
>NW_011493574.1:224232-224909 GCF_000754665.1 Bison bison bison | reverse complement strand
ACAGAGGATGAGATGGCTGGATGGCATCACTGACTCAATGGACGTGAGTCTGAGTGAACTCCGGGAGTTGGTGATGGACAGGGAGGCCTGGCGTGCTGCGATTCATGGGGTCGCGAAGAGTCCAATATTCATTGGAAGAACTGATGCTGAAGCTGAAGCTCCAAAACTTTGGCCTCCTGATTTGAAGAGCCAACTCTTTGGGAAAGACCCTGATGTGTGGAAAGACCCTGATGTGGGGAAAGATTGAGAACAGGAGAAGAAGACAGCAGAGGATGAGATGGCTAGATAGCATCACTAACTCAACGAACATGAACAGGAGCAAATTCTGAGATGGTAGAGGACAGGGAAGCCTGGTGTGCTACAGTCCATGGGGTCATAAAGAGCTGGACACGATTTTGCAACAGAATAAAAAAAGAAAAAACAGGAGCAGGCACCAGATTTACTCTCCTACCTCAAACAACACCCAAGCAGACGTATTAAACAAAACAACAGTTTTCAAACATTGGACATCTGGCAACAGAGGATAGATTTCTCAGAGGGAGGAGCAAAGGAAATGAGCTCTACATAGAATCAACTCTAGACAATGTTCCAAATGTTTCCAAGTCTAGACACTGTTTCCAAGCCTGGAACAGGAAGCATATATTCAAGCAAAGCCCTACAGTCTCCTCAAGCTGGGA
>NW_011493574.1:223167-224132 GCF_000754665.1 Bison bison bison | reverse complement strand
TCTGCCATAAGGATGGTGTCATCTGCATATCTGAGGTTATTGAGATTTCTCCCGGCAATCTTGATTCCAACTTGTGCTTTATCCAGCCCAGCACTTCCCATGATGTACTCTGCATATAACTTAAATAAACAGGGCAACAATATACAACCCTGATGCACTCCTTTCCCAGTTTTGAACTGTTGTTCCATGTCCAGTCTAACTATTGCTTCTTCACCTGCATACAGATTTTTCAGGAGGCAGGTAAGATGGTCTGGTATTCCCATCTCCTGAAGAATTTTCTACAATTTATTGTGATCCACACAGTCAAGGCTTTGGCATAGTCAATGAAGCAGAGTAGATGCTTTTCTGTGCACACCGTGGGCCTTACTAACCCTTCCACCATGGGAAGGAGTCATGAAGTCTCAGATATTGGCCCTGCTGCTTGCATTCTTACCTTCAACTTCTTCCTGCTACTTTCTATCTTTACAAAATTCAGCTCACCTACCTCAAACACTGGGAACTCGATCTATTGGATGAGAGTAAGGCCCACATGGGGAAACAGTGGAAACAGTGTCAGACTTTATTTTTGGGGGTGCTCCAAAATCACTGCAGATGGTGACTGCAGCCATGAAATTAAAAGACGCTTACTCCTTGGAAGGAAAGTTATGACCAACCTAGATAGCATATTCAAAAGCAGAGACATTACTTTGCCAATAAAGGTCCATCTATTCAAGGCTATGGTTTTTCCAGTGGTCATGTATGGATGTGAGAGTTGGATTGTGAAGAAAGCTGAGCACTGAAGAATCGATGCTGTTGAACCGTGGTGTTGGAGAAGACTCTTGAAAGTCCCTTGGACTACAAGGAGATCCAACCAGTCCATTCTGAAGGAGATCAGCCCTGGGATTTCTTTGGAAGGAATGATGCTAAAGCTGAAACTCCAGTACTTTGGCCACCTCATGCGAAGAGTTGACTCATTGGAAAAGACT
>NW_011493574.1:218193-220269 GCF_000754665.1 Bison bison bison | reverse complement strand
TGAGTGGGTTGCCATGCTCTCCTCCAGGGGATCTTCCCAACCCAGGGATCAAACCCAGGTCTCCCACTTTGCAGGCTGATTCTTTACCAGCTGAGCTACCAGGGAAGCCCCACATGGTCATAAATTTGACCATACGTTGGGAGGCATTTCATGACCATTTCATCCCATGGTGCTAGGAAGTTTCAGTTCCAGGTCAGGCAAAGATTTTGCTAGTAGGCCACCCAATGTGCTGTTACTGGACTAAGTCTATCAACAGTAACCAAGGGGCTCTAGACCACATGGGATCTGGTATGGTCCATGAAAAAATTCCCTCTTGTTGTATCTTCTCATATCTAGAGTGACACTATTACAATCACTAATGGCATACGCACTTGCCATGGGCACTAGCCATCTGCCTCGGAAAGGATTAAACCCTGTGTTGCAGCAGGTACTTATTTTTGACTCCCCCTGAGGGGAATTCATGGTGGAAAGCAGATATGAGGCAGTGTGTACTCAAGGAAAAATTGATAGGACAAATCTTCAAATAGATATTTTCAGGAGACAATTTTATGAGCCCAATTCCTGTGTCTCCTCGTATCTAGAAAAACACCAAAACCCTTCAAGTGATGAGTATTCCTTGTGAGTAGCAAAAGCTTCATGAGACGAGTTTTCCCAGAAACGTTTTGGAAAAATATTTGCTTGCTTGCACATATTCCTCCTTCAACAAAATCTTGTATATACTGACTTTCCCTGCTGCTTATTTGGAGCAATTTCTCAGAGCTATCTGGTTCAAAATTGGGAAAGGAGTACATCAAGGCTGTATATTGTCACCCTGCTTATTTAACTTATATGTAGAGTTCAAATCAACTCAGTTCAGTTGTTCAGTCATGTCCGACTCTTTGTGACCCCATGGACTGCAGCATGCCAGGCTTCCCTGTCCATCACCAACTCCCAGAGCCTTCTCAAACTAACGTCCATTGAATTAGTGATGCCATCCAACCATCTCACCCTCTGTCATCCCCTTCTCTTCCTGCCTTTAATCTCCCTTTCAATATGCAGAGTACATCATGCAAAATGCTGGGCTGGATGAGGCACAAACTGGAATCAGGATTGCCGGGACAAATATCGATAACCTCAGTTATGCAATGATACCGCCTTATGGCAGAAAGCAAAGAGGGACTAAACAGCCTCTTGAAGCAGGTGAAAGAGAAGCGTGGCAAAGTTGGCTTAAAATTCAACATTCAAAAACTAAGATCATGGCATCCAGGCCTATCACATCATGGCAAATAAATGGGGAAACAATGGAAACAGTGACAGACTTTATTTTCTTGGGCTCCAAAATCACTGCAGATGGTGACTGTGGTCATGAAATTAAAAGACTCCTGCTCCTTGGAAGAAAAGCTATGATAAAACTAGACAGCATGTTAAAAAGCAGAGACATTACTTTGCCAATAAAGATCCATATAGTCAAAAGTGAATTTGCTCAATCGTGTCCGATTCTTTGCGACCCCATAGACTGTAGCCTACCAGGCTCCTCTGTCCATGGGATTTTCCAGGCAATAGTACTGGAGTGGGTTGCCATTTCCTTCTCCAACCCAGGGCTCGAACCTGGGTCTCCCACATTGTAGACAGACACTTTACCATCTGAGCCACCAGGGAAGTCCCCATATAGTCAAAGGTATGGTTTTTCCAGTAGTCATGTATGGATGTGAGAATTGGACCATAAAGAAGATTTAGCATCAAAGAATTGATGCTTTTGAACTGTGGTGTTGGAGAAGACTCTTGAGAGTCCCTTGGACTGCAAGGAGATCAAACCAGTCAATCCTAAAGGAAATCAACCCTGAATATTTATTGGAAGAAGTGATGCTGAAGCTGAAGCTGAAGCTCTAATACTCTGGATACCTGATAAGAAGAGCAGACTCAATAGAGAAGACCCTGACGCTGGGAGGGCTTCCCTGGTGACTCAGATGTTAAAGAATCCACCTGCAATACCAGAGACCTGGGTTTGATCCCTGAGTTGGGAAGATCCCCTGGAGGAGGGCATGGCAACCCACTCCAGTGTTCTTGCCTGGAGAATCCTCATGGACAGAGGAGCCT
>NW_011493574.1:212852-214536 GCF_000754665.1 Bison bison bison | reverse complement strand
GAGGATGAGATGGCTGGATGGCATCACTGATTCGATGGACATGAGTCTGAGTGAACTCCAGGAGTTGGTGATGGACAGGGAGGCCTGGCGTGCTGCGATTCATGGGGTCGTAAAAAGTCAGACAAGACTGAGCGACTGAACTGAACTGAACTGAATTTTACAATATTGTAGTGGTTTTGGCCATACATTGACATGAATCACCATGGCTGTACATGTGTCCCCCATCCTGAATCCCCCTCCCACCTCCCTCCCCATTGCATCCCTCAGGGTTGTCCCAGTGTACCAGCTTTGAGTGCCCTGCTTCATTCTTCGAACTTGAACTGGTGATCTATTTCACATATGGTAATATACATATTTCAGTGCTATTCTCTCAAATCATCCCACCCTCACCTTCTCCCACAGAGTTCAAAAGTCTGTCTTTATATCTGTGTCTCTTGCTGTCTCACATACAGGGTCATCATTACCATCTTTCTAAATTTCATATATATGCATTAATATACTACATTGGTGTTTTTCTGACTTTCTTTACTCTGTATTATAGGTTCCAGTTTCATCCACCTCATTAAAACGTATTCAAATGTATTCTTTTTTAATAGCTGAGTAATATTCCATTGTGTATATGTGCCACAGCTTTCTTATCCATTCATCAGCTAATGGACATCTAGGTTGCCTCCATGTCCTAGCTATTGTGAATTAAACTGAATGATGGAAGGGAATTCCCTGGCGGCCCCATGGGTTAGGACTCTGCGCTTCCCCATAGGGGGCCTAGGTTTGATCCCTAGTTGGGAACGATATACATGCTTGGAATTGGATTTGCTTATTTCTAATATTTACATATATTGAAATTTAATGGAAATCTTAACACATGAGAGTTAACATTGGAATTAATGAAAGCACTGTGTGAAGAGTAATTGGCCTGGGGAATTTACAACAGAAACCATTGGCTGTCTTATTATCATTTGTAAACTGCACTGTGTGCTCAGTGGCCCAGTCGTGTCTGAGCACCACTGGGATGTGCTGGGACTCTTTGTAACTCCATGGGCTGTAGCCCGCCAGGCTCCCCTGTCCATGGAATTTTCCAGGCAAGAGTTCTGGAGGAGCCGTGCTCCCTCCCTGTTAGTTGTTTGACCTGAGACAGCCCAGTTCTGGAGTCTATAGGCTCTATGGTAGGGTTAAAGGTGAAGTCCAAAAGGACTTATGCCAACACAGACCCCCAGGACCGGTGCTACCAGTGCCCCTGTCCACACAGCAGGCCAGAGCTGACAAATGCTGTCACAGGAGACCCTCAAAATTCACAGGCTGGTCTGGCTCAGTCTCTTATGGGGTCACGGCTCCTTTCCCCTGGGTTCTAGTGTACACAAAGATTTGTTTGTGTCCTCCAAGAGTCTCTGTTTCACCCAATCCTGTGGAAGTTTTATAATCAAATCCCACTGACCTTCAAAGTCAGATTCCCTAGGGATTCTGAGTCCCTTTGTCAGATCCCCAGGTTGGGAAGCCTGATATGGGGCCTAGAGCCTTCGCAAAAGTGTGAGAACTTCTCTGGCATTATTATTCTCCATTATGGGTCATCCACCGGGTGGGTATGGGATTTGACTTCAACGTGATTGTGCCCCTCCTACAATCTCTTTGTGGCTTCTCCCTTGTCCTGTGACATGGGGTATCTTTTTTTTTCTTTTTTTTTTTT
>NW_011493574.1:209129-209827 GCF_000754665.1 Bison bison bison | reverse complement strand
GGCATCTGACAGATATGGATCTCTTGTGTTGGCAGTTGCATACTGGACATATGACCCCCAAGATGTCCACCACCTTCCAGTGCAAATGGAGGAAACTCGACCTCCACTATGGCTTTGGAAAGATAACAGGAGTTCTTGCCAGTGAAACTATTCGGGTAATGGGGGAACCAGGGGCTGAGTCCGGGCTGGCCCTGGGAGCAACCAATGCCTGCAAAATAGATGCACTACCAGCTGGGAGGGACTGTCTTTCTGAAAATCCCCTAGTGGTCGGCCACCTGCCCAGCAGGGCCCTGTCCCTGGGGAGACAGCTCCCCTGCTGACACACAAACTCCCAAAACAACGAACCCCAGAGAGGGGCTTGGGGTGTGGACTTGCATCTCCATTACCCAACGTTCATTTTGCTGGAGCAGGAAGAAGGGGCAATAAAGCACCCCCTTTTATATTCACAGGCTCTACAGGGCACTTTCATGGTAATAACTTGTTTTATCCTGCAATATCCCCAGGCAGGAGATACTATTAGTAGCTCAGGATAAAGACGAGGGACATGAGGTGCACAGAGCGAGAGCCTTGCCAAGGTCACATATTTTTTAAGTGGAGCTTCACTGATCTTCAGGACTCAAGTAGATGTAGGTTTGGGGAGAGGATAAAACTGATCTGGGGCCCCTGGGGCAGCACAGGGCTTCAGGTATCCAGGCAGG
>NW_011493574.1:208660-209029 GCF_000754665.1 Bison bison bison | reverse complement strand
TCTCCAACACCACAGTTCAAAAGCATCAATTCTTCGGCACTCAGCTTTCTTCAGAGTCCAACTGTCACATCCATACATGACCACAGGGAAAACCATAGCCTTGACTAGACGAACCTTTAGGTATATACCTGTGTATATACAGGTGTATATACACAGGTGTATACCTGTGGCAGATTCATGTTGATGTATGGCAAAACCAATATAATATTGTAAAGTAATTAACCTCCAGTTAAAATAAATAAATTTATATTAAAAAAAAAAGAGAGTTCTGGGTCATCATTGACACGGGCTCGTCTGACTTGTGGGTGGCCTCTGTCTACTGCCAAAGTCCCTCCTGCTGTGAGTGCCTGCCCCCCACCCATCTTGTTC
>NW_011493574.1:208368-208560 GCF_000754665.1 Bison bison bison | reverse complement strand
GATCAGATCAGTCGCTCAGTCGTGTCGGACTCTTTGCGACCCCATGAATCGCAGCACGCCAGGCCTCCCTGTCCATCACCAACTCCTGTATTTCACTGAGACTCATGTCTATCGAGTCAGTGATGCCATCCAGCCATCTCATCCTCTGTCGTCCCCTTCTCCTCCTGCCCCCAATCCCTCCCAGCATCAGAG
>NW_011493574.1:203839-205886 GCF_000754665.1 Bison bison bison | reverse complement strand
CAGTCCTCAGACAGTGCCTGGTGTTACTCTCCTCCAATGAGCCCCTTCTTCCTTCTCTCTTCAGCTGGCCGCAGAAGAGCAGCTTGCTGTTGCTTGGTGGGGTGGACCATGCCTACCATAAGGGGGATCTCAAGTGGGTACCGGTGACCCAAACCCACTTGTGGCAGATAGCCGTGGACCGGTAAGCCTCCCCCTCTGAGGGCCACCCCAAATGATGCTCCCACGCATGCACATGGACACATACAGACACACACTAATCCACTCACAGTCACACACAGACATACGCTCCACACACATGCACACATAAAAACATACAGAGACACATATAAAAACATACATAGGCAAACATACAAACACACACAGATGCACACAAACACACACACAGGAACACACATCACCCATGGGTTCATAACTGCCCCAGAGCTCCTGATCAGGCCTCTCACCAGGATTCTGAAAGGGTCCAGAAGGCCTGGGGGAGGACTGCATTCCTGTGCCGTGAGGTGGGGAGCCTGGTTAGAGGACCCTCTAGTGTGGTGAAAAGAGGATCAGGGGGCATTTCACCAACCTGAACAGGATTGTGTTAAGATGACCTACTGACCAGGGCCACCCAGGACCTAGAGTGTTCTCAGTACACAGAATTGCCAGTTGAAAAACTGAGAAAGTCCTGAAAAACTGGGAAAACTGGTCTCCTCAGAGAGAAGTTACCCAGCAGTGAAGAGAGTTTGGCTGCAGTCTTGAGACCTGAGAGCAACGCATAAGAAGAGACACCCCATCTGACCAGTGCTAATTACCGCCCAAACCGGGCACACAGTGGGGCAGGGCTGTGACTGAGTCAGGAAGCTGGGATCCAGGAGTGGCCTGAGAACAAGGGGCAATAATTGGTGGGGTTCTCTGTGATGCCCTCAGGCCAGAGCTTCCCTGCTCTTCGGAGGCCCCTGGGTCTGCTCATGCTCCCCTGCCAGGGGCCTCAGGGTCTGAGCCAGGAGAGGGGGTGGTGCTGGGAGACAAACTCTCCCAGGGCAGCCTGTGTCTCCCCCACCACCACTCTGACCATCTGCTGTCCTAGACACCTCCATCTTCACTGTATGGACCGACCCATCATTGGTGAGACACAGATACAGGTCTCTGGGTGTTCCTCATTCATTCATTCAACATACATTCATTGTGCATCACCTGTGTGCTGGGCACTTGAGGGAGGCACTGAGGATCCAACTTGCCCTCACATCTAGTGAGGCAGACGTGCATGAAACGACTCACACACACAGTGAATTACCACCTGGGTACATGCTGGACACGAGGAAGAGTCTACAGAGAGTGAGCAAGACAGGAGCCTGATCTAGTCTCGGGGGAAGACTTTCTTGACAAAGTGGCAATTAACCTGGAAGATGAGGAAAAATTAGCTGGACCAAGGAGCTGGGGTCTTCTAGGAAGGAAACCAGCACAAACTCAGGCCCTGAGACACAGAAGAGCCTGTGCAGGCAAGAATTGAAAGAAAGTTAAAAAGATGATGTGACCAGAGAAAAGGAAAACTGAGTCACGGTAAGAGCTGAAGGGCTTTTCAGGAGACAGTCAGCCAGGGGGCAGTCACTGAAGAGACTTCAGAGTGACCCTGGTGCCTGCTTTGTCCCTCTGTCTCTCAGCATCTCCATAAACAAAATGGTGGTTGCTTGTTCTGGCGGATGTCAGGCTATTGTGGACAGCGGGAGCTCAGTGCTGGCTGGCCTAACTCAAGTGGTCCGCAACATCTTCAAACACACCAAGCCCAATCCCAAGGAGAAAAGCCAGGTGAAGGGTCATGCCACAGGATCATTCTTGGGCTCCCCACACACCAAGGATCACCTGGGCCAACCTCTCTCCTGCTTTCTTTTACAGCTTGATTTCATGTGACAGTTCCAAGGCCCTGCCTCCTATTATCTTCACTATCAATGGCATGGACTTCCCAGTGTCCCCTAAATACTACCTCCAGAAGGTGAGGGGACAACTTTGGGGGCTGGTTCCCAAATTTGGGATTTGCAAGAACTCTTGGGCTGCTGTTGGGAGGAAGGGG
>NW_011493574.1:201352-201942 GCF_000754665.1 Bison bison bison | reverse complement strand
GAGACCCCATGAACTGTAACCCACCAGGCTCCTCCATCCAGGGGATTCTCCAGGCAAGAATACTGGAGTGGGTGGCCATGTCCTCCTCCAGGGGATCTTCCCAACCCAGGGATCGATCTCCTGCATTGCGGACAGAATCTTTACCACTGAGCCACCAGGGAAGCCCACAAATATATACCAACTCTTTTTTATATTCTTTCCCATTACAGTTTATCATGGGATACTGAATACAGTTACTTGTGCTATACAGTAGGGCTTTATTATTTAAATATCAAATGTTAGTTCGCATCTGATAATCCCAAACTCCCAATCCTCCCCTCCCCACACCCCTCTGTCATGGCAACCACATGTTTTGGCCCTTCTTGCTCCTATATCCTCACTTTTGCAGCTGCTGTGAGAGCCACTTGATTCTTCCCAAAGAAGGGGAAAAAATGGGAAAGCTGTGTGCTCTGGATATTGAGAGGAGTGGCAGGTAAGTGCTCACGCTGACTGGTGTGTATTTCTGTCTCCCCCAGGTTTCTAAAGATATCTGCTTTATCAGCTTTCATGGGGGCACAGAAGACAGGAGCCCCTCAGAGACCTGTATCCTG
>NW_011493574.1:193258-201252 GCF_000754665.1 Bison bison bison | reverse complement strand
AGGAATCACTCAGGCCCACTCCAAAGACACACACACAGAGGAAACTCCCTCCCAGGGATGCTGAGGCACAGGGTTTGGGGCTCTGCAAGCCCTGTCCTCAGCAAATAATAAAGGATTTCATCTCAATGGAGCTCATATGAATGGCTGCCTCTCTTTGAGTCAGGAAGGTACATCACAACCGGGCAGGATCTAGAATCAAGTCTGAAGCACAAACGAGAGGAGCCCAACTCCAACTGGCTTCAAGAAAGGGGAGACTTATTGGAAGGGTACAAGTATTCGGGACACAGGAATGAGAACAGATCCAAAGATCTCAGTGACTGGACCCAAGAAATCAGAAGCCATCAGTTCACTCTTTCCTCATGCTTTCCCTTCTCTCTTCTTTGATTCTCTTAGCCTAACAGCTTTCTTCCCTCAGGTTTCTACACCTAGTGAAAGAGTCTCAAGCTGCCTGCCTCATGCCTTTATCTCTCTAAGTCAACTAACCAGTAAGGAAAGAAGCTCAGAAGACATCAGGGTTCAAGGGAGGGCTCTGAATGGACCATCTCAGATCATGTGTCCAGTCCTGGACCAAGCATCCTGGCAGTGGCATGGCATCCTATAATTGGCTTAATTCGTCACCTGGCCCTGTCCCCACAGCATGTGATTGACCGGTTCCTCATTAAAACAGACCCTGAGAAAGAATCATTTTCTTCTTTCCTTATCCTTTCCTTCTTTCTTTCTTCCTTCTCTCCTTTCATTTCTTTCTTTCTTTTGTCTCCTCTGAGCATGCACCTCCACAGAGCTCACAAACCTAGGTGTGAGAAAACTTCAGATTCTTCCAGGGACCACATCTGTCAAGAGAACAACAAACTCAAGATGTCTGGATGGAACTCATATCAATAGAATTCAGCTTCATGCTGCCTTCATGGCTCAGTGGTCAAGAATCCACCTGCCAATGCAGGAGACATAGGTTCGATCCCTGATCCAGTAAGAACCCACATGCCGAGGATCAGTTAAGCCCGTGCACCACAACTATTGAGCCTGTGCTCTAGAGTCCAGAAACCACACTACTGAGCTCACGTGCAGTCACTACTGAAGCCCACATGCCCTAGAGCCCATGCTCCACAACAAAAGAAGCCTCTGCAATGAGAAGCCAGCAAATACATTAGATTGGAAATAAGACAATGGGGTAAAAACCCCAACATGGTCACTTACTGTGCAGCACCCTACCTAACTAGGACTCACTTCTAGGATTCACTTCATCTGCAAAATAGGCTCATCACCTAACCTGAAGTGTACCCAGAATCTCATATGTTTACAAAGCCCCAGAACACTGCCAACAGCACATGGCAGCAAGGCAAAAAGAATAAGAGCTACTGCTACCCTAAGTGGGGGGGCGGGACAGAAGCTGCCCAGATGAAATCTACAAAGAAAATTTTCTGCATAATGGAAAATACAAAGGCACCAAGCCAGATTTCTGAGATAATCTAGGGGAAAAAAAGCTTTTCTGGGCATATGACTGTCACGAGTTCTTATTTCAGGGTCCAGTCTTTCTCCCCAAGTCCTAACTACCAGGCCTGTGCAGGGCCTGGAAAGTCAGCCACAGAAAAGTCTTCTTTCCCAAGTCCCTCTGTCATCACTACCAGCAGCTCTAGGGCTGACAGTCACAGACCTCACAGGTTTAGCATCTTGGGTGCACCAGTAGGAAATGGGACTCCCGGGTAAGAGGCAGGCAGCCGATGAAGAGAGTGGAAAAGTCCCTAGCCAGCAACAGTATTAGTGGGATACTGCTGGAGTGAAAGGAAGTGAGTCTGTGAAGTTTTCAGAGTTAAGGGTGGATATTACCAGGGTGAGGGAACCCAGACATTGGGCAGCTGAGAAAGAGCTGACTTCTCTAAGGGGCAGAAACACTGAGGTGTAGAGTCAACTCTGCCAGTAACCCACAAACACACACCACTACTCTTGGAACCCAGGAGGAACTAGGCATACCTTGGAGATACACAAACATCAATGACCTTTGTACCCAGCAGGCCCAGAACTAGGGATTGTTAGTGACGCTGGGAAAAGGATAGGGGCCAGGAGCAGACCCAAGGCTGAGAAGCCATATCTTCACTGCCCTGGGCCGGTGGGGAAGTGCACAGCTCAAAGGGTTACAGATCAGAGTATCCCTCAGACCCCACTCTGCCAATGAATCCCCCTGGCAAGTCAGACCCCACTCTTACCCTTCTCTCCCCACCTGTATGTTGGGTAAATTGGCTCTTAGCTCATCAGAAGTGCAGCAAGCAAGGTGCTCAGGTACAGGGAGAAGGGTGAAAGGTGGTGATGAGGAGTGGCGTGGGACTGGAGGCCCGACTGGCCCAGAGAGCTTGGGCACTGCCTCCTTCTACTGGTTTAACTGCGAAGAGCACGGGCAGCGGTCCTTTAGAGGGTCACGTGCCCTTCGTGCCCAACCCCAGCCTCTGCCAAGTGAAGCGCATGGGGGAGCATCTGCCAGAGCTGCCCACAACCCTGTCCTTGCCCCTCCCCAGGTCCAGCTCACCTACCTCTGGCCACCACAGCCATGGCTGCTGCTGCTGCTGCTAAGTCATTTCAGTCGTGTCTGACTCTGTGCGACCCCATAGACGGCAGCCCACCAGGCTCCCCCGTCCCTGGGATCCTCCAGGCAAAAACACTGGAGTGGGTTGCCATTTCCTTCTCCAATGCATGCAAGTGAAAAGTGAAAGTGAAGTCACTGCAGCCTACCAGGCTCCTCCTTCCATGGGATTTCCAGGCAAGGGTACTGGAGTGGGTCGCCAGTGCCATGGCTACTGCTGGTTACATTGCAGCCCAAGCCCACACTTCCGGGGACCACAAACATCCCCCTCACCAGATGTGACCTCCCTCCAATGTTCAGGCACTGAGAACTGGGGCCCACGTCACTATTCTGAGGCAGATGGTCTTAGAAAAGAGTGCTCCTCCTGTTATTTCCTCCAATTTTCCACTTCTGGCTCTTTTCAGCCTCCCCACCCACTATGACCCTCGTTCCCTATCACTTGCACCTATGTCCCTAATACCAGGCCTCCATTTCCCCAGTTTTCCTGTTAGAGGGCCCTGACACAGGCAAAAAGTGAAAGTGAGAGAAACAGACGCTAGCTCCTTCCTCTCCTCTTGTTCATTCACTCCACATACATACACTGAAGGCTTGTGCTGTTAAGACTTGTGGATGCAAAAGTGAACACACCACCCCCAGGTTCAAGGAAGTCACCTTCTTGCTTGGGATTTCAGAGGAAACAAGAGATCTTCCTATTCTAGCCATCTCAGTCCTTCAGATGACTTTGATCAGGAACAAAAATTATTAAAGTAGAAATAGGCACCCTGTTGGCTGTGCTGTGCTAAGTCGCTCAGTCATGTCTGACTCTGTGATCCCAAGCACTGTAGCCCGCCTGGCTCCTCTCTCCATGGGGATTCTCCAGGCAAGAATACAAGAGTGGGTTGCCATGCCCTCTTCCAGGGGATCTTCCCAAACCCGGGATCAAACCCAGGTATCCCACATTGCAGGCACATTCTTTACCATCTGAGCCACCAGGGAAGCCCAAGAATACTGGAGTGGGTAGCCTATCCCTTCTCCAGGGGATCTTCCCAAACCAGGAATCAAACTGGGGTCTCCTGCATTGCAGGTGGATTCTTTACCAGCTGGGCTACCAGGGAAGCCCCATCCTGTTTTTACCCACTTCTAAAAACTGTTTGTTTAGCTCCTCAGTACTGGATCTTGTTACGTTGGTAGACTGGATGGTGAAGTGATATGAACAGAAGTTAGGAAGGTGAGCAGGGAGGTCAGAATGTGAGGTAACAAAGACACGATATTTAAGAAGCTGAGTTATTGGAAAGACTTGGGACCTGAGTTGGGAAAGCACTTTTCAAAAGAAGTTAGACCATGTGGTATGCATAATCCCCAGTTCAGTCTTCAGATCTCTATGAAGATTTTGTCTTTTTTTTTTTTTTTGGAACACAAGTCAGATCCTTCTAGCTGTTTTTCAGTCCTGGTCCTTCCTCCTAGGTCTCACACTATGCCCAGCAGTTCAGCAAGCTCGATGGACAATGGTTTTGTTCTCTGAGCCTTCAACTAACCCAGTGTCTAAGGGCCCTTGTATTAGATCTTACAAAGACAAGTCAAAGGTGCCACTAGAAGCCAAAGTTCACCAAAACCAGGGAAAATGTAACATCAGATTATACTGAGGTGTTCTGTACCTGCTCTGCCTTCTCCAGCATCATATTGAGAATCCTGCAAGTCTAGAGAGCCCCACAGGTCTCTAGAGGTGACTTTTTTATTTAATTTTTATTTTATGTTGGAGTATAGTTGATTGTGGGGCTTCCCAAGTGGCTCAGTGGTAAAGAATCCACCTGAAATGCAGGGAACCAGAGTTCGATCCCTGAGTTGGGAAGATCCCCTAGAGCAGGGAATGGCAACCCACTCCAGTATTTTTGCCTGGAGAATTCCATGGACAGAGGATCGTGGTGGGCTACAGTCTATGGGGTAGCAAAGAGTCAGACACAACTGAGCAGCTAACTATACTGTTAGTTTTAGCTGCACTGGGATGTGATTCCATTATACATATACATGTATCCATTCTTTTTTAGATTATTTTTCCATACAGAATACTGAGGAGAGTTCCCTGTGCTATACAGTAGGTCCTAGTTGATTACTTATTTTATATACAGTTGGGTGTGTATGTTAGTTCTAAACTCTCAATTTATCCCTCTCCTACCTTTTCACTTTGGTAACTATAGATTGTTTTGGAAGACAGTGAATCTATTTCTGTTTTCAAGAAACTGTTTCTGATGAACTGAGATGAGTTCTCGGTTTTCAAGAAACCATTTCTTGAAAATGAGAAACAATTTCTGATGAGCCAGCTGGAGAGCATGTGTGCTAGGTTGCTTCAGTCACATCCAGCTCTTTGCGACCCTGTGGACTGTAGCCCTCCAGCTTCCTCTGTTCATGGGTTCTCCAGGCAAGAATACTGGAGTGGTTTGTGAAGCCCTCCTCCAGTGCAGGAGTACATTTCACCCCAGTGGAGATCCTTTCACCCTAGCATTTAATCCTCTCTGTGCAAACACACACACACACACACACACACTTTTTAAGAACAAAATGAAGGGACTGGTGTGATTGTTGATAAACTGCTCAACCAAGACAGGCCAGGCTCAGGTTTTAGTCAGTCCTCTTTGGTATCACACTGCAGTCCCTCACATTATCATCCCCATTGACCATGGCATCTGCTGTGATAAGACTCTAGGAGATCAAACAAAGCTCCCCAAGCCCTCAAGCCAGCTAGATTTCAAAAAGAACAACCCGCCTTCCTTCCAGGCAGCAGTCGAAAGGCAGCCCACAAAGAAGCTGGCGGTCAGATAATCTCCACTTAGCCCACTCAGGCCTGGAGTCCCACAAAGCAGCACCTTCATTCCACAGCTGGACAGCCTCATACAGCAATCACACAGTTTCTGAGAGGCTGACTCACGAGTGCAACTTGCCCAAAGTCCACTCACTGTTTTGTCACTAAACTCCCTGGGTCTAGAGCAACCTTCATCAAGTCTTGCCTGCTCTCTTGGCCTTGATTCCTCATCTGCAAAAGCAGAGATGAGACCAGATGGTCCCCCAAATCATGACATGACCCTGAAGCAGCTCCTAAGGCCCAAACAAGCTCCTCACATACAGTAGGTAAAACAAATATGAATTTGAGTCCAAAATACCTGACTAACTAAGCCAACTAAACAATGTCCCTTGCCATCTGGTACTACAAGGATGGAGCCGCTGACCTCACTGACTTTCAACACACCCTACCAGGAGGTCAAAGTGGAGGTCAGGAATGAGGCCCTCTGTGCTCTGGGAAATCTGGCAGAACAAGACTTCAAAGAAATATTTTCCAAGAAGATTTCATGAGCCCACTTTCTTGCATCTTCTCATGCCTAGAAAAGAACTAAAATCATTAAGACACATCTGCTCCTCATGACTAGCAGCAAGGCTCTGCCGAAATGTGTGCTTGACTGCGCATCCCCTTCAGCAGATCACGTATACACTGAACTCCACCACACACACCTCTTCAGTGAAGTTCTTCAGAGCTAATTGAGAGACTGTATCACAGGCTGTAGTCCTCACTTTGCCCGAAACAAAACTTAACACACAACTCTCACATTGTGCTTTTTTTTATTTGACAGCTTCATACAAAACTCATACAGCACTCACCAGGATTCAAAGCACCCTACACATATTAACTTATTCAGTTTGTTATTATCCAAATTTAAACATGGAAAACATGAGGCACAGACAGAGTAAGTAACTTGTCCAGGAACACACAGCTAGTAGATGGCCAAGCTGGGATTTGAACCCAGGATATCTGGCTCCAGCACTGTGTTCTGAAGAGCTATGCTCTCCTCACACTCATTTTTCAAGGATGTCATGTACCTTTATCCAATGGAGAGGCCTAAGTTTGGGCTCTAGAAGGCATGCTCTTCCCATAGGCCCAGGGTGGGACTGCTCAGCTGGGTTGTCTGCAAGCACCAGGAAGAGGGCAGAATGCTCCAGGGTCTGGGGCAGGCATGCTCCTCAGGCTCTAGATCACAGTGCAGACACAGCATCTCTGCAAACGACCTGCCACCGCCATCTTGAACTGAATGCTGTGCCTGGTCCTTGGCAGTCGTGTGGTTGTGTTAGTTTCAATCTGTGGACCTGGGAACTCTGGTCTAAAGGGCTGGATGTGAGGCCTCTGTGTGTGGTCCCCTATGAACAAGTGAAATGAATCGCAAAGGAAAAGAAAAAGTCCAGGATTTATGAATTGCAGCCCAGAGTCCCAGTCAGTTAGAGTGATGACAGAGTTTCATACAAAACACAGGCAGAGAAATTCTACAGCTTCCCAATGGGAACCTACTTTTGCTTTTTTATGAACTCTCATATGATCACGGAAGTCAGCCATTTAAGCAGGAAGTGAAGAGATAGGTAGTATTCAGATGGTATAGAATGGGATGATTTGTAGGAGAGGGACTGGCAGAGCAGGGCAGGGAGAAAGAACATCAGTCAGTTTAGAACATTTGGGTTTGAGAAGACTGGTACTTGGGACAGATCCCTGGGAGGAGGGAAAGGCCACCCACTCCAATATTCTGTCCTGGAGAATTCCATGGGCTGTATAAACCATGGGTACCATGCAACATGGCAGAGCAGAAGGATGTGCGCTCATCTTCTGAGGGAACTCCAAAACTACAACTCACTGCCAAATAACAGTCAGCTGGAGAATGTTGGATTCCACCAAAAAAAGATACCCCACATCCAAGGGTGAAGGAGAAGCCCCAGCAAGACGGTAGGAGGGGTGAAATCACATTTGGAATCAAACCCCTTACCTGCCAGAGATGCTCAGAAGGCTCAAACAAACCTTGTGTGCACCAGGACCCAGAGCCCCCACAGAGACTGAGCCAGAATTGTGTTTGAGTGTCTCCTGTGAAGGTACAGGTCAGCAGTGGCCTGTCTCAGGGGCAGGGGCTCTGGGTGCAGAGACCTGGGTATGGCATAAGCCCTCTTGGAGGAGATCACCATTAACCCCACTATGGAGCCTCCAGAACTTACATGGGACTGGGGAAACAGACTCTTGGAGGGCACAAACACAAACTTGTGTGCACCAAGACCCAGGAGAAAGGAGAAGTGACCCCACAAGAGACTGACCCAGACTTCCCTGTGAGTGTCCAGAAGTCTCCAGCAGAGGCCTGGATAGATGGTGGCCTGCTTCAGGGTTGGGGGCACTGAATGTAGCAGTGCCTGTATGGGGCCTTTTGAAGGAGGTCACCATTATTTGCATTACCTCCACCATAGTTTGGCCTCAGGTCAAACAACAGGGAGGGAACACAGCCCCACTCACCAACAGAAAGTTGAATTAAAGATTTACTGAGCATAGCCCTGGCCATCAGAACAAGACCCAGTTTCCCCCTCAGTCAGTCTCTTCCATCAGGAAGCTTCCATAAGCCTCTTATCCTTCTCCATCAGAGGGCAGACA
>NW_011493574.1:191142-193158 GCF_000754665.1 Bison bison bison | reverse complement strand
GGTCATGGTGGAGAGTTCTGACAAAATGTGGTCTACTGGAGAAGGGAATGGCAAACCACTTCAGTATTCTAGCCTTGAGAACCCCACAAACAGTATGAAAAGGCAAAAAGATAGGACACTGAAAGATGAACTCCCGAGGTCAGTAGGTGCCCAATATGCTGCTGGAGATCAGTGGAGAAATAACTCCAGAAAGAATGAAGAGACAGAGCCAAAGCAAAAACAACACCCAGCTGTGGATGTGACTGGTGATAGAAGTAAAGTCCAATGCTGTAAAGAGCAATATTGCATAGGAACCTGGAATGTTAGGTCTGTGAATCAAGGCAAATTGGAAGTGGTCAAACAGGAGATGGCAAGAATGAACATCAACATTTTAGGAATCAGTGAACTAGAATGGACTGGGATGGGTGAATTTAATACAGATGACCATTATATCAACTACTGTGGGCAAGAATCCCTTAGAAAAAATGGAGTAGCCATCATAGTCAACAAAAGAGTTGAAATGCAGTACTTAGATGCAATCTCAAAAATGACAGAATGATCTCTGTTTGTTTCCAAGGCAAACCATTCAATATCAGGTAATCCAAGTCTATGCCCCAATCAGAAGTTGAGCAGTTCTATGAAGACCTACAAGACCTTCTAGAATTAACACCCAAAAAAGATGTCCTTTTCATTATAGGGGACTGGAATGCAAAAGTAGGAAGTCAAGAAACACCTGGAGTAGCAGGCAAACTTGGCCTTGGAGTACAGAATGAAGTGGGGCAAAGGCTAATAGAGTTTTTTCAAGAGAACGCACTGGTCATAGCTAATACCCTCTTCCAACAACAGAAGAGAAGACTCTACACATGGACATCACCAGATGGTCAACACCGAAATCAGACTGATTATATTCTTTGCAGCCAAAGATGGAGAAACTCTATACAGTCAGCAAAAACAAAACCAGGAGCTGACTGTGGCTCAGATCATGAACTCCTTATTGCAAAGTTCAAACTGAAATTGAAGGAAGTAGAGAAAGCCACTAGACCATTCAGGTATGACCTAAATCAAACCCCTTACTGTTATACAGTGGAAGTGAGAAATAGATTCAAGGGATTAGATCTGATAGATAGACTGCTTGATGAACTATGGACAGAGGTTCATGACATTGTACAGAAGACAGGGATCAAGATCATCCCCAAGAAAAAGAAATGCAAAAAAGCAAAATGGCTGTCTGAGAAGGTCTTACACATAGCTGTGAAAAGAAAAGAAGCAAAATGCAAAGGAGAAAAGGAAAGATATACCCATTTGGATGCAGAGTTCAAAAAATAGCAAAGAGAGATAAGAAAGCCTTCCTCAGTAATCAGTGCAAAGAAATAGAGTAAAACAATAGAATGGGAAAAACTAGAGATTTCTTCAAGAAAATTAGAGATACCAAGGGAACATTTCATACACTCATGAAATGGGCTCAAAAAAGGACAGAAATAATATGGACCTAACAGAAGTAGAAGATATTAAGAAGAGGTGGCAAGAATACACAGAAGAACTATACAAAACAGATCTTCATGACCCACATAACCATGATGGTATGATCACTCACCTAGAGCCAGACATCCTGGAAGGTGAAGTCAAGTGGGCCTTAGGAAGCATCACTATGAACAAAGCTAGTGGAGGTGATGGAATTCCAGTTGAGTTATTTCAAATCCTAAAACATGATACTATGAAAGTGCTGCACTCAATATGCCAGCAAATTTGGAAAACTCAGCAGTGGCCGCAGGACTGGAAATGGTCAGTTTTCATTCCAATCCCAAAGAAAGGCATTACCAAACCATCTTACCTGCCTCCTGAGAAATCTGTATGCAGGTCAAGAAGCAATAGTTAAAACTGGACATGGAAAAAAAAAAAAACTGGACATGGAACAACAGACGGGTTCCAAATAGGGAAAGGAGTACTTCAAGGCTGTATATTGTCACCCTGCTTATTTAACTTATATGCAGAGTACATCATGAGCTGCTGGGCTGGATAAAGCACAAGCTGGAATCA
>NW_011493574.1:159000-191042 GCF_000754665.1 Bison bison bison | reverse complement strand
ACCACCTTTATGGCAGAAAGTGAAGAAAAACTAAAGAGCCTCTTGATGAAAGTGAAAGAGGAGAGTGGAAAAGTTGGCTTAAAACTCAGCATTCAGAAAATGAAGATCATGGCATCTGGTCCCATCACTTCATGGCAAATAGATGGGGAAACAATGGAAACAGTGAAAGACTTAATTTTTTATTTTTTTTTTGGCTCCAAAATCACTGCAGATGGTGACTGCAGCCATGAAGTTAAAAGATGCTTGCTCCTTGAAAGAAAAGCTATGACCAATCTAGACAGCATATTAAAAAGCAGAGACATAACAAAGGCCCATCTAGTCAAAGCTATGGTTTTTCCAATAGTCGTGTGTGGATGTGAGAGTTGGATTATAAAGAAAGCTGAGCGCTGAAGAATTGATGCTTTTGAACTGTGGTGTTGGAGAAGACTCTTGAGGGTCCATTGGATTGCAAGGAGATCCAACCAGTCAATCCTAAAGGAAATCAATCCTGAATATTCATTGGAAGGACTGATGCTGAAGCTGAAACTTCAAAACTTTGGCCACCTGATGCAAAAAACTGATTCACTTGAAAAGACCTTGATGCTAGGAAAGATTGAAGGCAGGAGGAGAAGGGGACCACAGAGGATGAGGTGGTTGGATGGCATCATCAACTCTATGGACATGAGTTTGAGCAAGCTCCGGGAGTTGGTGATGGACAGGGAGGCCTGGAGTGCTGCAGTCCATGGGGTTGCAAAGAGTCAGACACAACTGAGCGACTGAACTGAACTGATATCTTTATCCATGGGGTAAAGATATATGCCCATGGGGTTGCAAAGAGTCGGACGTGACTGAGCGACTGAACAACAACATATCTTTATCTATAACTCAAGTTCAATCTTCTCACTCCTCAGACCAGAATATACCTCACTCTTCTCCATCCTCCATAGAATCCTTGGAGATTTCCAGACTACTGCAGCGTCAAAGGAAAATTAAGAGGGGAAGGTGTTCATGCAGACATGCTGCTGTGTCACCATCAATTTCCACCTCCCCCAGCTGCAAGGTGATATGCCAGTGCTCTCTGTCTTTGGGCAGGTCACAGAGGTGCCCCCTAAAGGTCCAGGCAGACCTTTAGGGCCTAAGGAATCACATCAATTGCTCTGAAGGCTGTATGCTCTTGGATGTGATTACAGTACCCACAGACCTCCAGTCAGAAGTTCTACCCCTTCCTGCAGACGTGACAGGAGGAGAACCAGCCTCAGCGTGGACCACCCCCTCTTTCCCTGGAGAGTGTTTACTCCTTTCCATCCACGGACTTGCTCTTTTGCCCACCTCCCCTTTTAAATTCATTTAACTTTGCCTTCAAAACACAGGCAGGAGTGGAAGCTTTATTCAGGTTGTTCTAGAACACCACAAAGTTTTTGACTACCACCCCTTCCTAGCCTTGGAGCAGGAAATGGCAACCCACTCCAGTATTCTTGCCTGGAAAATCCTGTGGCCAGAGGAGCCTGGTGGGCTGCTGTCCATGGAGTCACACAGAGTCGGACACAACTGAAGCGACTTAGCAGCGGCAGCCCTCTTAGTCTAGAGTATTACTTTTTCATTCCCTCTTCCCTAGGCTCTGAGAACTGTAAGGAAATTATTCTTGAATATCACACACACAGCCCAGTTTATGTAAGGTGTTGGAAAACAGTTCAAATAACAATGGTAAGTTAATTACAGAAGGTGTTCTCAAATTAAAGTTAAATCTGCCTTCCCTCCGCTTAACCTTTGTCCTCATTCTACTCAGAAAATTCACCATAGAGTAAAGGTAGTCTTTTATTGTGAAAAACTGTTAGAGACTTGAGGTTGGTTCTCGTGGCCATACCAAGGTCTTGATTTTCCAGTGCAAGCACTCCAACACTTCTGTCCACACACCCACTTCCCAGTGAAACGAAGGATCGGAAGCTTAACTCACTGTCAAAAGCATTTTCTCTGGCCCCTCTGCACAGTTTGCAGGTTCTTTTAATGTACTTCCTTCCAATTCAGGTCTTTAATCTCTTGTGTTCGTCTTAAATTTTAGCCTCACTTTCCTTCATTCTCCATTCTCCCAGTCTAACATCTCACTCACCTACTCAAAGATCCCCGTCACCCTAAGTAAATCTCACACTCTTAAATGTGACCTTGAACATCAAGCCCCCTCCATTCCACCCTGGGACATAGTCTTTGGTTCCCCTTTTCTATATTGTCCTGTGTATCATTAGTGCTGTTGTACAGATTGTCAACTCTTCATTGTAAATGCACGCTGGCTTACATTTCCATACTCCCTCATATTCACTGTGGTCCTACGGCTTGTTTACATCAACATAACGCAGGTAGGGGCTTCCCTGGTGGCTCAGTCGGTAAGGAGACTAACCACAATGTAGGAGACCTGTGTTCGATCCCTGGGTCAGCAAGATCCTCTGGAGAAGGAAATAACCACTCCAGTATTCCTGCCTGGAGAATTCCCTGGACAGAGGAGCCTGGCGGGCTACAGTCCATGGGGTCTCAAAGAGTCAGACACGACTTAGCCACTTAATCATAATCAAGGTAGGTAGCAGTGATGCAGCATACTATTGGCAAATGCTTTGATGGTGTCAATGCGGAAAAAAAAAGGCACAGCCTAAAAATTGACAATTCCAAGCTTTCTGGGGACTTCAAGCCTGAGGGCAGCCTCTCAGCTAGCTCTAAGGGACTGCTCTGAAGGGGTAAAGGAGGAGCCAGGATATACAGGGTTTTTTGCTACAACAGCAACAAAAAAAATCAGAACATCAAAAGATCACTGTTTATTAAAAGAAGTCAAATATCTCAAGTCAAGGAATTTAAACATTTTTCAATGTAAGGGAAGATGCGAGAGCCTGGACCCATTGGAAGCTTGCCTTTGATGTGTACCGTAGCTATCTAGAGCAATTATCCACATTCTTCTCATCCTGCGTTCCCTCTAGGTACACGGTTGGTGGGTGTGGGGTGGCTTTTATAGATGAGGGCTTAATGGAGGACATTCATTTGCCACCCTGAATTCCTTCTGGTCTGACAATTGTGGGCAGCTGTAATGTGACAAATTGTATGGCTGTAACATTGTTTTCCTACTATATGGCAGGCAACACTTTTCATTCACAATAGTCAGTACATGCATTGGCACATGCAAGAGAATGTCCCCAATTCACAGATGAGGAAACTGAGCTTGCAAAGAATTAAGCGTCTCACTGAAGGCCATAGGGCCTGTGAATGGTAGAGACAAGATATGAATCCAGGTCTGTTCAACTGCTAATTCCAGCCTCTCCTTACTGGGTTTGGGTGGTGTAGAGGAGACAAGAGGGTGGGAGATGGAGGGGAAAACTGAAAAAGGATCTCATCTATTAGGTAATATTCATTCTTTCAGTGAACACTTCTTCAAGGTGCTAAAGCCTAGTGTGAAAATTCTCCCTGCACAGATGGAGCCTAGAAGGCAGGAACACCATGGGGACTGCCCCCAGAAACAAATGCTGGGCACAGGGAGATGGTGGCCTGAATCCTAGTTCTTGATCTTTTTCCATGAGCCAAACCATCCAAAGCTTGTCCACTTGTCTGGCCTGCTTTTCATGCATGAACTAGCAGAAACTTGTAGTCCAGTAATCAAAATTTCAGAAAAGAAATGTGGCCACACTATAATGTACACATGCTCCTGGCATGCTGGGAAGCTGGTGCCGAATGTCGTCTTGGCACATTCTCAAGCTCTCAAGCTGACCATGAAAAGCACATAGGCAAATGCAGTCACTGCCTATGGTCTCTGAATGAATCAGGCTCTGTGCTGAGAGACTGGAGTTGTCAGGGAAGGCCTCCGAGCGGGAGACATTTGAGATGATGCTAAAAGTTGAGAAGGAACTAGGCATGCCAAGAGCTGGGAGAAGAACATTCCAGATGGGGAAATAGCCATTGCAAAAATCAAGGTAACCGAGCTTAATAAATGGCTACTTTCCCACCTCCAATCTTCCTTCCGCACTTGGACCCCAGCCAAAGGTCACCGACGTCAACTTAAAAAAAAAAAGCACAACGTGAGAGTCACAACTGAAGTTTTATTTGGGGAAAAATGAGAAATGCAGCCTGAGAGACAGCACCTCAGATAGCTCTGAGAAACTGCTCCAAAGAAGCAGGAGGGAAGGTCAGTACATATGAGATTTTGGTGAAGGGGGAATACATGCAATCAGGAACGAATTTTTCCTGTAGGTTTCCACTGGGCTTGGGAAGATTTTCTACTCACAAGAAACAGTCCTCACTGTGGAGAATTGTTGTGTTTTTCTAGATAAGAGAAGATATAGGAATTCAGCTCATAAAATCAGTTCCTGAAAATATCAATTTGAAGACCTGTCCTGCCCGTTTTTCCCCAAGCACAAAGTGCCTCATTTCTGCTCTCCACCCTGAAGTCCTTTCAGGGGGTGTTGAAAATCAGCAGCACATGACTTAATCCTTATGGAGGTAGATGGCAAGGGCCAATTTGTAGTTGAAAGAGCACCTCAGGGTAATAAATTCGACCCTACATTAGGAAGCATCTCATGACCATTTTGTCACATGTGCTAGGAAGCTTCAACCGGTCTTGCAGTGATTTAGCTGATAGGCCATTCGATGTGCTGTTCCTGAATTAAGTCTCCGAACAGTAACCACGGGGCTCTAGACCATCTCTCTTACGTAATCTGTTACAGTCCAGGAAAAAAAAATTCTTTCTTGCTGTATCTTCCCATATCTAGAGTTACACTATTATGATCACTAATCACATATACCACTATATGTTCTATCGACTGCTTCAAGTAGCGTAGTCATCGTTTTCTTTGCACGTTCAGTCACACATTTGGTAATGCAAGAAACAACAATTTCATAAAACAGCCAAAGTACAAATAACACATTTAACAGTATTATTAAAGTCATAAGCGAGAATTAAGACAAGAACTTGCTCTAGCCCAGTATATGCTCGGGTCGTCTGACTTAGGCTGTTCTGTACCAATCTTTATCTTTCAGGAAAGTGTATATTGGGACTATCCATAAGGCTCCAGTCCAGTTTCGTAGGATTACTAAGCTAGCTACCTTAGTAGAATTTAACTGTTCCCCAGATAAAGAGGGCCCTTAAAATTTAAATGACCATCGCCTGGTGTTAGCCACACTAATCCATCCCGTAATTGTGAGATGTTTTATTCCTTTCCTAATTTGTGCTTGTTGCTCTGATTGAAGCTGAGCAACTTAGAGGAAAATTCATATTGGGCTCAGGGTCAGAACAGGTATTATTAATTGGACAGCTGAGAGGATCCCACCTAGTAATACCAATGGTGACTTGGATAAGACTGAACTTTCTTTCTGCTAAAATAAATTTTCTAAGGATCATCTAATAAGAATCTTGGAGTGGAGAAATCCACCAAGGTAATACAGACATACTAGACAGAGGTAACTGGCCACAACCAAACATTGGATCGATCTTTAAAATAGCATATGGTCATGTCCATGATAGGAAACATTTGATTGGTATGCAAAAGTCTTAGAAGTCACAAAAACATTATATATAATCACACAAATCAGGTCCAGCATCTTGATGTCATCTTTGTCTAGTCCTGGTGTGGTTTTCTTTGTTTGAGCATCATTTTAAGGTGAGTTTCAGGTCAGCAGACCTCTCTGTATTCCTGTCTAGTGTATGGCCTTTGGAAGTAGGAATTAATCCAAGAGTCAGTTTCCCTTCAGTTTCACTGTGCATAAGCTAGTGAAGAGTACCCTATAAACCTCCTTCCATCCAGGTTAGAGACAGTCCTGTAAATTATGTCTTCTAGTAAACATCATCCCTTGATTGCAGGTCACGGAATATCTACATTTCATCCAAAGATTACTGAGATAAGCTTCAGAAAAAACTTACAGGTTCCTTTTAACAATTCAATGAATTTTACCTTAATAGAGGGTAACAGCAAGGAACTATCTAGGAAGTGAGTCACTAAATACAAATCTCTGTTTACAAAATTTGGATTTAACATTCATTAAAATATAATCTTTTTCTAATAAAATTCATTAAAATATAATATAAAATATTACAATAAAATATATCTAGTATGGAGAAGGCAATGGCACCCCACTCCAGTACTCTTTCCTGGAAAATCCCATGGACGGAGGAGCCTGGTAGGCTACAGTCCATGGGCTCACAAAGAGTTGGACACAACTGAGAGACTTCACTTTTATGCATTGGAGAAGGAAATGGCAACCCACTCCAGTGTTATTGCCTGGAGAATCCCAGGGACAGCAGAGCCTGGTGTGCTGCCGTCTATGAGGTTGCACAGAGTCGGACACAACTGAAGCAACTTAGCAGCAGCATATCTTGTACAATAAATTATACTCGTTTCTACCAAATATATCCAAATTAAGACTAATTTGTTTGCAAAATACGTCTGGTCTCAAAAATTTGGGCTGATAATTTATATAACTATAATGGATCATATAGGCTTCTGGCTTTACTGTAACTTTTATAGCCAGGATAATTAGATAAATTAGGTAGTATTTTAAATGCTTTGGATGACTTTGCTGCTTTGCTGTCCAGCTTGGAATGATGCAAACATCCCAAGAGTGGAATGAAAGTGCCCCTGGGTAAGGCTGTCCCTCTCCCTGTAACTCATTAGCAGTGAGTAGAGGAGAGTGAAAAAGTTGGCTTAAAGCTCAACATTCAGAAAACAAAGATCATGGCATCTGGCCCCATCACTTCATGGGAAATAGATGGGGAAACCTTGGAAACAACGTCAGACTTTATTTTGGAGGGCTCCAAAATCACTGCAGATGGTGACTGCAGCCATGAAATTAAAAGACGCTTACTCCTTGGAAGAAAAGTTAAGACCAACCTAGACAGCATATTCAAAAGCAGAGACATTACTTTGCCAACAAAGGTCCAGCTAGTCAAGGCTATGGTTTTTCCAGTGGTCATGTATGGATGTGAGAGTTGGACTGTGAAGAAAGCTGAGCGCTAAAGAATTGATGCTTTTGAACTGTGGTGTTGGAGAAGACTCTTGAGAGTCCCTTGGACTGCAAGGAGATCCAACCAGTCCATTCTGAAGGAGATCAGCCCTGGGATTTCTTTGGAAGGAATGATGCTAAAGCTGAAACTCCAGTACTTTGGCCACCTCATGCGAAGAGTTGACTCATTGGAAAAGACTCTGATGCTGGGAGGGATTGGGAGCAGGAGGAATAGAGGACGACAGAGAATGAGATGGCTGGATGGCATCACGGGCTCGATGGACGTGCGTTTGAGTGAACTCCAGGAGATGGTGATGGACAGGGAGGCCTGGCATGCTGCGATTCATGGGGTTGCAAAGAGTCGGACATGACTGAGTGACTGAACTGAACTGAACTGATCTGAACTGATGGCTCTATCCCCTCCATATCCAGAGCAGTAATTCCAGCACTAAGGAAATGACCTCCAGCAAGATTAACCAGAAGACTCATGTGGGTCTGGCCCTCTGGTAGGTACCATTCTTTGCCCAGTGCTTTTTCCTTCCCTCCTGGGTCCTGAGCAAGCTGCCCACCTCTTGGTTATTGGGTTATGAATTCCTCTTCCCTTCCCTTCCAAACATGGCCAGAGACCCTCTCCTTGGCTCCCTGCCTACCCAGGCCCTATCCCTCGCCTGCAGATGGCACTAGAGAAGAAAGAACCAGGGAGGGGGAGGCCCAGTTCATTCTTTTATAAATGTCCTCGTTGCTTCTACCTCCAGGCCCTGACCTGGCTCATCAATCTCCACCTGGATGACCAAGCAGCTTAGCAGGGGAGTGGGGTGCAGGTGTGAGGGGGTGTTGATGAATGTGGGGGATGGTGATCAGACGACAGGAAAAGAGCTGGAATAATAAGCAGGTGGTTCTCCAACCACTGAGCCACTAGGGACCTACTTGACTCTGCTTTTCTGGTCCCTAAAGACAGGAATTTCAAAATGAATATTTTTAAAACTTCTCATTACAAAAAGATTTCAAATCTCTCAAAAATGAAAATGCATAGTATCATGAAACCTGTATTTCACCATTCAGCATCAAGAACTACATTACTTCCTTAGTCGGAGTGGTTTCAGAGACTGAAACTAGAAGTCCAAGATCAAGGTGCGGGCCAGTTGGGTCTCTGGTGGGGACACTTTTTAGGCTCCCAGGCATTTCTCTTCTTGCTGTGTGCTCAAATATGATGGGGTACAGGGAGGGAGTGAAAGTGGGAGGAGGAAATGAGGAAGGGAGAGGGAGAATGAGAGAGAGAGAGAGAGAGAAAGAGAAAGGAGAGGAAGCTCTCTGGTGGCTCTTCTTATAAAGGTGCTAATCCCATCATAACAGCCCAACCATCAATATCCCATCTCAAGATAATCACCTCCCAAAGGCCCTGCCTTAGCTTATAAAGAAAGCTGAGCACCGAAGAATTGATGCTTTTGAACTGCGGTGTTGGAGAAGACTCTTGAGAGTCCCTTGGACTACAAGAAGATCCAACCAGCCCATCCTAAAGGAAATCAGACCTGAATGTTCATTGAAAGAACTGATGTTGAAGCTAAAACTCCAATACTTTGGCCACCTGATTCGAAAAGCTGACTCATTTGAAAAGACCCTGATGCTGGGAAAGATCGAAGGTGAGGGGAGAAGGGGACGACAGAGGATGAGATGGTTGGATGGCATCACCGACTCAATGGACATGAGTTTGAGTAAACTCTGGGAGTTGGTAATGAACAGGGACGCCTGGTGTGCTGCAGTCCATGGGGTTGCAAAGAGTCAGACATGACTGAGCAACTGAACTAAACTGAACTAAAAGGCCCCGCCTCATAATACCATCACATTGGGAGTTAAAGACTTAACATTTGAATTTGGGAGTGGACATCACATTGGGAGTTAAGGACTTAACATTTGAATTTGGGAGTGGATACAATTCAATCTATAGCAATTACACAGATCTGGCTTGTTATTCTTTTTGAACCAAAATCAGTTCAGTTCAGTTGCTTAGTCGTGTCTGACTCTTTGCAACCCCATGAATTGTAGCATGCCAGGCCTCCCTGTCAATCACCAACTCCCAGAGTTTACCCAAACTCATGTCCAGCGAGTCGGTGATGCCATCCAGCCATCTCATCCTCTGTCGTCCCCTTCTCCTCCTGCCCCCAATCCCTCCCAGCATCAGGGTCTTTTCCAATGAGTCAACTCTTCGCATGAGGTAGCCAAAGTATTGGAGTTTCAGCTTCAGCATCAGTCCTTCCAATGAACACCCAGGACTGATCTCCTTTAAGATGGACTTGTTGGATCTCCTTGCAGTCCAAGGGACTCTCAAGAGTCTTCTCCAACACCACAGTTCAAAAGCATCAATTCTTCAGCACTCAGCTTTCTTCACAGCAACTCTCACATCATACATGACCACAGGAAAAGCCATAGCCTTGACTAGACGGACCTTTGTTGGCAAAGTAATGTCTCTCCTTTTTAATATGCTGTCTAGGTTGGTCATAACTTTTCTTCCAAGAAGTAAGCGTCTTTCAATTTCATGGCTGCAATCACCATCTGCAGTGATTTTGGAGCCCCAAAAAATAAAGTCTGACACTGTTTCCACTGTTTCCCCATCCACTTCCTATAGACCCTCATTTAATTTTTTTTTTTTTTACTATGTATTCACTTTTGCTGAAGTATTTTAAGGATGAGATTATTGTTATTGTTGCTGTTTGGTCTGACTCTTTTGTGACGACATGGACTGTAGCTCACCAGGCTCCTCTGTCCATGGGATTTCCCAGGTGAGAATACTGGAGTGGGTTGCCATTTCCTTCTCCAGGACAACTTTCCCACCCAGAGTTCAAACCGACATCTCCTGCGTTGCAGGCACATCTTTACCACTGAGTCACCTTGGAAGCTCAAGCAAGAGATGACTATTTCACAAAGTATACATAACCACAAATGCTATCTGTTCCAAATAAAATTAACATCTAATATCTCATCCACATTCAAATTTCCCTAATCCTCTAGGAAAATGTCCTTAAACAGTCATATCAAGATCTAGAGGATGTACACATACGTTGCATTCAGTTGTTCTAAAACTATAAATAAAGTGGTCTCCTTTTTATGCCATTTATTTTTTAAAAAGTGGAAAGAGGTGGGATCATTTTTCTTATAGGATGTATTGGGTTTAGAGCAGGGGTCCACAGCACCTGGATCATGGATGGATACCAGTCTTAGCCCATTAGGATCCAGGCTGCACAGCAGGAGGTGAGCAGCAGGCCAGTGAGTGAGGCTTCATCTGTATCCACAGCTGCTCCCATCATTCTGCCTTCACCCAGCGATGGGACAGCCTAGTTCCAAGAAAACAAGATCAAGGCTTCACTGATTCTGCATTATGTTGACTTGTATAATTATTTCATTATACATCACAATGTAATAATAATAGAAATGCATGCACAATAAATATAATACCTTTGAATCATCCAGTAACCACATTCACAACCCCTATCTATAGAAAAATTGTCTTCCAGGACACCAGTCCCTAGTGCCCAAAAAGCTGGGGACCACTAATTTAGAGAATAGCTTCTCTGTACCTTTATCCATGTATTTCCCTGAAAACTGGTAGTTGTTGTTGTTCTGTGCCTAAGTCATGTCTGACTATGTGCGAACATGGACTATGCACAGCCCACAGACTGCAGCCCATGGACAAGAGCACGTCAGGCTTCCCTGCCCTTCACTATCTTCCAGAGTTTGCTTAAACTCATGTCCATTGAGTCGGTGATGCCATCCAACCATCTCATCCTCTGTTGCTCCCTTCTATTCCCACCCTCAATCTTTCCCAGCACCAGGGTCTTTTCTAATGAGTCAGCTCTTCACATCAGGTGGCCAAAGTATTGGAGCTACAGCTTCAGCATCAGTCCTTCCAATGAATATTCACAGCTGGTTTCCTTCAGGATTGACAGGTTTGATCTCCTTACTGTCCAAGGGACTTTCATGAGTCTTCCCTAGCACCACAGTTAGAAGGCATCAATTCTTCAGTGCTCAGTCTTCTTTATGGTCCGACTCTCACACCCATATATGACTATTAGAAAAGCTCAACACTAGTAATTAGATCTAGACTTGAGATCAACAAATTGCATTGGAATACTTCCTCTGTAGTTCCATATATTCCCTGTGGCACCACTTCAAGAGGTGCCATAATTTCTAGTTGCCCCAATTTGATAGATGCTGAGATGCGGCAGGTCCTGATGTTGGCCACCTCGTGCATCTGTTATAAACTTCCCCTTTGATCATTCGTCACATGATTCTAGCAACCACTGGTGATCTGGCCTAGTTCCATTGTTTCATGAGGATGTTGCAAAACAGTGATTTCTTAATTCTATCACTCCTGAGTTTAATTCCTGGAATGTTCCAATTAAAAAAGAAATTCCTTCAACTGTTTGCAGTTAATGAAATATACCTCATACAAACAAAAAATAGTATAAATATTATTTCCCTCTCTCAGTGGCCAGAAAGGTGAGCTGGTGCCCCAGCAGCCTGTCACGGTGACTAATTAAGTGTTGTCTACTAGTGTTTGGAGCTTCTGGCTGTTTATATATTTAACTTGTTTCATTAGTTTGATGTAATGCTAAAATTGTCCCACTTCTGACCTCTTCGTGTGGATTCCGAAACTTTTTGTCCAGCTCTTAGTGGCCTTTGTGGGCCCTCAACATTCTGGTCCTTCAAGATTCCCAGGCTTATCTTGTGCATTTCTTGGCCCAGGCCTGAAATCAGCCATCTCTTCAGGAATCTCTGGTTCCTATGGTAGGAGATGGTGTTTAGAGCTCACACGCTACGCCTCAGGGTAATCACTGTTATCAAGTTGCCATTGCTTCTAGGCTTCTCTGGCATCCAAGCCAGGAAGTACAGATTCAATTTAAAAAATAAAACAAGGAAAATAATCAATAATAAATGGTTTCTCTATCCACAGAAAGTCTTGTTTCAGAACAACATTAGCATTAATTACTGACTTGCTTTTGGGCTTCCCTTGTACCTCAGCCAGTAAATAATCTGCCTGCAATGTGGGAGACCTGGGTTCAATCCCTGGGTTGAGAAGATCCCCTGGAGAAGGAAAAGGCTACCCACTCCAGTATTCTGCCTGAAGAATTCCCTGGACTGTACAGTCCATGGGGTCGCAAAGAGTCGGACACGACTGAGCGACGTTCACGCTACACTGCTTTAACCAGGAGCATACATATGATACTCTCATAGTTACAGAAGCACGATCACCAACAATAAGGTGTTGAATAGAGTCTCAGATTTCCTTACCTTTTTGTTTTTTATTTTGGTTTTGTTTTGGATATGGGGGCTTATTTTTGTTTCTTTGTCCTTTGAAAATAGTCCACTCTGAATGCAGAGTCAAAATTCTGAAGTTTAAGGTTACTTAATATTTCTTTCTGTAACAGCTCTGTTACCAACTCGATACAGTTAGGCTCATTGGTCTTAGTTTATTCTCAGCTCTACAGATATGTTTACTTTTTTAATTCTGTTACACATTTACATGGTTGCAAAGTCAAACAGTTAATATAAAACAAGAAAAATCACTTCTGTCTCTGCTCCTCATCCATAAATTACATTTTTAGTAGTTTATGGTGTACTCGTCCACTTTTTCTTATGAAAATAGACTTATATACGTATGTAAAAGCAACAAACTAAAAGCACTTTTTTGATCCCTCTTTTAAAAAACTAAATAGTGTACCCTGAAGATCTCACCCATTCCACTTCTCCCTCCACCCACATTATACCCAGGTATTGGGATGCCCTGTGCCTTATTCCACAGTCCCCTGCGGATGGTCACTTCAGGTACGTTTCTTATCTTTTGCATTTACAAGCAGTGTTGTAGTGAATAGCTTGTGCATATGATGCTTTTGTATTTTTGTCAGTATATCTTTAAGATCGATCCATAGAAGTAGAACTGCTGAGTTAAAGGGCATATGTGTGTATCATTTGCTAGATGCTATCAAACCCCCTCTATAGACTGAACCACTGAATGTTTAAAATGTGCAAAAATGAGGGTTAAGACGCAGCACCCCATCTTTACACACCTGGTGACAAGGGAACCTCCCAATGTTCTACCCAAGACACCAGCTTGCATAGATCTCACAAAGGAACACCCAGGCCCTCGGGAGTCCTGGAAGGAGCCGTAAAACAACATTGTCTTTACTTCAGCTGGAATAACATTTTAACAGGTAGCCCTGTTCATCTCTCTACAGGGTCACAAAGAGCCGAACATGACCGGGCAAATGAGCTGAACTGTTCATCTCAGGCTGAGCAAGAGCCCTGAGTGAGTGGTTTTTTTCTTTTTTTGTCTTCTTTGATAGATAAGACACTTCAAAATTATCTCTTCATGTGTTTGGTTGTATGTATGTTTGGCATAGCATATTAAAAAGCAGAGACATTACTTTGCTGACAAAGATCTGTATAGTCAACGCTATGGTTTTTCCAGTGGTCATGTATGGATGTGAGAGTTGAACCATAAAGAAGGCTGAGCACTGAAGAATTGATGTTTTTGAACTGTGGTGTTAGAGAAGACTCTTGAGCTTCCTTTGGATTGCAAGGAGATCAAACTAGTCAATCTTGAAGGAAATCAATCCTGAATATTTATGGAAGGACTGATGCTGAAGCTGAAGCTCCAGTACTTTGGCCACCCGATGTGAAGAATGGACTCATTAGAAAAGGCCCTGATCATGGGAAAGATTGAAGGCAGGAGAAGAGAACTACAGAGGATGAGATGATCAGATGGCATCACTGACTCAATGGACATGAGCTTCAACAAGCTTCAGGAGATGGTGATGGGCAGGGAGGCCATGCTGCAGTCCATGGGGTCGCAAATACTGAACCACTGAACAACAACAACAAACGTTTGGTTTAGCAGACAAAATGTTTCCAGGCACGGACACTATTGGTGAATTACATCAGAATTCAACCCATTTCTCCTCAGCAAATGGACAATATTAAATTCATGGTTTATATGACCCTGCTATTCTTTTTTTACAAGTAGAAGGAAAATTAACATGTTTAATATGCATTCACACCCATATGCAATCAACCAGCTTCAATTGAACCCCCTCCCTGTCCCCTCTCTATCCCCACCTCTAAGCCAGACATAAAGAACTGCACAGCCCCCAGGCTGAATCCAGAACACATTTGTTGGGGAATTGTTTTTTGGAAAAAAAAAAAGATAAGTTGCTAACATTTAAAATAAAGAGATTGTACATAAATACCCAGACTTCTCACTTCTCTTGAAAACTTGGCCAGCTTTCCAGCATGGCAGCCTCTGGTTGGAGCTGAGGAGAGCTTGCCCCAGTGGTAGGGCCCATGATGCCCCGTGTCCAGGATGCCCACCCACCCTTCCATCATTTCTCTTGCCTCCTGGGCCACGAGTTTGTGAGAACTGCCCTAGACCGCTAGCCCCTGAGGATACGGACCGCCTGTGTCTTGTACGACTTTGGCTTTTCAGCATCCTAGCCAGACCTCAGGACACAGGGCTCTCCTTATACGTTTATTGGATGATATAGTATCTTGTGGATGCCTGCATCACATTTCTTCCAATACTGAAACCGTGCAGTTGTAATACTGCTCTAGTCTAGATCTTTGACACAGATTGGCATCAAAAGTGCCCCTGATCTGTGCCAAAGTCCCTCTACCTAGTCACTCAGATGTCACTGGGCTGCCCCTAAAGTCTTCACTTTGCCATTTGACCTTTTCTTCCTCCTAGCAATCTCCTCCCCAACTGAGCACAGCCATGCGCATCTTGTGAAGTGTCTAGAAAGACCACATGAGATCACGAATGTCTAGCATGGCCCCCGGCATTTACTTTTATCACATTATTAGCAGGGTTTTGTATCCCAGCTGGCAAGAGTTTTGCCACTCTTAGTTTAGTTTAATCTTCCATCCAAGCCTCAAGGAAGAAATTACAGTAGTCTCTCTATATTCTGAGAATTTTCCAAGTCGAATACACAGAGAGACTGAGAGAGGTAAAGATTTTACAGAAAGGTTCATGTTTCTTATCAGATCCACCATTAGCCTAAAGGGGAAAATTAGGGCAGGTCAGAGTATATATAACTAGGAGCTCCTGTTCACCACTGCAAGCTCAGAACTCGATATTCCCTGAGTTCTTGAAACCAGGAAAGAAGCATGAAGTGGCTTGTGCTTCTCGGGTTGGTGGCCCTCTCAGAGTGCATAGTCAAGTAAGTACAGGAACTATTAGTGGCATCATCTCTCTTTTGGGGATTTCTCTTGTTATCCTCTTATTCTTCCACCCAACAGGGTAAGAAGAGAAAGTAGTCATTCTCTGGCAGTCTTACTGGCTCTCACTTATTGATGAGACCCTTGTCATGGGCACTGTGGGGCCCAGGCGTCTTGGGGCACACCTGCAGGGTTGCACAACTCTGCGGGTGCCAATCACCTCATGACCTTTGTAAAAATGGCACTTCTTGGAATTGTTCAGTGCACAACCTGTACAACTGTATGTGTGATCCTGTGAAACAGCATTTCTCTTGCATTTGCTTCTAGGTCTTCTCTCTGCTCTCTCTCCACCTCTGTGTGAATGTGTCAGTGTCTTCATCTGTGTATCTCTCTTTTTTTATCTCACCATCTCTTGATATCTCTGTGCATGCAGAAGTCTCTGTTTTGTTTTTTTCTATTTTGATTCTTCCTTACTTCTCTAGACTCTTAATTTCTCTAATTTATTCTCCATCCCCTGACATTTACTCTCATCCATCTTTTCTGTTAGCGCCCTGGATGAAGATGAGGAGGGCTACTTCTATGCTGTTTTATCTCTAACAAAGTTGTATGACCACAAACAAGTCACAAACTCCCTGCATTTCCTTTCTTCCCCTGTAAAAACGGGTAATGATCCCCTTCTACGTCACTCCCTGAGATTCTTTGAAAAAGATAGGGTGGGATGGCAACAGCAATAGTAATGGCTGTCACTGCTGAGACTTCCTGTATATTAGAAACATTATATCCATCATCTCACTTAATACACAAAACATTGCATATGGGGGGTGGGGGTGGGGATTATTAAGATTCACCTTTTTACCAATGAGAAATTGAGACTCCAAATGGTCATGCGGCTTACCCAAGATTACACGACAGAGCCTATAGTCAGACCTAGGTCTTTGCCATGGTCTCTGCACAGCATTCTAATAATAAAGATGGCACATAAAAAGGCTTAAAAACTACAAAGTGCCATTACAATGTCAAGTATGACAGTCATAACAGGGACAACTGACGGCTGCCCCTTCCTTGCTTCCTTTTCCCCATGCGCGGTGAAAGAATCCCTCTAACGAAGATGAAGACCATGCAAGAAGCCATCAGGGAAAAACAATTGCTGGAAGATTTCTTGGATGAACAACCTCACAGCCTGTCCCAGGATTCTGATCCTGACAAGAAATTCTCTTCTCACCAACTGAAGAATTTCCAGAATGTGAGCGTGTTGGGAGGATGGTGCTCCACAGCGCCCCCTGGTGGTCCGACCTAGCACTGGGGTTCATCTGGAGGTGTCAGGTGGGGGATTGGGGTGGGGCCTCTGCAAGAGGCGGAAACACGCGGGGAAAGGGACCCCGTTCCCAGAGGAGAAGTCACTCTCACCTTCAACTCTTGGTCTGTGGTGACTGGGTCCGGCATGATCAGCGGGGAGGTAAACATCCGTTTCTGTGTTAAAGATGTGGCAGTAATTTGAGAGAAATTGTTCTTTCTGAGCAAAGGGAGCCACTCAGTTACAGATGAAGGGTGAGCCATGACTGATCAAAAGGTAAAGCCAACTGCATCAAATGTGAAACCCAGGCAGAGAAAGTTCACCCTCCACATATCCAGGAATGACACCAGGGGCTGGTGCACTGGGACGACCCAGAGGGATGATACGGGGAGGAAGGAGGGAGGAGGGTTCAGGATGGGGAACATGTGCATACCTGTGATGGATTCATGTTGATATATGGCAAAGCAAATACAATATTGTAAAGTTAAAAAATAAAATTAAATTAAAAAAAATGTTACTGAGCCCCTAAGGCATGTGAGATCATAAAAAATTAACACTATAGTGATTTTCAAAAAAAAAAAAAGAGCTTTATCTTCTTCAACAATGCACAGGCTAGGCTGAGAGAGAGGCAAAGATTAAATACATGTCAAACGAAAGGGCCATCTGCGTGCTGTTGACAGGACATGGTCTGAGTTTAGAGGGAGTGGCCTGGGGTGACCTAGGAAGGCCACCTAGAGGAGGAGGCACTGAGACTGGGCCTTAAAGAAGAGATGGCAGAGCTTCTCAAATGAAGGGACTGGTCTGAGCAGAGGCTGTGGGGGGCGGGGGGCAGTTGGAAAGTGATTTCTGGAGACCTGGGATGCCCAGAGGGAGGCAGTACTCCAGGAATCAGGGGATATCCAGGCAGCCAGGTCTGCCCTAAACTCCTCTCCCCGGCCCCTGTAGGCTGTCTACTTTGGTACGATCACCATTGGAACACCTCCTCAAGAGTTCCAGGTCAACTTTGACACCGGCTCATCTGACTTGTGGGTGCCCTCTGTCGACTGCCAAAGTCCCTCCTGCTGTGAGTGCCCAGCCCCCCACCCATCCTGTCCTCCCCCTCCCCTCGTCTCCATCTTAGCACCTGACAGATACCCATCACTTGTGTCGGCAGCTAAGCATAAGAGATTCGACCCTCAGAAGTCCACCACCTTCCAGCCTTTGAACCAGAAAATTGAACTCGTCTACGGCTCTGGGAGCATGAAAGGGGTTCTTGGCTCTGACACCATTCAGGTAACATGGAAACCAGGGGCTGAGTCAGAGCTGGCCCTGGGAGCGATCACTGCTTACAAAACAGATGCAGGACCAGCTGGGAAGGTACCCACTGGAGTTTTCCCTTGTGGCCCCGTCAAACATGACCGCTTCCCAAAGTCCCCTAGTGGCTGGTCACCTGCTGGGTAGGGCCTTTGCCTGGGGAGACGGCGTCCCTGCAGACACACAAGCTCCCACAGTGGCTAACCCAGACAGTGGCTTGGGGGGTGGATTTGCAGCTCCTTTGCCTGTGAGCAGCCCAAGGTTCATTTCACTGGGAGTAGGGAGGGGGGCTTTTATATTCTCAGAAACTCTACCAGGCACGTTCACAGTAATAACTTGTTTAATCTGGTAGCGACCCACACAGCAGGTACTATGATCAGCTCGTGATACAGGTGAGGGACCTGAGGTGCAGAGAGCAAGGGCATGGCCAAGGTCACACATGTGGTAAGCGGTGGAGCTGGGCTGGCCAGTCAGGACTCAAGCAGGCATGGGAATTTGGGAAGAGGTTAAAACTGATCTGGGGTCCCTGGGGGCAGCCCAGGATTTCAGGTATCCAGGCAGGTAAAGCAGGAGTCATAGATGTGGGAGGGGCCTGATAAATGGATTCTCACTCTAGGGGGCCTTTGAGAGTCTAATGAAAACTATATCTTGCCTCCCCCTAAGTGCCTGAGTATGCTTTCCCTGTGTTTCTCTGTCTCTCTCTTTCTCACACATGCACAGGCACTCACACACAAGTGTTCACACCCTGAAAAGCCTGATTGCCAGGCAGAGTTTTCCTAAGAACCCTGCCAGCGACATTGTATAATGGGCTTCTGTCTTTCTGGGCACATGCATAATTCACAGTACATTACAATTAATTCAGTCCCTTTCTGTCATTAGATCATAGTGATGCCAAAGGGAAGGCTACCCGGTTCTCTACTCGCTTTGTCCACAAGGGGGCACCATTCAGTCCTGTCCTGTTGCCCGACCTGTACAGAAGGCATGAAGCCAATTTGACTCAGATGGCGTTTGCACGTGTGAGAAGTAGATGCTCTTAAAATACACAGCCCCACACCAATGGAAACCAAGTTCCTGTCCCAGCTTGGTCTGACCATCTGATATTAACCCAGGGCATAGCCAGGTCTCACTTCTTCTCTGCAGTGCTAATGATATTTCCTCCCCAGCCCAGTATCAGCCCCATTTCCCAAAACATTATATGGGAACACTCTCCTCTCACACAGATCGGGAACCTTGTCATCGTGAACCAGATTTTTGGCTTGAGCCAGAATCAGTCCAGTGGGGTCCTGGAACAAGTACCTTATGATGGCATCCTGGGCTTGGCCTACCCCAGCCTCGCCATCCAGGGGACCACCCCAGTCTTCGACAACCTGAAGAATCGAGAAGTCATTTCTGAGCCAGTCTTTGCCTTCTACTTGAGCTCGTAAGTCTGAAGTAGACCAGATCTCTCTTCGAATTAGCTATACAATGCTTGCCAGCTGCATGAAAAATTATAGACTACCTGATCCAGAATTTTCACAATAGATAGTCTAACACGGGAGAACTACAGCCTCAGGGTCACATCTGGCCCCATCACTGGTGTTTGTAAATACAATTTCATTGGAACATAACCGTGCTCTTGGGCTCAAGAGCAGTGGCTTGGTCTAAGGCAGTGGAGATAAGAGGGAGAGCAATGGAAGGTGTCAGGAAATGGATTGGAGGAAAAGGCAACAGGATGTGCTGACGAATTTGATATGGAAGGAAGGAGAGAGATGGCAGGAATGTTCCTTCCTCACTAACAATTTACTGGGAACACAGGACCAGCTACACAGTTTGCAGGAGCCAGTGCAAAATGAAAACATAGGACCCTGTGTTCAAAATATACTAGGAATTTTAAGACAGGGAGAGAAGAGGTGGGGGACCTGCTGAATCTGGAGTCCCGTGGATGGCACAGGGAACAGGCCAGTGAAACCAGCCCTGGGTGACCCTGAACCTATGCCATAACACCCTCAGGCCTCGACTTTCATGAAAACTGAAAGGCTAGACAAGAAGGAAGCCAGACCCCTCCAGCACGAAGTTCTCTGAGGGTATATCTGAGCACTCAGGTAGCTGGAGGGGACCGGGTCCTCTTCAGAAGGATGGGTGGTCGGATACAGTCCAGGTTGCCCAGCTTCAAACCTCTTCTCTGACACTCATTAGATGGTGACTGACCTTGGTCAGGTACTCAATCCCTCCGAGCCTCAGTTTTTACATCTGTAAAATGGGGACCATAATAGTGCCTCTGATGGATGGAGAAGCACAGCCCTCAGTGTCTGGCGTTTCTCTCCTCCAATGAGCCCCCCTCATCCTTCTCTCTTCAGCCGGCCAGAAAACATCAGCACGGTGATGTTTGGCGGGGTGGACCACACCTACCACAAGGGAAAACTCCAGTGGATCCCAGTGACCCAAGCCCGCTTCTGGCAGGTAGCCATGAGCAGGTAAGTCTCCCCCTCCGAGGATCACCCCAAGTGATGCTCCCACACGTCCACAGGAACACAGGCAGATGCACACAAAGGCACGCACAGGCACTCAGTCCCTCACAGACATATACTCCACCCACAAAGACACACATAAAAACACATACAGAGACACATATAAACACACACAGGCACACAGATACACACAAGCACACACACAGACACACAAGCACAGATACAAACATCACCTATAGTTCACAGGTGCCCCAGGGCTCCTGACCAGCCCTCTGACCAGGGTCCTGAAAGGGTCCAGAGAGGCCTGGGCTGGGGCAGGGCTGCACCCCTGTGCTGTGAGGTGGGGAGCCTGGTTAGAGGACCCTATAGTGTGGTGAAAAGAGGATCGGGGGAATTTCACCAACCTGAACAGGATTGTGTTAAGATGACCTACTGACCAGGGCCACCCAGGACCAAAGGGGTCCTCAGGATACAGAATTGTCAGCAGAAATAGAGAAAAAGTCCAGGACAAACTGGAAAATCTGGTCTCCTCAGGGAGAAGTTACCCAGCAGTGGAGAGAGGGTGGCTGAAATCTTGAGACCTGAGAGCAACTCATAAAAAGAGACACCCCACCTAAACAGTGTACTTACTGCCCAAACTGAGGACACAGTCGGGCAGGGGCTGTGACCAAATCAGGAAGCTGGGATTCAGGAGTGGCCTGAGAACAAGGGGCAATAATTAATGGGATTCTCTATGATATCCTCAGACAAAAGCTTTCCCGTCCTTCGGAGGTCCCCTGGATTGGCTCATGCTCCTCTGGCCTGGGCCTCAGTGTCTGAGCCGGGTGAGGGGGCGGTGATGGGACACACCTGCTCCCAGGGCAGCCTGTGTCTCCCCCACCCCCACTTTAAGCATCTGCTGCCCCGAGGAACCTCCCACCTCACTGTGTGGGTGGACCTACTATTGGTCACATGACAGATACAGGTCTCTGGGTGTTCCTCTTTCATTTTTTCATTCATTCATCCAACAGACACACATTATGCATCTGCTATGTGCTGGGTACTGAGGGAGGCACTAAGGATACAACTTGCCCATACACCTACTAAGGCAGATGCATGTGAAACAACTCACACACATAATGAATTACTACTTTGGTACAGAGAAGGCAATGGCACCCCTCTCCAGTACTCTTGCCTGGAAAATCCCATGGACGGAGGAGCCTGGTGGGCTGCAGTCCATGGAGTCGCAAAGAGTAGGACACTTCTGAGCGACTTCACTTTCACTTTTCACTTTTATGCACTGGAGAAGGAAATGGCAACCCACTCCAGTGTTCTTGCCTGGAGAATCCCAGGGACGGGGGAGCTGGTGGGCTGCCGTCTAAGGGGTCGCACAGAGTCGGACACGACTGAAGCGGCTTAGCAGCAGCACATGCTAGACACGAAGAAGTGTCTACAGAGAGTAACCAAGACGGGAGCCCGATCTAGTCTGGGGGGAAGGCTTCCCTGAAAAGTGACAATTAAACTAGAACCTGGAAGATGAACAGAAATTCGCTAGACAGAGGGGATGGACTAAGAAGAGTGACCAGCCCGTGCCCAGGCCCTGAGACATGAAAGAACCTGGTACATTCAAGAACTGAAAGGAAGTCAAAAGGGTGATGTGACCAGAACAAAGGACAACAGAGTCCGGGCGAGAGCTGAAGGGCTGTTCAGGGACAGTCAGGGAGGGGGCAGTCGTGGGGGAGACTTCAGAGTGACCATGGTGTTCGCTTTGTCCCACTTTCTCTCAGCATGACCATGAACGGGAATGTGGTCGGTTGTTCCCAAGGATGTCAGGCCGTTGTGGATACTGGGACCTCGTTGCTGGTTGGGCCAACTCACCTGGTCACTGACATCCTGAAGCTCATCAACCCTAATCCAATCCTGAATGACGAGGTGAAGGGTCATGCCACAGCCTCCCTCCTGGGCTCCCTCCACACCTAGGATCACCTGGGCCCACCTATCTTCCTCTCTGTCTTACAGCAAATGCTTTCATGTGATGCCGTCAATAGCCTGCCTACGCTCCTCCTCACCATCAACGGCATCGTCTACCCTGTGCCCCCTGACTACTATATCCAGAGGGTGAGGGGGCAACGCTGGGGGCTGGCTGTCAAACTGGGACAGAACCCTTGGGCTGCTGCTAGGAGGAGGGCGGCCTCTGCAGGCCAGGTCACACCATTGCAGATGCTACTGAGCCCCTGTGGCTGGGCCAGTGCCTCCCACAAAACCAACCATGTGAGAGTAGAGGGCAGTCTGGGACATTCATCCTCCTGAAATAAACGTGGAGACACCATCCCTTGCTGGCATCATGCCTGGCACAAGGAGAGGGGAACACTAAGGGCCTCTGCCTCACAAAGCCTCAGTTCAACCAGTGCCCTCAGATGCATGAATACGGAAAGTCAATTCTAGTAATCCCTGAAATAAGCCAAGTGACAAGGGAGGGTTTGGCTGGAAACAGTCCCCATCTCCTGTCCCAGTATAGTGATTAACAGTCTCTCTTCCCTTCTCAAAAGTGTGCGGGTTGGGATGATAAATTACATGGTCACCCTAGTCCTTGGCTGCAGCTTCCCCTTGCACTCACAGTGCCCCCTCTGTGAGTTGGGGTACCAGACCACTCTGTGGGGAAGGTTGGATGCTAAGGTGAATAAAGGGAGCACAGTGACTGCACAGCCCCAGCACAGGGTTAAGACTTAATGTCAGCTCCCTATGGGAGTTCAGGGCAAGCTGATGGGCTCAAAGAAGGCTTTGAGGAAGAGAGGGAATAGCAGTAATTCTAAACCCCCAGCCTCATAGAGGCATGAGGAGGTCTGCTTGGTCAAGTAGAATCTACACTGGATTATGTGCAAATGGAACCCTCGGGGGCTGTGCAAAGGGGAGCTGGGGACAGATTAGGGGTGATGAGAGCTGCAGACCGGAGGAGCACCAGGGTAAGTCACCCAAGCCAGCCTGGAGTATCCAGGGAGGGTGAATGTGGGTCAGGAAGGCTTCCTAGAGGGTCTGTGTGTGTGCTATGCCGCTTCAATTGTGTCCAACTCTGCCACCCTATAGATCATAGCCCGGCAGGCTCCTCTGTCCATGGGGATTCTCTAGGCAAGAATACTGGAATGGGTTGCCATGGTCTCCCCCAGGAGATCTTCTCGACCCAGAAATCGAACCAATGTCTCTTAAGTCTCCGGCATTGCAAGCTGATTCTTTACCACTGAGCCACCAGGGAAGCCCTAGAAGGTTTTAGCAGGGTATAAATAACCAGTTGTGGGCACTGCTATATTTAAAATGGATAACCAAAAACAACTTACTGTGTAGCACAGGGAACTCTGCTTGGTATTATGTGGCAGCCTGGTTGGGAGGGGAGTTTGGAGGAGAATGGATATATGTATGTGTATGGCTGAGTCCCTTTGCAGTCCATCTGAAACTATCACAATAATGTTAATTCAGTTCAGTTCAGTCGCTCAGTCGTGTCCGACTCTTTGCGACCCCATGAATCGCGGTATGCCAGGCCTCCCTGTCCATCACCAACTCCCAGAGTTCACTCAGACTCACGTCCATTGAGTCGGTGATGCCATCCAGCCATCTCATTCTCTGTCATCCCCTTCTCCTCCTGCCCCCAATCCCTCCCAGCATCAGAGTCTTTTCCAATGAGTCAACTCTTCGCATGAGGTGGCCAAAGAACTGGAGTTTCAGCTTTAGCATCATTCCTTCCAAAGAAATCCCAGGGCTGATCTCCTTCAGAATGGACTGGTTGGATCTCCTTGCAGTCCAAGGGACTCTCAAGAGTCTTCTCCAACACCACAGTACTCCAATTCAAAATTTTAAAATTTTTAGAAAAAGAATAGGTTGTGGGGAATGGGGAGAAGAACAGCCATTCTCTGCAGAGAAAACAGTGATTGGGGTCATAATGAAGGAAACTTAGAGTGTGAGGGGAACTACAGGCCATTCTTGTACCTTTTAAATAAAATTTATTGAAGTATTGAGCTTCCCTGGTGGCTCAGATAGTAAAGGAGCCTGTTTGCAGTGCAGGAGACCCAGGTTTGATCCCTGGGTTGGGACGATCCCCTGGAGAAGGGAATGGCTACCCACTCCAGTATTCTTGCCTGGAGAATCACAAGGACAGAGGAGCCTGGAGGGCTACAGTCTGTGGGGTCACAGAGTCATACACAGCTGAGCAACTAACACACATGCATTGAAATACAGCTGATTTACAATGTTGTGTTAATTTCGTTATACATCAAAGTCACTCAGCTTTATATATATACAAGTATATCCATACTCTTCTTCATATTTTTTTCTGTTACAGTTTATCACAGGTTACTGAACAGTTTCTTGTGCCATACAGTAGGACTTTGTTGTTTAACTGTGGGCTTCCCTCGTAGTTCAATCAATAGAGTCTACCTGCAATGCAGGAGACCTGGGTTTGATTTCTGGGTCAGGAAGATCCCCCAGAGAAGGAAATGGCAACCCACTCCAATATTCTTGCCTGGAGAATCCCATGGACAGAGGAGCCTGGCAGGCTACAGTCTATGGGGTCACAAGAGTTGGACACAATTGAGCAACTAAGCACACATATATTAGTTAGCATCCGATAATCCAAACTCCCAATCCTCCCCTCCCCAGCCCCCTGTCGGGACAACCATATGTTTCGGCCCTTCTTGTTCCTGTACCCCCACTTCTGCAGTTGCTCAGAGAAACACTTGATTCTTCCCAAAGGAAAATGGAAAAGCTGTCTGCTCTGGATATTGAGGGGGGTGACAGGTAAGGGCTCAGGCTGACTGGTGTGTATTTCTGTCTCCCCCAGTTTTCTGAGAGGATCTGCTTTATCAGCTTTCAAGGGGGCACAGAGATCTTGAAAAATTTGGGAACCTCGGAGACCTGGATCCTGGGTGATGTCTTCCTGAGGCTGTATTTTTCAGTTTATGACCGAGGAAATAACAGGATTGGCCTGGCTCCTGCAGCATAAATTCAGGCTGCTACAGGAATCAATCAGGGCCAGACAAACACACACTCACTCACATGCAGGGCCATCCCACCCAGGGATGCTGGTGAACTATGCCTGATGCTCTGCAAAGCCGTATTCTCAGTAAAGAATAAAAGATTCATCTCAATGGTGCTGATACGAATGGGTGCCTCTCTTTGGGTCTGGGATATGCATCATAACGCAGCAGGATATAGAATCAAGCCTCAACCGCAAGTCAGAGGAGCCCAACTCCAACTGGCTTCAAGAAAAGGGGAGACTTATTGGAAGGACATTGAGGGTCTGGGATGCAGGAACCAGAGATCTAAAGATCTCAGAGACTGGACCCAAGGAATCAGAAGTCATCAGCTCACTCTTTCTCCCCCTGGCTGTTTCTCTTCTCTCATCATTGATTCTCTTACCTGACAGCTTTCTTCCTTCAGGCCTCTACATCTAGTGAGGGAGTCTGAAGCTGCCTGCCCCAGGGTTTTATCTGTCTAAGACGACTAACCAGTAAGGAAAGAAGCTCAGAAGACACCAGGGTTCCAGGGAGGGCTCTGAATAGGCCACATCAGAGCATGTGTCCAGCACCGGACCAACCATCCTGGCAGGGGCATGGGGTCCTATGCTTGGCTCAGTTGATCATGTGGCCCTGCCCCCACAGCAAACATGATTGACAGATTTCTACAGAAGAACGTGGTTGAAACTGGGGAAAGGCAGCCCAAAGAAGTGACAGGGGGATGTTCTAGACCATCTCACAGACGCAGAAGACAGCAGAGGTGTGGGTGGGAGACCACAGGAGTAAAGAGCTCCCTCTTCAGGGAGATGGGAAATGGCTGGCGTGGGACAAGGGGACGGGCACTGCCTTCTGGCTTGTCCCCCCAACCCTGAAACACACCCGTAAACCCTGCAGTTACCATCTGTGTGCAGATCGGCCATATGTCCACGGGTACTTGTGCCTGGCTCCTTTGAGGTGATGCGGGACTATGACTGGCTTGAGGGGAATGAAAGCAGACTGGCTACCAAAGCTGATAAATGGGGAAGAGGTGAGTGTAAAACTGGTGGTTCTTTTTTTTAACAGTAAATGTCATGAAGTGAGCTAAATGAAGACTCAAGTGAACAGTCACTCCAACTCATTTTCCAGGTGGTCTTCATGGAACCATAAGCAACAATTCTGTCAATGAGAAACCACCAACAAAAGTTAGAATAATAACTCAGGTTAATTACAGACGCTAAATCTTACTGACCCCCAGGGAGTCCCTGCAAGGCATAACCCCCATTGTACAGATGAAAAGAAGTCTTCTCCAATCTTCTGGCTCCAGCACTGGTGACAGGCACATAGCAGGCCCTCAGGTAATGCATGTTGAGTAAATGAATGGGTGAATTAGTAGATACTTCTCAGGGACACATTGCGTCATCCATGTCAGAACACATGCATGGTCTCAGCACGGCTACTGCATAGTATCAACTGGAGAAGGTCAGGCTTTGCTCCCCTAGATCAGCCTAAGACCAGGGCTGGAGCTGGAGTCTGTTAATGAGCCTCCTGATCTTAAGGTTCTGTATTTGCAGCCTGCACCACCAACTTGAGGATGAATTCTGATCTTCAAAGCAACTATCTTCCCCCAACCTCCACTTTTATCCTTTACAAATTGTAGACCATAGATTATTAGACTTTGGTGAAAGAAAAGGTCAAAAAAAAAAACCACAAACAACAAGAAAAAGATAGGTCATGAACACTTCTACTAAGAGTGTAAATTTGTTCAATCTTTTTGGAGACGATTTGTCCTAAATATACCTGTGGCCTTTTGTCCAAGAAATTTTGCTTCTAACATTTATGTAAAGCCATTGGGCTTCCCCTGTGGCTCAGCTGATAAAGAATCCGCCTTCTATGTGGGAGACATGAGTTTGATCCCTGGGCTGGGAAGATCCCCTGGAGAAGAGAAAAACCACTCCAGTACTCTGGCCTGGAGAATTCCGTGGACTGTATAGTCCAAGGGATTGCAAGAGTCGGACACGACTGAGCGACTTTCACTTCTATGATCAGAAGCACCCACAAACATAAAGGAGCAAGAAAGAATTCCTCTGAGTCTCTTACAAAAGGGAAACACTGGGATATTCCAAGGTCCATTCAACATAGAGTGTCCACAGCATAGACAGGCCATCATGCAACCAACTGCCTGAAAATAGTATTCAATGTTAAAAGAAATTCTTCCAGTAGGACACTGAGAGAAAAGAACAGAATACAAAACAGCATGATCCCAGGCTTGCAGAGCACGTGGAAGACAGTGCAGCATCCTCGCCAGGCATGTATATCCTGCGGCTTTTCTGCCTGGGCTCAAATCCCACCTCTGAGACCTACTAGTTGTGACCTTAATAAATTCATCCCTGGAAATCAGTTTCCTATTCTGTATATTTGGGGGTAGGGATTGTTCCTTCTTCACTAATCATCAGGAAACCCAAGTCAAATGACCATGAGGTACTATCTCACATCTATGAGGATGGTCATTATCAAAACTCGAAAGGTAGCACATGAGGATGTGGAACCCTGTACACCAACGGTGGGCATGTGAAATGGTGCAACTGCTGCAAAACAGAATTGAGGTTTTTCCAAAAGGAAATTTTTTGTAAATCAGTATTTGATCCAGCAATGCCACGCTTGGGTATTTATTCCAAAAAAAAAATTATAATCACGATCTCAAAGGACATTTGTCCTCCCGTGTACACTGCAGTGCTTCCCACAATAGCCGAGATGCAGAAACAGCCTGGATCCATCAACAGTTGGATGAATAAAGAAAACGTGGTAGAGACAAACAATAGATATTATTCAGCCTTTTTAAAAGGAGGAAATCCTGCCATTTTCAACAAGTTAAATGAACCTGGAGGATGTTATGGGAAGTGAGAGAAGCCAGTCACAGAAGGATGAACACAGTATGATTCCACCCATATAAGTTTTCTAAAATAGTCAAATTCATAGCAGCAGAGAGTCAAGTGGTGGTTGTCAGGGGTTAAGGAGAGGAGGAAATGAGGAGCTGCTATTCAAATGGTATGAAGTTTCAGCTACACAACATAAGTAAGTTGAGATAGAGATATACATAAGTATACATAAGTATACATAAGTAGAGATCTGATATACAGCCTAATGCCTATCATTACCAATACTGTATTGTGCACTTACCTTTCTGTTAAGGCAAAGGATCTCATGTTAAATGTTTGTTATTGTTGCTAAGTCATTAAGTCGTGTCCAATTCTGTGACCCCATGAACTGCAGCACGCCAGACTTCCCTGTCCTTCACTATTTCCCGGAGTTTACTCAAACTCATGTCCTTTGATTCAGTGATGCCATCCAATCATTTCATTCTCTGTCGCTCCCTTCTTCTCCTATTGCTACAATAAATAAAGAAACAAATACCTTTTAAAAAATGAAAAGTCTTATGTATACTATACATACAGCTGATTCGTGTTGTTGTACAGCAGAAACTAACATAACATTATGTTATGTTAGTAACATAACATAATTGTTAGTAAAGCAATGATACTCCAATTTAAAAAATTAAAAATGAATAGTCCTTTCTAATTGAAGGGAAGGGAGCAGAGGCTGACTGCTAATTTGTACATTGCTTCTTTCTGGAGTGTTGAAATGTTCTAAATTTAAGCCATGATGATGGCTACATAACTCCATGAATATATGAAAAATCACTAAGCTGTACACTGTGAATGATAGAATTTATGACATTTGAAATACATCTCAATCAGATAGTTATATACATACATATATATACTCACATATATATATAAACAGGAAAGAATAATCCTCAAACTTGTAGAGCTATAGTGAGGATGAAGTTAATTAATCTACGGAAAGCCTTTAGGACAGCGCCTGAAACACAGTAGAATGAGCTGTTACTATATTTCACTGTTAACACTAGACAAAGACCGAACGTGTATAACAATGATTTATATCAAGGTGGTAGCAATTCGGAAAATGTTTCCCCTTATGCTTTTCTTAGTTCTTTCAGGAATGGCATTTATGATCAGAAGAAAGTTAAGCATTATTCTATAAAATACAGAGCCTTCCGACAAAGAGGGGACCGTTTCTTTGCTGGAGTTGGCTTCTGGAGCCTATTGCTGCTGCTGCTACTGCTGCTGCTAAGTCGCTTCAGTCGTGTCCGACTCTGTGCGACCCCACAGACGGCAGCCCACCAGGCTCCCCCGTCCCTGGGATTCTCCAGGCAAGAACACTGGAGTGGGTTGCCATTTCCTTCTCCAATGCATTAAAGTGAAAAGTGAAAGTGAAGTCGTTCAGTCGATATTGAGTCCCATAGAAAAAACCATCCTGCAACAGATGGTGAAGGACTGACATCTAGTGGCCATGGTGGATATTGCAAGCACGTTTCACCCGCTCTGACCTCTCTGCTGGGAAACCTGCCGGTTGATTTCATCTACTTAGAAGAGCTATTTAGCAATATGAAGTCATTCCCATCAGCTCTCCCACTTTTAGACCTGATAATCACACTTTGACAAATGGATTCCAAGTATATATATTTATCTATAAATGATTTATTAACTATAAATATTGTCCCAAGGATTTGATATATACTAGTAAAAAGTTCATGGCACCCCACTCCAGTTCTCTTCCCTGTAAAATCCCATGGACAGAGGACCCTGGTGAGCCACAGTCCATGGGGTCGCTAAGAGTCGTACACGACTGAGTGACTTCGCTTTCACTTTTCACTTTTCACTTTTATGCACTGGAGAAGGAAATGGCAACCCACTCCAGTGTTCTTGCCTGGAGAATCCCAGGGACGGGGGAGCCTGGTGGGCTGCCGTCTGTGGGGTCGCACAGAGTCAGACACAACTGAAGCGACTTAGCAGCAGCAGTAAAATGTTAGAAACCACCTTAGATTCTAACATCAAGGAAATTATCACCAGGAAGGAATCAGCTCCTAGCTCTCTCGGTGGTGAGTGTGGACTATGCCCAAATAAAGAAATGTACAGCCTGAATCTCAGGTCACAGACACACTCACTCTCCCTTCTTCACCTCCTTCAAATCAATAGAGAAATGACCCCTCCTCTATTTAAAATGCTAACCCTCCCTGCCCTCTCCCTTGCTTTCACTTTCGTCCAGCATCACCACTTCACACACTATATCATTTCTCTAGCTTTAATTATCTGTCTCCTTCCCTGGAGACACAAGGGCAGTGATTTGGGTTTGTCTTGATCCTTGATGAATCTCCAGTGCTTCCACTAGAACCTAGGGCATCGTAGATGTTCAGTAAATATTTTGGTTATGAGTATTAGTGAAATTAAGGCTAAGAGAACACCGTGTCATAGGTTCATACTGAGTACAACCCTGTGAAATTGAGAGGTATGAATGCTGCTGCTTCCCTGGTGGCTCAAACAGTAAAGAATCTGCGTGCAATGCCGGAGACTCGGGTTCTGTCCCTGGGTTGGGAAGATCCCCTGGAGAAGGGAATGGCTACCCATTTCAGTATTCTTGCCTGGAGAATCCCATGGACAGAGGAGGCTGGTGGGCTACAGTCCATGTGGTCACAAGAGTCAGACATGACTGAGCACCAAGCACATACATGAACATAGCCAACTGTACCAGTCTGTTTGGGCCAATAGCAGATGCCACAGACTGTGTGCCTTATACAACAGGCATTTACTTTCTCACGATTCTGGAGGCTGGAAGCCTGAGATTAGGGAATCTGCAAGGTTGCTTCCTCGACGTATAGATGGCCATCCTCTCTGTGTTTTCAAGGGATGTTTCCTCTGAGCATGTCTGTATCCTAATCTCCTCTTCTTATGACACGTCAGATTAGATTAGGGCCCACACTGGTGACCTCATTTAATCTTAATCATCTCTACTTCCAAATACAGTCATTTGGAAGTACTGGGGGTAGGACTTCAATATACGGATTGTTAGTGGGGAGGAGGAGGAGAGAGACACACAATTCAGCCCATAACACCATAAACACAAAAACAACCTTGAGACATGTCAAAAGAATACAGGAGTCAGCATAAAGAACTCCAGTGGGCCAGACATGGGACAATTTCAGCATGAAAATTATGATAATAATGGATTATCACTGACTGAGTGAAGTCAGAACCTATGAGTTCACACTGATCAATAAACACAAATATAAACAAACAAGATGAAAGGAAATCTCTTCCTTACCGAAGAACAACATCTATTTCTTCAGTATTTATTTATTTATGGCTGCACTGGGTCTTTGTTGCTGCTCAAGAGCTTTTCTCTGGTTGTGGCAAGCAGGTTACTTTTCCTTGCGGTGCACAGGCTTCTAATTGTGGCCGCTTCTCTTATCTTGGCGCACAGGCTCTGGGAGCCCAGGCTTCAGTAGTTGTGGCTCACGGGCTCCAAAGCATGGGCTCAGTAGTTACAGTGCAATGGCCTAGTTACTTTGCAGCATGTGAAATCTTCCCGGACCAGGGATCGAACCCATGTCCCCTGCATTGGCAAGCGGATTCTTATCCACTGTACCACCAGGAAGTCCAATAATTTTTAAAATGTAAAAGAAACAACAGGGTTAGAAAATTACAACTCTATAACCATCATTTCAGTCACTGATTCAGGCAGAAATCCTCAATGGTTGCTTAAACTTTGGGTGGAGAGTGGATGGACCACAGGTTACTTATACAGTTGCAAAGTATCTCCCTGCCAAATATGTCCATGATCACAACCCAGTAACTACAGTGGAGAAGCTTGGTGGGAGACACCACCTTCACTAAATAATCAAGGTTAATGTCACCAATAAAGGGACGAATCAACAATTATGTACCTCCCGATATGACGCCCTGAGAAGGACACAGCATTGTTTCTATAACATTCCTGCTAAAAAACAAGTAACCTGGGACTTCCCTGATGGTCCAGGGG
>NW_011493574.1:157395-158404 GCF_000754665.1 Bison bison bison | reverse complement strand
CAACTACAGGAAATCAGTCCTGAATATTCATTGGAAGGACTGATGCTGAAACTAAAGCTCCAATACTTTGGCCACCTGATGCGAAGAACTGACTCACTGGAAAAGACCCTGATGCTGGGAAAGGTTGAAGGCAGGAGGAGAAGGGGATGACAGAGGATGAGATGGTTGGATGGCATCATTGACTCAGTGGACATGAGTCTGAGCAAGCTCCAGGAGTTGGTGATGGACAGGGAAGCCTGGCGTGCTGCAGTCCATGAGGTCACAGAGTCATACACGACTGAGCGACTGAACTGAAACCAACTATTCTTCAATAAAAAATAAGAAAAGAATTATCTTTTTTAGGAAAAGGAAGTTATGAGTGATTTCATCTCTCACACTGTTGTTCCAGAACTTCCCTGGTGGTCGAAAAAGACTTGGACGTGACTTGGTGACTAACGGCAACAACGTTGTTCCAGAACTTCGGCCACAAACCAGATCACGTTTCTCTCCGTCCCACGACAGAAGTGAGAAGAGAACAGCTCTCCATTTTTCTGCTGCCAACTGTGGACCTATTTCACTCTATCAGTCACCCAACAGATTGGATGTTAATGCCCATTTCTATAAATGAGGGCAGGAAGGCTCACAGAAAGGTCACTCAAGGTCACTAACATGGAGGCAGGGGCAGAAGCAGGGTCTGACGTGTGTTCATAGGCTCCGTCTCTGCGTACTGTGTTCTCCAGGCTCTGGGCCAGGCAGAGCCGGGCGCTGCAGTGAAAGCCGGGGAAGACCCTGCTCCCGTTCTAGGCTCACAGTCCACTGCTGGTGGTCAGGCCCCATGAGCTTGATGCCGGGGGACGAGAGAGTCACAGGACAACAGAGGGGATGGTGCTAAAACCTAAGGGAGATGGGAGCTCCCAGGGGCCCTTTTTTTCCTCCATCTCCAGATTCTTTCTCGGGGATCTGCCCTGCTCAGAGCCCAGGAGACTGCCCACAGGCCCCTAGGGTGGGTCTAGAAGCCCTAGCGGAGATC
>NW_011493574.1:133853-157295 GCF_000754665.1 Bison bison bison | reverse complement strand
CTCTGCCTTCAGAGCCCCAGGTCTTGGTTGCTGCCCCCTCCCTGCCCCCCACCACCACCACTGGCTCCTGTGCCCCTCCACATCCCTCTTTGGGGTCACCCTGCCCGCCCCTCTGTACACAGCCCCTCCCTGAGTCTCTTTGGTGAAACCTCTGGGTGGTCACTTGTTTTCTGCAAGAACTCTGACCCCTACGCCGGTTGAGGAGAGAGAAGCACATTCAAAAGGAACAGCATGTGCCAAGGCCCAGAGGCAGAGAAGGCTGGCCTGCTGGGAGAACTCAGACAGCCCGGGCTGACCTGCCGGAAGATTGGAAGGCAAGCTGTTTCAGCCCAAGTCCCAGCTCTCAGCCTTGGACTGGAAACTGTACACCTCTTTCCCTCCATCCACTGCTGCCCATATGACCCATCTCTAGGGGTCTGCCTGCAGCCTTCCCTGGACCATCCATGGCGTCTGCAGCCTGGGGCAGAGAGGCCAGAGGAGACAGGCCTAGGGCTCCACTCCCCATAACACGGGCCCGCCTCCTGCTGAGAATGATAACGTGAGCGGCTGGTGCTGCCTGTACACCAGCAGCGTGATTTCAGAGCCTCCAGCTGGCCTTAGAACCCTACTCTCCCTAACCCAGCCATCCAAAGCTCATTCCACAGGGTCAGCTCAGGTGTCTACTGCTCAAGCCTTAGTCCAACGGGTGCCAAGTGCAGATCCCTATGAAAATGTAATTTCCCCCGGGGGGTTTTAACTTCCAATCCGAATATTATTAAGACAGCTTGAATGCCTCCTCATCCATGGCAACCTCCTAGAGGCACTCTGGAAGTGGGCTCCTTTTTCTAAATGACCCGTGGCATCTCTTTTCAGTATCCTGCTCTAGTTAACTAGCACTGTCATTTTCTGTCTTAGGCACGTGTGTGTAAGTTGCTCAGTTGTGTACGACTCTGCGACCCCATAGACTGTAGTCCACCAGGCTCCTCTGTCCATGGTTATTTTCCAGGCAAGAATACTGGAGTGGGTTGCTATTTCCTTCTCCAGGGGATCTTCCTGATCCAGGGATAGAACCCGGGTCTCCTGCACTGCAGGCGGATTCTTTACCATCTGAGCCACCAGGGAAGCCCTTTCTGTCTTATAGGGATTTTAAATTGGGTCGTATCCCTCCCATTCGGATGTGAACCTGTTAAGAGCAAAATTCACAGCCAATTCATCTCTGTTGAGCTTACTACCTGGCATGTAGAATGAATGAATGAAGAGATGAATAAGGCAAAGGAAGTGATGGGTGCTCGGGAACACAGCCACGGTGGGTGGTGCGAGGCAGACAGCAGGGCATGAGAAGATGGTAAAGCCTTCCACTTAGATTGCAGCCTCATTCCTCACCTCCGCCAAGGCAAGAAGTTGCCTTGAAGCTGCTGCTGCTGCCGCAGGCTCTTTGGGCCAGGAGGGCTGGGTGTCCTGGCTGCCTTAAGAATGGCTTTGTCCATCTGGAGCAGGAGGGTAATAAATACCCTCCAGTCACAGCCCAGCTCCCTCCACTGTAACCAAACGTGATAAAGATATCAGTCAGAAGCCAGGACCCAAGTCATCGAAACAAAGAACAGGGCCTACATCGAATAAGATTGGATCAGAAAAGGCATAGAGGGTTGGGTCCAGAGCTGTGCTCACCAGGGAGTGATGTGGAGTTAGAGATAAGGAGAACAAAGGAGATGGGGGCCGCTGGGGTGGGACCCATTATCAGCAGAAGCACCCTTGACCTCTGTCCTCAAGTGGGGCTCACACAGGCCACCATCTCCAGTAGGTTTGCTCTGCAGCCCAGGGAAGGACCAGCTCAGAGGAGGCACCATTAGGAGGAGAGGGGGGCTGCAAGGGCAGTGGGGGCCTTCTGAGAGCCCCTTTGTCCCTGCTGTGGGACTTCAAGCCAATTCCTTGTTATGCTCCAGTTCTCAGGAATTTTCCATACCCTGGTTAATATCTCCATCCCCCGCCAGCCCCCTCCCAGGTTCCAAACATTTCCTTTTCTGCTTCCAGTTAACTCTTGCTTGGCCCAGTTTCGAATTTCTGCCTCCCGCAAGCCCTTCTCTTACATTTTACCCAAAAGCAAGTATCAGAACGCTTTCCGAAAGCTGGCCAGACTGGTCGCAGGAGGCTAGGGTTGAGGTTCCTGGCTACGCCTGTCCCTTCCTGGGACTCTACCTGGCTACATTTCTGCCCCCAGGAACCACTGCCTAATCAGTGCATTCCAAGTGTCCTCGGGAGCTTGGACTACAGTGCCCGTGCCCTTCCTATTCAAAGGACCATACCATGGGGGCTATCAGGGGCCAAGATGTTTCTCACTCCCCATGGCCCTTGCCCCTGTCCTCAAGGGAAAAGTCATTCATTCATTCATTCACTTAATCTGTGAAAGTGAAATTGTTAGTTGCTCAGTCGATCCAGCTCTTTGCGACCCCATGGACTGTAGCCCACCAGGCTCCTCCGTCCATGGGATTCTCTAGCCAAGAATACTGGAGAGGATAGCCATTCCCTTCTCCAGGGGATCTTCCTGACCACACTTTCTTTACTGTCTGAGCCATCAGGTAGGTAACTTAATCTGTATGGAATATCTATTCTGCACCAGTTGTCAGATGGCATCTCAGCTTCTTCTTACATACTCCCCATGGAGCAGAGCTCATTACCTGTAGGTTACCTTATCCACAGTAAATAACTCAATTTGCTCAAGGCTGGACCCCAGGGAAGGGCTTTGGGAGCTCTGAAACTAGGGGTGCTGAGTTTCAGAGCTCTAGCTGTGTGTGTGTGTGTGTGTGTGTGTGTGTGTCTTCCTGGGAAGGGGGCCCTGAGTTTTCACCACATTCTAAAAGGCAGTGAATGCTTACAGGTATGGACTCAGGAACCAGACAGCCTGGGTTTGAAACCCACCTTTGCCTTATGTAAACTGTGCAACCCTTCAACAACTTGGGAACATCTCTGCACCCCATCAGTAGAATAGGAGTACCTACTGGATAAGATTGTCAAAATGAGACTTCTTCGTTATATAACACATGTGCCTTTATACATGTTAGCCATTGTCACGCTCATGGGTACTTGTGCCTTACTGCCACTGGCTCTCATCTGCCTCCTTGTCCTGGTGACTTATCTAGGTGGAAGGGGTTTTGTACCACCTGCCCCGGGGATGTGGATTGTACTGAGGAAAGCATTCTCTCTTCCACGTGCCACTTGCCAGCCCTCAGAGATCTGGAAACCAGACCCAACTTGACATTCACTTTCCTTAATGGATAGGGAGGTGCCAGAGCCAGAATGAATGGACTAGCTGCTCTTCTGTTTTTTGATTGTGAAGCATAACAAACATGTAAAAATATGCTTAAAGCATAAGTACACAGTTTAACACATAAAATTAAACACACTTAGGCCAAGAAATGGAACAAGCCAGTCTCCCGAAGCCTCTCATGTGTCTCCATCGAAAAAAACTTTCACCCTCATTTCTCCCAAGAATCTCTCAGGCCCAGAAGGGCAGGCACAGTCAGAGTCATGATGCTGACTCCTATGAGCAGAGGAGTAGAACAGAGGAGTCAGGGATGCCAGCTCTGCCTCTCACTGCTTTGCACTCTAGGCCAACTGATGCACCTCTCTGAGCCTCAGTTCACCAGCCACAAATCTGTAAAACAGTCCCATTTAGTCCTGTATCTATCTCACCAAGAGAGACTGTGGGTACCTGGCCTGATGCATGTAAGTGATTGACACCTACAAGCAATTACTATTGTTAGCTTGGGTGGGGACAGCTATAGGGTAGATTTCTAGAAGGGCTCTCACCTCTTTTCCCCAAACTCAAAAACTGCAGATGAGATAGATATATAGGAGGTAAGGGTTTGAAGAGCATAATCTATTTCAGGGGGGTTTCAAACTGTGTTCCTTTGATCCCCAAGGGTTCCATAGAGCTGTCTTGTGGGACTGGTGGGTTTTCATCCCCTCTGCTGCCTGAACAGCCCAGCTTCCCTCATTTTTCTATAATGGCATCACATGCGTGTCATGTTTAATGCAAAGATATTTTGCACCATCAAATTAAATGACTGATGTAAAAATTCTACAACCTCTAATAAAAGACAAATACCCAAACTTTTTTTTTAATGAGCAAAAGACTTGAGTAGACGTTTCCTAAAAGAAGATATACAAAGAGCCAATAAGCACATGAAAAGGTGCCCAACGTTATTATTTATCAGGAAATACAAATCAAAACTACAGGAAGATACCTCCTTACAACCCCTAGAATGGCTACAATGAAAATGACCGACATAGCAAGTGTCGATGAGAATGTAGGGCAACTAGAATGCTCATATGCTGCTGGCGGGAACAAAAAATGATAGAACCACTTTGGAAAACTGTTTAGCAGTTTCTGCTGAAGCTAAAACATCTGCCTACCCTGTGCTCCAGCAGTTCCACTCCTGGGTCTATACTCTACAGAAATGTAAGCATATGTTCACCATAGGGTATGTACTAAAACGTTCATGGCAGCTCTTTTCCTAAGAACCCTACACTGAAAACTACCCAGATGCCCACTGACCAGAGAAGAGATAAATAAACACAATGGAAAAATACGCACAGCAATGAAAATAACCTATTTGCAGCTATATACTATACTGCTGTGAATCCCACAGACGTGATTTTCAGCAAAGAAGCTGGATACAGAAGCATGCTTGTTACATGGTGCCCTTTATCTAAACTAAAAAAATAGGCCAAAGTAATCTTTGCTGTTTGAAGTTAGAGCTTTGATTACGCTGGGAGAGCTTGGGGGAGGGAGAGGGGCTACTTGCAATGTTCTGTTTCTTGATCTGCATAGTGGTTATATGGGTATATTTGTGAAAATTCATCAAGCTATTCCCCATGACTTGCATTGTTTTGTGTACATATTATACTTTAACTTTAAAAAGTGATGATGTAAACTTTTAAGAAATCACTTGAAAAAAACATTTTTTCTTTTAAAATCAAGTTGCACTAGCTGGTGGGAGACACAGCCCCACCCACCAGCAGGCCTGCTGCCTTGAGACCCCCTGAGCCTATGGCCACCCAGGGACACAGCCCTGCCCACCAAAGGGTCCAGAACCTGTCCCTGCTCACCAGTACGCTAGCACTAGTCCCAGGAGACCCCCAGGGCCCTGTAGGCAGAGACCTCAGGACCCAGCTTTGCCTACCAGTGGGCCAGCATTAGCCCCCAGACCCTGTGGACCTCAGCTCCACCCACCAGCAGGCTGACACCAGCCCTGGAACCCCCTACCCCCAGGACCCAGCCTCACCCACCAGTGTGTGGGTATCAGCCCTGGGATCCTCTAGGCTGTGACTTTATCCACCAGAAGGCCAACAATAGCTCTGGGACACTTGCATCCCTCAGCCAGCTGCCCCAAGATCCAACCCTATGGACCAGTGGGTTGATATCAGCTCTGGGACTCCCAGGTCCCTGCTACCAGAGACCAAGAAACCTGGCTACTAGTAGGCTAGCACTAGTCCTGAGATCCCAAGGGCCCTGCTGCCAGCCGCTGCCCCACCTACCAGTGGCCGGCAGTCTCTGCATAAGGCAAGGCCAGGCAACCAACCAGACTAGAGGCCTTCCATGCATACCAGAGCACCCACAGTAATCAGCTCACCAGAACAGAAGGCCCCATGCAGACAAACAGAGGGCACCCCTAGAGCACGTGGCACAGTGGTTAAGAATCCTCCTGCCAATTCAGGAGATACAAGAGATGTGGGTTCAATCCTGGGGTGGGGAAGATTCCCTGGAGAAGGAAATGGCAACCCTTCCAGTACTCTTGCCTGGAAAATTCCATGGACAGAGGAGCTTGGGGGCCTACAGTCCATGGGGTCACAGAGTTGGACACAACTGCGCAACTGAGAATTTATGCACTAGAGCATATAGCTCTGGTGACTACAGGGAAGTGCGCTGATGGGACACACAGGACATCTCCTACAAAAGGCCACTTCTCCAAAGTTAGGAAATGTAACCAACCTGCCAAATACATAGAAATAAAAATAACAAATTAGGCAAAATGAAGAAACAGAGAAATATGTTCCGAAGGAACAAGATAAAGCCCCAGAAGAAGAACTAAGTGAAGAGGAGACAAGCAACCTACCGAATAAGGAGTTCAAAGTAATGATCAAAGAAACTGAGGGAAAATTGGATGAACAGACTAAATTAGACATTCGTAACAAAGAGTTAGAGAATATAAAGAAGAACCAAACAGAGATGAAGAATACAATAACTGAAATGAAAAATACACTATAAGGTATCAACAGTAGAGTAAATGGTGCAGAGGAACAGGTCAGTGAGGTAGAAGACAGAGTAGTAGAAGTCACTGAAGCTGAACAGAAAAAAGAGTGAAAAGAAATTAGGACAGTTCAAGGAACAACATCAAGCACAGGAATATTCCCATTATAAGGGTCCCAGAAGAAGAGAGAGAGAAAGGGGCAGAAAACATATTTGAAGATATAATAGCTGAAAATTTCCCTACCTGGCAAAAGAAACAGTCATCCAAGTCCAGGAAGCACAGACAGTCCCAAATAGAATCAACCCAAAGAGGACCACGCCAATACACACTGTAATTAAAATGGCAACGATGGAAGATAAAGAGCTAATATTAAAAGCAGCAAAGGAAAAGCACCAACTTACATACAAGGGAACTCCCATAAGGCTATCAGCTAACATTTCAGCAGAAACTGCAGGCAGAAGGGAGTGGTATGGTATATTTAAATGGATGAAAGGGGAAGCCCTACCACAAGAATACTCCACCTAGAAAGGCTTTCATTCAGATTTGATACAGAGATCAAAAGTTTTACAGACAAGCTAAGAGAGTTCAGCATCAGCAAACCAGCTTTATAAGAAACTTTCAGGGAAGTTTCTCTAAGTGAAAAGAAAAGGTCACAGCCAGAAACATGAAAACTACACAAGGTAAGATCTCACTGGTAAGGGTGACATACAGGACGTCTACACAGGAAAGATAGTAAATCAATCACATTTAAAACTAGTATGAAGGTGAACTTCTCTGGTGGTCCAGTGGTTAAGAGTCCACCTGCCAAGGCAGGGGCTGAGGTTCAATCCTTGGTCCAGGAAGATCCCACTTGCCATGGAGCAGCTAAGCCCATGTGCCATGACTTCTAAGCTCACGTGCCTAGAGCTTGTGCTCTGTGACAAGAGAAACCACTGTGGTGGGAAACCCTTACCTTGAAACACAGAGTAGCTCCCACTCGATGCAACTAGAGAAAGCCCACACACAGCAACGAAGACCCAGTGCAGCCAAGAAAAAAAAAAAAAGACTAGTAGGAAGATGAAAAGACAAGAGTAATAAAATCATTTGTATCTGCAGTAAGCAATTAAAGGATACACAAAACAAAAAGATGCAAAATATGATGTCAAAAACTGCAGACGTGGTGGGAAATAAAATGCAGAGTTGTTAAAATGTGTTTGAACTTAAGAAATTAGCATATATGCACCCCTACATTCACATTAGCATTATTTACAATAACCAATATATGGAGACAACTTAAGTGCCCATCAATAAATGAATGGATAAATATATATATATATATATATACACACACACACACAATGGAATATTACTCCATTATAAAAATGAGTAAAAACTTGCCATTTGCAACAACATGAGCAAAACTAGAGGGTGTTATGCTTAGTGAAATAAATGAAACAAAGAAAAATACTGTATGATTTCATTTATATGTGGAATCTAAAAAAATGAAACAAATGAACAAACATAAGCAGAAATAGAGTCATAGATACAGAGAACAAACAGGTAGTTGTCAGACAGGAGCAGAGTAGGAGAAGGAAAGATATAGGTGAGAGGGATTAAAAGGTACAAACTTCCAGTTACAAAATAAATGAATCATAGGTGTGAAACATACAGTGTGGGGAACACAGTCAAATATTATATATCTTTTTATGGTGACCTATCGGACCTATTATAATTAAGATCATGGCCTCTGGTCCCAACACTTCATGGGAAATAGATGGAGAAACAGTGGAAACAGTGTCAGACTTTATTTTTGGGGGGCTCCAAAATCACTGCAGATGGTGATTGCAGCCATGAATTAAAAGACACTTTACTCCTTGGAAGGAAAGTTTTGACTAACCTAGATAGCATATTCAAAAGCAGAGACATTACTTTGCCAACAAAAGTCCATCTAGTCAAGGTTATGGTTTTGCCAGTGGTCATGTATGATGTGAGAGTTGGACTGTGAAGAAAGCTGAGCACCAAAGAATTGATGCTTTTGAACTGTGGTGTTGGAGAAGACTCTTGAGAATCCCTTGGACTGCAAGCAGATCCAACCAGTCTATCCTAAAGGAGATCAGTCCTGGGTGTTCCTTGGAAGGACTGATGCTGAAGCTGAAACTCCAATACTTTGGCCACCTCATGTGAAGAGTTGACTCATTGGAAAAGAGCCTGGTGCTGGGAGGGATTGGGGGCAGGAGGAGAAGGGGACGACAGAGGATGAGATGGCTGGATGGCATCACCAACTCGATGGACATGAGTTTGGGTAAACTCTGGGAGTTGGTGATGGACAGGGAGGCCTGGCGTGCTGCAATTCATGGGGTCACAAAGAGTCGGACACAACTGAGAGACTGAACTGAACTGATTGGACCTATTGTAAGTAAATTTATTGTGCTGATCATTTTGAAATGTATAGAAATACCAAAGCACCATGTTGTGTAACAGAAACTAATACAGTGCTGTTGGTCAATTATACTTCAAAAACAAACAAACTCACAGAAAAAGAGGTCAGATTTGTGGTTACCAGAGGTGGGATTAGGGGAAGGGAAAATTGAATGAAGGCTGCCAAAAGATACAAACTTTCAGATGTAAGATAAATAAGTACTAAGGATGTAATGCACAACATGATGAATTAATTATCATTGCTATATATAATCTATGAAAGCTGTTAGAGTAAATCCAGGGATTTTCCTGGTGATCTAGTGGTTAAGAATCCACCTTCCAATGCAGGGGACACAGGTTCAATCCCTGGTCAGGGAACTAAGATCCCACATGCCGAGGGGCAACTAAGCCCACCCACTGCAACTACTGAGTTCACAGAGCCCATGTTCCACAGGAGAGAAGTCCGTGCACTGCACCTAGAGAAAGCCTGCACACCACAATGAACACCCAGCACAGCCAAAATTTAAGAGAGTAAATCCAAAGGGTTCTCATCACAAGAAAAACAATTTTTCTATTTCTTCAATTTTTGAATCTGTATGAATAGATGAATGTTCACTAAACTTATTGTGGTCATCATCTTATGATGTATGTGAGTCAAATCATTATGCTGTACACTTTAAACAGTGCCGTAGGTCAATTATGTCTCAATAAAACTTGAATATCAAATAAATATACTGTGTTGAATGACCTCATTTTTGTAAGTAAATGTATTCATTTATAACATTAAGGGTGGATAGTTCTGGGTAGTGGAGTTGAGTTATTTAAAAATTTTTATAAATATCTACAATGAACATGCGTGTGTGCATGCTCAGTCACTTCAGTCATGTCCAGCTCTTTATGACCCTATGGACCATAGCCCGCCAGGCTCCTCTGTCCATGGGATTCTCCAGGCAAGAATACTGGAGTGGGTTGCCATGCCCTCCTCCAGGGGATCTAGACCCAGGGATCAAACCCATGTCTCCTGCATTGCAGGCAGATTCTCTACTACTGAGCCACTGGGGAAGGCCACAATGAACATAAATTATTTGCAATAACTGGGTCCCAAAAATGTTCTTATAATTTTAATTTTTAAAACCTATGTCTGTCTCTGGAGAAACTCCACAGATTCAGGACTGAGAAGTGGAGACATGTTCTCTGTGTTGTTGGATGACCACATGCCTGGGGTGAGACCCTGACTGAAAGCTCCCCGGGGGCCAGCCATCCCAAGGCCTATCAGACCAGCTCAATAACACTAATCGTGCTTAACGTGCTCCATCCCAGTCTTGCCATGATTCAGTTCTTCAGATTTCCTTCCATTGCTTGATTTGATATGTTCACAGAACATTTCTGAACACCTGTGCCCTTGGCATGAGATGCCATGCATTAGCAAAGCAGTTCTGAAAACCTCCAGAAGCCAAGTCCCAGGTAAGACTAATGGCAAAGTAAACATTGTTGTCTAATCTTTCTGCCACGCCAGTCTGGCACAATGAGATTACACGGCTTCCCTGAAGGCAGTCATAGATCAGTCCTGGCTGACATCAGACTTCTCGGAATATTTACTGTACACTCTAACCAATGGACGGAAACCAGGTGGATGTATGTGGGCACAGAGCCTGGCCCGGGACAAAAGCCTCCCAAGACCAGAGCCTTCTAAGACCCGGGGGTCTACTCCTGCCCACATCACTACTTAGTTATGTGAACCCGCACTGATCACTTAACTCTTCTGAAGTGTGTCAATGGGGATGATGCAGGAATAATACTTTTTCAGTAGGTCATATATCTCAGTTCAGTTCAGTTCAGTCGCTCAGTCGTGTCCGACTCTTTGCGACCCCATGAATCGCAGCACGCCAGGCCTCCCTGTCCATCACCAACTCCCGGAGTTCACTGAGACTCATGTCCATCGAGTCAGTGATGGCATCCAGCCATCTCATCCTCTGTCGTCCCCTTCTCCTCCTGCCCCCAATCCCTCCCAGCATCAGGGTCTTTTCCACTGAGTCAACTCTTCACATGAGGTGGCCAAAGTACTGGAGTTTCAGCTTTAGCATCATTCCTTCCAAAGAAATCCCAGGGGAAGTGGTCAAACAAGAGATGGCAAGAGTGAATGTCGACATTCTAGGAATCAGAGAACTAAAATGGACTGGAATGGGTGAATTAACTCAGATTTAACTCAGATGTATCTCAAAGCACTCATAAAAGCATTAAGAGCCACAGAAACACAGTCCTTGTTATATTGACTGGGATTTACAGATAAGCAAACCAATGATGTCAGCCCCCTCCTTCCCAGATCATTCATATTGCCTGAGCAGAAAACCACCTTGCAGAACACTGAAATGGCCCCCAAATGGCGAAGAGCAGGAGGCAGCCAGGTACATCTTTGTGGAGTTTTCTAGGAGGCGTCTAACCCTGTATTAGTTTTCTATCACTGTGACAAATTAACACAAATTTAACAACTTAAAACAACTCACATTTATTATCTCAGTGTTTCTGTGTTTGGCTAGGTTCTCTGTTTCAGGGCCTCTGACAAAGTGTCAGCCAGGGATGTGATCTTATCTGATGCTCCAATAGAGGTCATCTTCTAAGCTCACAGGGTTGTTGGAAGGATGCAGTTTCTTTCTTTTTTTTTTAAATTTTGCTGTGCCAGGTCTTAGTTGTGGCATGTGGGATCTGGTTTCATGACCAGGGATCAAACTCGGGCCCCCTACATCGGGAGCATGGAGTCTTAGACACAGACTGCCAGGGAAATCCCTGGATTCAGTGTCTTGTGGGTTACCAGACAAGGGGCCTCAGTTCCTTGGTGGCTGGAGGCCACCCTCCGTTTCTTGCCATGTGGGCCTCCTCATGGGGCATCTTACCTCTTCAGAGCCATCCAGGGAGAAAAAATCTATACAAAAAGCCTGCTGGCAAGACCAAAGTGACAATGTCACGTAATATAATCACAAAAGTGACACCCCATCTGCTTTGCCTTATGCTATTGGTTAGAAGCAAGTCCTAGGTCCTGCATACATTCGAGGGGAGGGGACTACAAGAGCCATGAACACCAGGAGGTGAGGATGATTGGAGGCCATCGTAGAGTCTGCCATATATTGGGAATTGGTGCCACCAAGCACATCAGCACCAGCCCCCGTGAAGGTTTCCCCAGACCTCAGATTCTTTACCAATCCAAGGGCTTCCTGTGAGTGTGATCCAAAGGCATCTCTGGGTGGGAAGGAAAGGGACCTTCCCCTGCCCTCTCCTGACCTGACCACAAACTCCTCAACTTACACCCTAGCTCCATCTTCTTCATGGATGTACCCCCAGCAACTAGGACAGCCTACTCAGCTCAGAGTAGATACAGAATAAAAACATGTTGAATGATTGTGCACATGGATCCTGCAGGTTACTGCCTGAGGAGTCTCCCTCCTGCTTCCCAAACAGATTTCTCTTCTGTCCAAAATTCCTATGTGGGTCCCACAGACAAGCTATTCCCCGAGACCTATGCCTAATCTTGGGCTCCAAGCACCATATGTCAGCTCCAGGATGCTCAGAGGAGCGTCCCTCCTAAATGGACTCGGGCCATCCCACACTTACCCCCAGGGTGACATGAGAGAGCCCATCTGGACAGCCCAGCGCCCAGGAGCCTGAGAAACTTTCACAGTCCCCACCCAGCTCCTTGGAGTTTTGCCACCACCTGCCAACCTTGTCACCCCTGCCACAGACATGGAGTATGGACATATTTTACTCATGGTTCAAAGGACCAAAACAGAAGCAGAGATGATGATCAGTTGTTCTTTTCTGTTTTGTTTTCTTTTGTAGGATTGCATCATTTTATGTGTCCCAGCCAAGGCCTCCATGGCCCTGGGCAGTGCCTGGTGCCCAGGTCTGTCTTCACTCCTACAGTGTGGCCATCTCTGGCTTAGCACTTTACCTGCTGTAAAGTCAGATACGTCTGGTCTATTGTCACTGAGTGAAATCCACCTTTTCAGGTGAGTCTAGACTATTTTCATCACCCCGCATAGTTCCCCTATGGCCCCTTGTAGTCGGTCTTCTACTCTGACCCCAGCCCCTAGAAACCATGGACCCATTTTCTGTTCCCATTATTTAGCCTTTTCCAGGATGTCATATAAATAGAATCCTACAAATGTAGCCTTTGCATCTGGACTCTCTCTGCATAACGCCCGTGAGATTCAGTTCTTCTGTTTCTATCACTGATGGTCTTCCATAGTTGGCTGTACACTCTTCACCTACCCAAGGATCTGCTAAAGAAAATTGAGTTGTTTCCAGTTCGGGGCTATTATGAAAATAGCTCTTATAAACATTTGAGTGGTCTTTGTAGGAACAGGTCTTTGTGGGGACATATGTTTTTTCATTTCTTTTCAGTAAATACCCAGGAAGGTGGTTTCTGGGCTAAATGGTAGGTACATATTGACTTGATAAGAAACTACTAAACTGTTCTCCAAAGTGGCCATAACATCTCAAGTTCCCCGCCTGCAACAGAGGAATGTTCTACTTGCTCAGCATCCTGATCAGAACTTTTTATTTCAGCCACAGTATGTGTATGGCTGGTGAGGACTCTGTACTTAATCCTCACAACAATCCCATGGAATTGGTGGTACTATTATCCCCCTTTTACAGATGAAAAAACTGAGTCTCAGAGACTGGATCAGTAGCCCCAGGTCTGGAAGTTATTCAGAGGTAGGGCTGAGACTCAAACCCAGATCTTGAAGCCAGAGCTCTTCCTGAGATTCTTCTACTGCTGCTGCTGCTAAGTCGCTTCAGTCATGTACGATTCTGTTCGACCCCGTAGACGGCAGCCCACTAGGCTCCTCTGTCCCTGGGATTCTCCAGGCAAGAATACTGGAGTAGGTTGCCATTTCCTTCTCCAATGCATGAAAGTGAAAAGTGAAAGTGAAGTCGTTCAGTCGTGCCCGACTCTTAACGACCCCATGGACTGCAGCCTACCAGGCTCCTCCGTCCATGGGATTTTCCAGGCAACAGTACTGGAGTGGGTTGCCATTGCCTTCTCCAACAGCCTCCAGTAAACCCCAGTTAGTGGGTACACAAGGGAGCAAGCATGGGGAGAGATAGGGATCCAGATTCAAGCCCTTGCTCAGTCACTTCTCACCTGTGTCACCTCAGGCAAGTGGCACAGCCTCTCTGGACCTCAGTTTCTTCATCTGTAAAATGGGAATAATAATATCACTTACCACAATGAGTTAAGAGTAGTGAATCTAAACTCCTGCATCTCCCCTCACTGTCAAGGAAGAGAAACACGTGAATGAAGCCCTTCTTGTGTCAGTTACTGCAATGGCTGGCAAACGGCAGAAACCGCTAACTGTGAAATCATGATCCTGCTGAGTATACTCCCAAGCTGCTCTTAACTAAGCCGAGCTTACATGGGATTAATTAAAGCGCTGTGTTGAACACTTGATGAACCATATAATTCACAGAGGGAGATGAAAGATGAATAAAACACACGTAATCTTCTTCATGGTTCATTGCCCACATCTCAACCCTGAGGGTTCCCTGACTCACCCTGCTCCACCCAACCTCAGTTGCCTCCGTTTCTAAGCTGAAAAGTATGCAGAACCTCCTTTTACTTTTTTTAAAGTATCGTAAACAGTTTCATATATGCATAACCTACACATGAGCACATGAGCACCCACGTACCTACTGCCCAGCGTGAGACACCAGGTACCTCTAAAGACCCCGGCCAGCCCCCAGAACATGCCCCTCCCCCACCCGCCCCGGGGGAGTCTTGAGCCAGGGTTTCCATCTGCTGTTCCCAGGACCTAGGCAGGCATCTTCAGGACCATCAGCTCCTCCTAGAAGCACTGAGACGTGCCCAAAAGTGACAGCATAGCTCAAAGAAGAAATGCTCGAAGGGGAGGAAAAGAGAGCAGAGAGGAAGCAGGCACTAAAAGATGAGAAAAAGCGAAATACAGATCAAGGATCCATGATCGGGGCACAGAGGTGTCTTCATGGGTATCTTTTGAATGCAAACGTGCTTTGTAGTTAGGCTCACCACTGGCCCAGAACTTGATTCGCACTGCCCACTCCTCCATACTCATCCAGAGGCCCTAGGGAAATTGGAGTTTTATAGTATCTGTGTTTCCCACTGTTGGAAAAACCAGATGTGGCCCAGGGAATCTGTTATCAGAACAAGACCCACAGACAGGTCTTGTTACCTACTTGTGACCTCCCCACCTCCCACCCCCTCACCAAAATTCCTACATCAAGCTTCTCACTCCACTTGGTCCACTGAATAAACCTCACAAAGGGAAGAAGAATCCATTGAGCTAGAAAGCATCCTTTTTAAGAAGAGAGCTTTTCATTCCATGCTTCCACTGCAGGGGGCATGGGTTTGATCCCTGGTAAGGGAACGAAGATCTAGCATGTCATGAGGCACAGCCAAAAAGAGAGAGATGAAGAGAGAGAACTTTTCTCAGTCATTCACACCTTAGTGTGAATTTGCCTGGATTGCTTTGGCCCACTGCAGCTGATTCAGTCAAGTTTTAAGCATGGAATGCTTGGGAGTCAGACCCAAATGGGGTCTCAGAGGCTTTGAGTAACCAAGAGGATGGGAGAGGGCAGTATGAAGAAAAGGGTGTTAGAAAATGAGAGACACAGATTCCACAGACAAACCCAGCCTGTTTCAAGTTTGCTTCCTCCAGGGTCAGAAGCATTCTTCCACCCATTCCATCCCCTTGCTCTGTACTACACACACCACTTTCCCAAGATGCAGCCCAAGAGCCACGAGCAGCAAGAGCAAAATAAGGCCCATATGCTAGCTAGACATCCAGCAACCCCATATAACGATCTTTTCATGGGGAAATGCGTCCTGAGTCCCAAACCACCCACCCAAGGATGTGCTTGAGGACTGCAGCTCTGGGGACATGGCCCATCACTTCAAGGACAGCCACTCTGTCCCACCATCTGTCCCACCAGGACCATTCGGGTACCTGGAGCTCCTCTGACATCTGTCCAACATTCAGTGCACTTTGGACCAATTTTGTCAAAATATTTCACTTATCGAGTTTGGATGCCTTCTATTATTTAAGAAATAAGCCGCCACTTGGCCGCTTGCTCTCTGCAGGGTCATTCCAGCCCGAGGTCTGCGTAACAAATGGAAAGCTACTCAACTGGAAACTCTGAACATGGCATAGGGCAAGGACAATCTTATCAGGAAACTTTCTGCTTGGGGTGAGAGTAATGGGTGACGTTGGTGGCTGATAAGGCCATGCCCGAGGACTCGGGCTGTATATAAGGAGCGGCTCCTGCCTGCTACTGTACACTTTCCCGTCTTCCCTTCTCCGGAGACTTGCGAGCCAGGAAGAATCATGAAGTGGCTGCTCCTGCTTGCTTTGGTGGCACTCTCTGAGTGCAGCGTCGTCAAGTGAGTCTGGGGGACTCTCTGCACCAAGAGCTGTTTTCCTGGGGTTATTTCCTTTTGCTGTCTGTCCCTCTTCCCTCCCACAACTCCTCTCTCTGCATCCGTCCGGAGTCTCTTTTCTCTGCTCATTCGGGGACGCAGCTCAGCAGACATGGTTAACAGCACAGACCCTCCAGACCAGGCTGGGTAGGGTTCTCAGCACTAGCACTGGGCCAGGCCACTTCCAGCAACCACTTGTCTTGTCTGCATTACTCTGCCCAAAGACGGGAGCATCGCCCCTCTCAACTTCCTTCTTGTGCTCTTGGGCAAGCTTTCTTTTCCTTCCGGATCTTCCATAGCACCCCATGAGTGTCTAATCACCCTTCTTCCTCCAAACCAACTGTGTGCAAATGCTCTGCCACAGGATCCCACTCGTCAAAAAGAAGTCCTTGAGACAGAATCTGATTGAGAATGGCAAGCTGAAGGAATTCATGAGGACACACAAATACAACCTGGGCAGCAAGTACATCCGGGAGGCCGCCACCTTGGTGTCTGAACAGCCCCTTCAGAACTACCTGGATGTGAGTGTGTGGGCAGGCAGCGGGCCAGCTCCAAGGACTCAGCCTAGAGGAGAGAGGGGGGATCCCAGGGTCTGGGAAGACAGGTCAGTGCTCTAAACCCCTAGGCAAGTGTAACCCAGGGTCTGCTCCCTGGATCTCAGAGACACAGGGAGAGTAGAAAAACTCACAGTCAGAGGTGTTGCTCTCAACTCATTTATTCATTCATTCATCCAGTGCTTACCTAGAGGGAGCACCTCCTGTGTGTCAGGCTCTGTGCTGGGCCCAGAGAAGCGGCAGTGGACGAGCCTCAGGGTCCCACAATCTAGCAGGAGAGACAGATGATAATCAGGGAGCCTCACAAAGCATGACAAGCACAACCAGGCCAAGGCCACCCAGTGAAGCCAACACAGGGACTGCAGACAGATGACGGGCAGGGGCACCTCCCTGGGGCAAGGAAGAGAGAGGGGAGTTCTGAGAGGACAGCAGAGTGTCCCAGAGGGCGGGAAGACTTGCACCAGACCGTGTGACAGCGGGGGGCAGAGTGCATTTGAGGAATGGAAGCCAGAGTCCATTTTCAAAGCGAGGTCCATGTCCATGGGGGCTGGTGGGTGGAGCCAGACCAGAGTGGGTGGGGGGGATGAGGCTTGGCATCTTAATTGCCACCAGATCACCTTAACTAGGGGCGGGGATTGACAAGATCAGATTGGAGTTTCAGGAAGACCATTCTGACTCTTCCATTTCGGATCCAACGGGCTTGCCTTTCAGTGGATACTATAGGTCCCCTGGGTGAAAGCCAAGGTCGTGAAGCACTCTTGCCTGTCATTAAGAGCTTGGCCTGTGACATTTGCCAGACCTAGGGAAGTCTAGGCTCTCATGTTTCCAAGTCATGGGACCTTGGACAAGTCTGAGTGAGACTCAGCTTTCTTGTCTGTAAGACAGAACTATTACTATCCACCACCAGAGGGTTGTTTAGAGTAATTCAAGCAGTAATGTAGTGGGGGAGGGTTGATTTGAGGGACGTTTTTTCATTTTGGGTTTTTTTGAGTGCTTAGAACAGGGCCTGGCCTTTGGTTAGAGCTTGGTAAAAGCTTTGTAAAGTTAGCCCATTTGTTCACTTTACAAATATTTATAAAACACCTACTCTCTATCAGAGACTATGCCAGGAGCTGCGGAAACAACGGTGACTAAGCAAAGATCCTGGAGCTTATATTCTAGATGGAAAGACAAATAAGAGACACATAAACAGGAATGTAAAAAAGTCAACTGGAGTAAGGCGAAAAAGAATGGGGCAGGGGCAAATTTAGATAAAGTAGTCAGGGAGAGCCTCTTGATGGAGGTGATATTTGACTAGAGCGCTGAAGAATGGATCAGAAGGAGTCAGCCAAGGAAAGATCTAGAATAAACATTTTCTTAGCACAAGAAATACCAAGTGCAAAGACCCTGGGATGGGAATGAGCTGGTCATGAAAGAACCATAGCAGCGTGGCTGGAGCAGAGCTAGCCAGGGAAAAACTGCTGCCACTAAGAATAAAATTCGTAAAGATACTCTTTCTTTTTTTATTTATTTGGCTGCACCCGGTCTTAGTGGTGGCACGCAAACTCCCAGTTGTGGCATGAGGGCATCTAATTCCCTGACCAGGGATGGAACCCAGGCCCCCTGCATTGGGAGCATGCAGTCTTAGCCACTAGACTGCCAGGAAAGTCCCAAGGATATACTTTCTTAAACCCACTGCAGTCATCTAGACTTAGGAATAAGATATCTCAAGGGGTCTTCACTTCTAGGTGACTTGTTTATCTCCCCATCAACAATTTAAAGAAAAAATGCTTAAGCATTTACTCTGCTGGGGCTTCCCAGGTGGTGCTAGTGGTAAAGAATCTGCCTGCCAATGCAGGAGACACAAGAGACCTGGGTTCAATCCCTGGGTTGGGAAGATCCCCTGGAGTAGGAAATGGTAAGCCACTCCAGTATTCTCGCCTGGGAAACCCCATGGACAGAGGAGCCTGGCGGGCCACAGTCCATCAGGCTGCAGATGGTTGGACACGACTGAGCGACTAAGAACAGATTTACTCTGCTGGATAAGTTTCTACCCTATCCAAGAGTGTGCATTCTCTAGGATAACAAGACTAAGACATTCAAGGCAAGAGGGGACAGCAGGTTATTGTTGAGTGTTCATGAGGCTTAGAAGAGAATAGGCAGAGGTTAACAGGATTGCAATCAGGGAAGACTTCAAGGAGGAAGGGAGACCTGGATGGACCTTGAAGGATGGAGGGATGCACTGGATCAAAAGATGAAGGAAAGGGGGCCAGTGAAGGGGGAGGCGGGATGTGGCCAAGAAGACCCAGTGACAGTCCCTGGGGAGGCCAGGCTGGGGAGTCCCCAGTTGGTGAGCTGTGTGTCCCCCCGGCAGACGGAGTACTTCGGCACCATTGGCATTGGCACCCCCGCTCAGGACTTCACTGTCATCTTTGACACCGGCTCCTCCAACCTGTGGGTGCCCTCCATCTACTGCTCCAGCGAAGCCTGCAGTGAGTGTCCCCCCACCCTCTCCAGGCCCCTGGCACTGAGTCACCTGGGAGCCCCGAATGCTCAGGGGCCTCACATAGGTCTGATTTCAAGCCCGCTGAAGCCACTCAGGGATCCACTCCAAAAGCATTCACTGAGCACCTATTATGTGCCAGGCTTAGGTGCCCTGGAGGATGAAGGGGTGAATCACATGTGGTCCCGGCCCTCAGGAAGTTCAGTCCAGTGGCAGAGTGTGCAGCTGCACATTACCATGGGCAGCTGTGGGCCTGCTCCAGTCAGCATGAGCCTGGAAGGACCTTCCATCAGAGTTGTTGTTGTTTAGTCGCTCAGTCATGTCACACCCCTTGTGACCCCATGAACTGAAGCACGCCAGGCTTCTCTGCCCCTCACCATCTCCCAGAGTTTGCTCAAACTCATGTTCATCATGTCGATGATGCCATTCAATCATCTCATCCTCTGTTCGCCCCCTTCTCCTTCTGCCTTCAATCTTTCCCAGCATCAGAGTTTTTTCCAGTGAGTCAGCTCTTCACACCAGGTGATCAAAGTATTAGAGCTTCAGCTTCAGCATCAGTCTCTCTAATGAATATTCAAGGTTGATTTCCTTTAGGATTGACTGGTTTGATCTCCTTGCAGTCCAAGGGACTCTCAAGAGTCTTCGCCAACACTATAGTTCGAAAGCATCAAATCTTCAGTACTCAGCCTGCTTAATGGTCCAACTCTCACATTTCTACATGACTACTGGAAAAACCATAGCTTTGACTATAGGGACCTTTGTCAGCAAAGTGATGTCTCTGCTTTTTAATACGCTGTCTAGGTTTGTCATAGCTTTCCTTCCAAGGAACAAGTGTCTTTTCATTTCATAGCCACAGTTTCCATCCACAGTGAGATGATCCCAGTTGGTCCAAGCAGACAGGAATGGAAACTGGGAACACTAGGGCACCAAAGTCTAAAGAAAAAAGTTAACTTTCTCTTCCAAAATCCAACCCAAAACGAAGGCACCCTCAGCCCATGACTCTGGCTCAGCTTTTGGAGTTTGACCATGTCTCTTCTTGTCCTCACAGCCAACCACAACCGCTTCAACCCTCAAGACTCTTCCACCTATGAGGCCACCAGCGAGACACTGTCCATCACCTACGGAACCGGCAGCATGACGGGCGTCCTTGGATACGACACCGTCCAGGTAAGCAAACTCTGGCCGGCCGCCTCATCCTGCACAGCTTCCAACTTCAGGGACCTTAGAGGCCACAGCACAGACCTCCCCCCACCCCCTCCTCACCCTCTGCGGCAGCTCCTTCAATATGGGTCTTTGTATCACAAGAGCAACCTAACTGGGGCATGCAGAAAGTGGCAGAGATACCACAGATATTTTGGAGGGGCTGGTGGCGGTGGGGTGGGGGGAAGAAGTAGTAAGGTAGGGGAATGCCAGAAGCCAGCATCAGCACCCAAGTCGAATGCTATGAAGGGGTAGGAAGAAGGTAGGAAAAGGCTCAGTTCTCTTTTAGCACCTCCTCTTCTTCCTCCTCCCTGAGCCCACAGCCCCCCTAAGTCACAAAAGCTCAACCACAAGCATCCCCCGCCTTTCCAGGGCGCAGCAGGGGTCCAGGGTTCTGATTTGCCCAGCGTCTGCTTTGCATCTGATCTTCAGAAACACACACATGGTGACCATCTGTTCTGCAGCACATTCTCACACCAAGTCGCAGACGGTGCCCATCTGGGGATCAGCCTCAGTTGTTCTTTCCAGCAGAATAACAAGAAATTCCAGGGCTAATCCCTCTCCCCTCCTTCCAGCCTGATGCCCCGGAAGCCAAGTTCTACATGAAGTGAACCAGGGGATGCTCTGAGCCCAGGGTGGGCACCCCGCAGTGCTCAGTCAGCACAAGCTAATGAGAAACGTCTTGGTTCCCCCACGCAGGTCGGAGGCATCAGCGACACCAACCAGATCTTTGGCCTGAGTGAGACAGAGCCCGGCTCCTTCCTGTACTACGCTCCCTTCGACGGCATCCTGGGTCTCGCCTACCCCAGCATCTCCTCCTCCGGGGCCACCCCTGTCTTTGACAACATATGGGACCAGGGTCTGGTTTCCCAAGACCTCTTCTCTGTCTACCTGAGCAGGTAAGTGAAGCAAGGAGGTCACGGTCACCAGGTCCAGCAGGAGGCTGTCGAAGGCTGGATGGGCTGGAATCTTGGCAAGCAGGGGGATTGGCAAGGTCAGTGTCTTAGACTTGAGATGTGTATCTTTGGAGAGAACGGTGCCAAATTCCTTTCTGATGAACAGTCTTCATCGTCTTATTTTACTAGCAAGATTCTCTGTCACCTTGCTTTATGCAAGTCAAATATCATTAGCTATTTGCTCTCCAGAAGACCACCATTTAACGTGAGTCCACTTAGGGACTTCCCTAGTGGTCCAGTGGTTAGGAGTCTGCACTCCCAGTGTAGGGGCCCAGGGTTCAATCCTTGGTCAGGAGCTAGATCCCACATGCTCCGATTAAGACTTGGTGCAGCCAAATTTAAAAAAAAAAAAAATTTTTTTTAAAGAGTGAACCCGCTTAAAATTGGAGCCAAAAGTTCATAGCAATAAATGAAAAGAAGTTTTGATTGGGATTTAGACCTTGAACAGAGAAACTTTTAAATGATGAAAGCAAGTTTCTTATATTAGTTAACAAAATTTAGGTTTCAGGTGTGGCTATGAGTTAATTCTAAGAATAAAGAATAACCAAGCCTTGGTTTCAGCTAAGTAAAGGTTTGTGCCAGAATATCTGAGGTTGTGTCATCGACTTTCTTGAGACACTCAACCTTCCTCTGACACTCACATCCTTTTCCTTTGAAGCGATTTGTCATCACTGATGGGGTTTTTTTAAGATATTGACTGTTCTATAATCTCGCGGGTACTGTCAGATGTTTACAAGGAAGGAGGGGTGGGGTTGGGGAGTGGAATCATCTGCCTGTGATTGGTCTGTCTGTGACCAGTTGCTTGCTGAATAATTTCTTAGTGTCATCTACATTTGCTTTCCTGTCTAAACTGAAACTGCAGATTTATACAATGACTATTCCAGTAATCAGGACTCCAGCAATGTACAACAGGAGGGTCTTTTTAGCCTTTTTTTCTCTTGACCACTTAATATTCAAGCTTCAGCTCTCTTAAACATAATCTGTTTTTATGAGCAGTTAGGTAATTCACACAGGGCCAACTAGATTGAAGTTTCGCAATCCCAGCACTATTGACGTTTTTGGACCAGATGATTCCTTGCTGTTGGGGGCTGCTTTGGGATGTTTGGCAGCCTCCCTGGCCTCCACCTCCCAGAGGCCAGCGGCTCCCCCGACCCCCACCTAGTCGTGGCGATGAAAAACGCCTGCAGACATTTGCAAACCATGAACTACATTATCAAGGCTTTAAGAGCAGACACCGTCATTCATTTATTTCTCTTGAGGTCCCCACAGCAAAGAGCGTATGTGGTGGAAACCACACATACTTTGGAACCAAAAAGACCCAGGTTCTGTGGCTCCCTGGCTGTGTGACCTTGGGCACACTACACCACCTCTCTGAGCCTCAGTTACTTCAGTGTAAAACAGAAATAATAGTGATCAAGGCATGGGTCTTGGTGTCAGGATTATAAGAAACCCTGTGAACCACACACACTGCTCAGCTCTTGATGCTGGCAAGATCCCAATTAAGAGTAGCTCTTAGTTTATGGTTGCTGGAGAAATGATGGGAGAAAGGGATAGTTAGGGAGTTTGGGATGGACATGTACACACTGGTATATTTAAAATGGGTAACCAACAAGGACCTCCTGTATAGCACATGGAACTCTGCTCAGTGTTATGTGGCAGCCGGGATGGGAGGGGAGTTTGGGGAAGAATGGATACATGCATATGTACAGCTGAGTCCCTTTGCTGTACATCTGAAACTATCACAATATTGTTAATTAGCTATACTCCAATACAAAACAAAAAGTTTTTTTTTAAAGTAGCTCTTAGAATGCACACAGTTTATATGTTCAGTTGGAACTGTGAATGTATGAATGAATTCCTGTTTTCCCTCCACTCTCCATAGCAACGAAGAGAGCGGCAGCGTGGTGATATTCGGTGACATCGATTCTTCTTACTACTCAGGAAGTCTGAACTGGGTGCCTGTTTCTGTTGAGGGCTATTGGCAGATCACTGTGGACAGGTGAGGTCATTGTGGATGGGCTGTATCCTGGCATGGGTCCCAGAATGCATTTCTTTACACACTCATAATTAACATAATTAATCCCCCTGGAACAGCCAGCACAGGGACATGTGCTCCAGAAGGAGAAGGTAAAAGTTGGCCGAGTCAGAGAGACCCGGAGAAGGGCACATCACTGGA
>NW_011493574.1:114391-133753 GCF_000754665.1 Bison bison bison | reverse complement strand
AGCAATGTCTGGGACCACCCCCTCCGACCCCACACCCCAGAGACTCAGCAAGGATGAGACAGCCAATTCCCCTCTGAGCAAAGAGACAGGACAGTCTACCAGAGACTCTATGGAGAGTGGGGGGTCCCCTGTCCATACATCTTGGCTTTTAGGGGGCTTGTCACTTTTGGTCTAAGGTCAGGGCAAGATGGTGGAGAAGTTGTTTCGAAACATTTCCTCCCATTGGCTTCCCTGGTGGCTCAGACGGCAAAGAATCTACCTTCAGTGTGGGAGACACAGATTCAGTCCAGGGTCAGGAAGATCCCCTGAAGAAGGGAATGGCAAACAACTCCAGTATTCTTGCCTGGAGAATCCCATGGACAGAGGAGCCTGGCAGGCTACAGTCCATGGGGTCGCAGAGAGTCGGACAGACTGAGCGACTAACACCCACACACACATTTCCTTCCACTTTCCACTTCAAAGACTGTCTGCCCCCTGGTAGCCTTAACCTCTAGCTGTTCTGCCCACAGTTGGCCTGCTTGGGTGACCCATAGCCCAGGTTTGCCCAGGAGTGAGCAGTTTCCTGGGATGCCAGCCTTTCAGTAGTTAAACCAAGACAGTCCCGGGGAAACTGGGACACACTGATCTCCCTAGCAACCTTTGGGTGTCCACTTCCCTGAGAAGCCTTCCCTGGCTTGGTCCACACCAGCACTCTCACCCTGGCTTGGGTTCTGTTCCCCTACTCATCCTGCTCCTCCTCAATCATAATTTATCTTTCCAGCTAGAGTAGGAGCTCCCTGTGGCCAGAAACTGTGCACCCATCTTGTTTGGCTTTGCATGTCCTGTGCCTAACACAGAGCAGGCACTCAGTAATTCCTGGTAGAATACGTGAATTCAGAGAATGAGCGTGTGAACAAGAGAAGCTGAAATTTTATGCATTGGCCAATGGATGGGGAAGGAACCAGGGTTGCCTGGTTCCTCCTTGAGAGGTACCCTCCAGGGGCTCAGGGGACCCTGACTTGCCTCTTTTCCTCAGCATCACCATGAATGGAGAGTCCATCGCTTGCAGCGACGGCTGCCAGGCCATTGTTGACACTGGTACCTCTCTGCTGGCCGGCCCAACCACTGCCATTTCCAACATTCAGAGCTACATTGGAGCCAGCGAGGATTCCTCTGGCGAAGTAAGTCCAGCTCTGACTGCCCTGTTCTAGACTCAAGTGGTGGATCTGCCACACACGAGCAATGAAAACCCTGCTAACCCTTGTTCCTTCCAGGTGGTGATCAGCTGCTCTTCCATCAACAGCCTGCCCGACATTGTCTTCACCATCAATGGTGTCCAGTACCCTGTGCCCCCCAGCGCCTACATCCTGCAGGTAAGGGGGGTCTGGGCCTTCCACTAGATGTACCCACTCAGAATGTGGACACAGACTGCCCCTCGGCACAAGGGCAAGGGCACTTCCACAAGCTGGAGCTTCCATTTGCTCTGGACAGCCTCCAGAGAAAACGAATACATCACAGATAAATGTGAGACTGAGAACTGAGAGGCAGCACCCCCAGGGAGGAAAAGCAAGCAAAGGTTGGTGGTGTGAAAGGAGGATTTCTAGTTGGGCCCTGGAGTCCAAGCTCTGGGTCTCAAGGATTAGCCCCAGGTTCTTCAGCAAGGTACTAGCCCCTGGATCCCTCCTTTATCTAAAACCTAGACCTTTCCCCACACCAGGGTGCAGTTATCGCAATCAAGCAAGATTGCCCACATCAAAGCTACAAAGTGTTGGGCAAATGGAAACCACACCTCCCATAGGGTCAGGGCTTATGACACTCCTATAGTCTCTGCTGCTGCTGCTGCTGCTGCTAATTCGCTTCAGTCGTGTCCGACTCTGTGCAACCCCATAGACGGCAGCCCACTAGGCTCCTCTGTCCCTGGGATTCTCCAGGCAAGAATACTGGAATGGGTTGCCATTTCCTTCTCCAATGCATGAAAGTGAGAAGTGAAAGTGAAGTCTCTCAGTCGTGCCGATGCACCCAGGAAAACCTTGCCTTCTAGTACAATGCTGGATGGGAAACTAGTTTTGCCCTGTGGGTGGATGTCATTCAGCAAGAACTAACTAGGCCCCTCCCCCAGCAATGCTGATTAATTAGGAAGGGGTGGAGCCTAAGCCATGGTAGGGGGTGGGGTGCAGAGGGCTTGAAGTTCCAGAGGAGATTGTAATATGCAGCCAAAGTCACAAAGTCAGCGACTTAGTGAATGAAAAGGTCTAGCAGCTGATCCAGTTTGCCACTGGTGGGGATCAGAATAATGAGAAAAGGCTGTGTCACCAGTGCTTCCAGACTCCTTCCCGGCAGCTGAGTTCTCCCTAAACCCCTTAGCTCTGATGCTGACGTCAAGGTGTGTACATCTGCCAGAAACACTGGATAATGTCTGGTAATCCCTGGAAACCAAGAGAGCAGCGAGTTGCTTACAAAGGCAGACCCCAGGCCAGGAAGAGCCAAGTCCCCAGGCACGAGCCAGGAAGCTCCTCCTTGCACGTGGCTGGCAGCGCACCATGGTCCTGGATGCTCAGGCCCCAGCGCCTGTCCCCAAAGGGTCTGAGTCCCAGCTCGGGTTTTACTCTCCTTTCCTCCAGAGCGACGGGATCTGCTCCAGCGGGTTCGAGGGCATGGACATCTCCACCTCCTCTGGGGACCTCTGGATCCTGGGTGATGTCTTCATCCGCCAGTATTTCACCGTCTTCGATAGGGGCAACAACCAGATCGGCCTGGCTCCCGTGGCCTGAGCCCCTGCGGTTACAACCACTTCCAGGAAGACCCCTCCCTGATTCTGCCCCTGATCTTTGATGTAGATAATTCTCCTGGTTGTTCCTCCTCTGGGATCCTGGAGGTGGAATCTTGGCCCTGTTCCCTGTCACATCAATAATGTAGAATAAATCATAACCTCCTGGAAAATGGCTTGTGTGGCTGCTTCTGTTTTTCGGAGGTCCCCTTTTCATCACTGGGGGCAGAACACTGGGGCAGGGGGGCAGAATTGACCACTGCCATTTGGATAGCACCAAACACAGTGGCACCACGTGCTTTGTAACAGAGCTAGGAAGATGAACGGGCCTCTGGGGACCAGCTGGGAGCGTCATATAAAGACCTGGGGACCAGAAATGCCAGGGCTGTTGCTTTCTCACAGAATTTGCACGCGCCTGCTCAGTCACTTCAGTCGTATCCAACTCTTTGCAACCCTATGCACTGTAACCCACCAGTCTCCTCTGTCCATGGGGATTCTCCAGGTAAGAATACTGGAGTGGGTGGCTATGCCCTCCTCCAGGGGATCTTCCCCACTCAGGGATGGAAGTTCTTATAGAATAGAGCACCTGAATTCTCTCTCTCTCTCTTTTTTTTTTTTTAATATTTATTGATTGATTTGGCTGTGCTGGGTCTTAGTTTCAGCACTCAGGATCTTTAGCTGTGGCTTGCAATTGAGCTCTCAGTTGCGGCATGTGGACTTAGTTGCAGCATGTGGGATCCGGCTCCCCAACCAGGGATGGAGCCCAGGCCCCCTGCATTGGGAATGAAGAGTCGTAGCCCCTGGACCACCAGGATGGTGGCACTCCTAAGTATGCCAGGCAAGGCAGAAATGACCATGAGACATGGGCCAGAATGGTTTTCTACTCCCCAAGGAGAGGAACAACAGGTGATAATGGAGCCTAGACAATTCTGTCTTTGGATTATAAACAGAATAAGATTTGCTTGCACATACATAAAAAGAAAAACGGCCCCCAAGAACCAGACACCACAAAAGGGGTGGCATGGGATGAGGGGAGATGTGGTGAGGGGAGACACCTCACTATTCTCCAGGCAAGAATACTGGAATGAGTTGCCATGCCCTTCTCCAAGGGGTCTTCCCAATGCAGGGATCCAACCCAGGTCTCCCGCATCACAGGCAGATTCTTTACCAGCTGAGCCACAGGGGAAGCCCAAGAATACTGGAGCAGGTAGCCTATCCCTTCTCCAGGGGATCTTCCCAACCCAGGAATCAAACCAGGGTCTCCTGCATTGCAGGTGGATTCTTTACCAACTGAGCTATCAGGGAAGCCCTGCTGTGGCTTGTCGTCAAGCCTGTTTATCTAATAAACCAAAAATTCCACTAAGCCGGTGCACCACAACTATTGAGCCTGTGCTCTAGAGCCCGGGACCTACAACTAATGAGCCCAAGTGCCACAACTACTGAAGCCCGTGCACCCCAGAGCCCGTGCTCCGCAACAAGAGAAGCCACCTCAACGAGAAGCCCACACACCACAACTGGAGAGCAGTCCCTGCTCGCCTCAACTAGAAAAAAGCCTGTGTGGTAATGAAGACCCAGGCAGCCAATAATAAACAAATAAAATTATTTTTTCAAAGTATCAAAGTAAGTACGCGATGGGCTAGATTCTAGGCCTTTCTTCGAGGCTCACGGGGCACAGACCCCAATCAAAGGCTCTGAGAACTCCTACTGCAAAGTGATCTGTTTCACTTGACTCAGCCCAGCTTGATCCCAGCTCCTCTCTTGCTGATGAACCTATCATAGTCTCTCCTCGCACACGGCGCCTGCTTCTGCTGTGCTGAAGGCCATCTGCTGGAGACACTGGCCTGAGGGCTTGAGCCCCACCTCCCTGCTGAAGGGAACTGACTTTGGGGTGCTCAGAACAAAATGGCTTTGGGCGCTCTTGTCATATCATTCCCCAATTTGTAATTTACCACATAAATGCAAAATATTGGAACCAACGAAGGGGTGGGGTGAACTCTCCCAGTCAACGCCCCAGGTCTCCCCAGTGCCATTTATACCCATTCTAGACTATTTTCCAGAGCTGCACAATCTTCTTTTTTTTTTTTAATTTTATACAAGCCTTTCATGAAACCTAATCTATTCCTTTTTTTTTTTTTTTTTTCCTTTAGCAGTGCCAGGTCTTAGTTACAGCACCAGGATCTTCGATTCGATCTTTGTTGCAGGGTCTTTAGTTATGGAATGCAGGACTTTCAGTTGAGGCATGTGGGATCTAGTTCCCTGACCAGGGATCGAACCCAGACCCCTTGCATTGGAAGGGCAGAGTCTTAGCCACTGGACCACCAGGGATGTCCCAATCTTTTTAAAACATAAACTTGATCACATTCCTCCCTTGCTTCAACCATTTCATCAATGCTCTGCAATTGCATTTGGAATAAGACAATAAATCTCTGGCGTGGTTTCCAAGCCCTGCAGGCTCTGGTACCCCTGGACTTTCCCTGTCTCACTCTGATCCCTCATACCCTCCCTAGCTCCCACCACCCTAGCCTTTGCCCACTGCCTACACAAGTTCTCCCCACTTCAGGCCTTTATACAGACCCACTGTTCCCTCCTAGCATCCTGCAGGTATCAGCTTACACGTCACTTCCCGGAAAAGCCCTTCCTGGCCACCCTTTCACAGGGTGGCCCTCCTTCATGTCATGGCACTTGGCACAGCTGGTGATGATGTCTTGGTAGGAGTACTTGTTTCAAATCCACCAAGGCAGAGACTGTGATCAAATATTTAACCACTGAAGCACCAGCAGCCAGAGCAGGGCCGGGCACACTGGACGTGCTTAATAAAAATTTACTGACTGAGTGATGAATTTGAGATAATGTTTTAAAAGGAAATAACCAGGATAAGATGAGAGAGTGGATCCAATTTGAGAGAGGCTATGGTCAAGACCACAGACGGGTCCACCCCCACTCCCACTGACAGTCTGTCCTGGTCATATTTGGTCCTGGGACAAACAGGTGTACTCTCAGGTTTCTGGGGATGAATTTCACCGTGTCCCGGTTCTTTGCTGTGTTTGTGTTTCTGCTATTTCCTGAGCTCCTCCCATGCCCCAGGCAGTATTCTAGGCTCCAGGGATACAGCCAGGTGTCCCCAGACCCTTCCTGTTCTCCTGTTCCTGGCCCCAACCTCCCCGCTTCTTCCGCTGTGTTCTCCCTGCTCAGCCCAGCAGCTGCAGCTCAGCCACTCCTTCCCAGCCCCTCTTCCGCTCCCTCACCCTGGGACTCCTGGATCCAGACAGAGTCTAAAAAGGCTCCCCATTAGATCATCCATACTAGAAAACCCCGAGCTAATTTGTCTGATCTGACACTTCCCTCCATGAGATAAGATGGATTCACATTCCATTTCTATGGTCTCAGGCCTCTTTCCCATCCATCTTTCCCCACTTCCTGAGAGCCTTGGGGTTCTAAACTCAGCTCAATCCATCCTTCCCACTCATACTTGTCCAGGAGTGTTTTGATGGTTTTTTCTTTTTGCCACACCATGTGTCTTGCTGGATCTTAGGACCCTGACGGGGGTTCGATCAAACCCAGGCCCACGGCAGTGAAAGCGCCAAGTCCTAACCACTGGACCTCCAGGGAATTCCCCAGGAGTGTTATTTTCATCTCACAGGTCTCTGCTCTGATCTTCCCAGACTCAGATACCTGCACACCACTGGTGGGAGCATCATTGGTACAACCCCTAAGGAGTGCCATTTGGCACTATCCATCAAAATCAGACAGGCATATACCTTTTGGCCCAACAACTTCACTTCTGGGAATTCATCTTACAGACAGACTTGCACACGTGCAAAATTATGTAAGGCCAGGGTTATTCTTTGTAGCATCTTTTGTAAAAGCAAGATTTGAACCGACCCAAAGTCCACCCCCAGGAGATGGTTAAAAGTCTGCTGTGTGCTGCTGTGAGCTGCTGTGCAGCTGTAAAAAGCAAAGGATTGAAGATGCAAGCTAGGGATGGGATGGAAAGATCTCAAGAAGAGATCGTTAGGTGAGAAGAACACACACAAGCTGAACAACAGGTGATAACGGAGCCTAGACAATTCTATCTTTGGATTATAAACAGAATAAGATTTGCTTGCACGTATTTAAACAGAGAAATGGTGCCCAAGAACCAGAAACCACAAAAGGGGTGGCATGGGAGGGGGTGTCTAGGTGGATATGGTGAGGGGAGATGCCTCACTATTCTCCAGGGAAGAATACTGGATTGGGTTGCCATGCCCTCCTCCAGGGGATCTTCCTGACCCAGGGATGCAACCTGGGTCTCCCACATTGCAGGCAGATTCTTTACCATCTGAGCCACCAAGGAAGCCCCGCATACAATTTTACAGATCTTTATTTCTAATGATGTGGGTTACTCCACATTGAAAATAAGTTAATGAAAGGTACTTTTAAACCTCAGAGAATTTGTTCCAATTTGAAACCTACCATGGCTTGTCCTCAAGTGTGTTTATCTAATAAACTCCAAAAGCAAGTCTCTTGAACCATGTCTGATCATTTGGCCCTTCAGGAATTCCCTGGGTCCAGTACAACTGACCCAGGGGGAACAGGCTCCAGCCCACCCTCCCTGTCCTCTACCGCTTCTCAGAACCTGACAGATGGACTCCTAGGAGAGAGAGTGCAGGGTGAACTCACCCAAGAACAAGTACTCCCCACCCCCGTTTGCTGGAGCGCAGGCTGCTGAGAACTCAGACCAGTTCATCTGTTGGCGAAAAGCACTCTGTGCCAGGGACTTCTCTGGTGGTCCAGTGGTTAGGACTCTGCACTTTCACTGAAATGGACCAGTTTGATCTTTGCTCAGGAGACTAAGATCCCAAGCCAAGTGGTGTGACCAAAAAAAAAAAAAGCACTCTGTGCCTATTTGGGATCTTGAAAGTGGTTTTCCTGATGCCAGCCCTGGGCAAGGGGCATCATACTGGGCTCACTGCCGGCAGAGCATGCTCTTACCAAGTCCCCCCAAGACCTCCCAACATGTCTCAATTGGCACTGCCTGCCCACAAGGGGTGGGGAGAGCATGAGCCTCCCACCCCGGGGGTCCTGAGAAGGGACTGTGGTGACCACAGTGTGGGCGGTAAGAGCCCTGGCCCAGCTGGGGGAGAGGTGGAGTGCTCTGCCGACAGCTCCTGCACTTCCTCCTTCCCTTCCCCCCACCAGGCCTTCTTAGGCCCGGAGCAAGCAGACAGGAGGCAGGCATGGTCCTTGGGTAGGGACAGCTGGACTTACTGGGGAGCAGACAGTCCAAGAGCAAGAGAGGGACAAGAGTGACATCCTCAGGGCTTCGGGGGACAATTCTGAAGCGTGTGCCACATGACCTCCCAGAGGGTCCACAGAAGGACAGGGTGCCATTGGCCCACAGCAGTGACCACTCTTTAACAAAAACTGACTGGCTGTCTTCCCTTCTCTCCCCGCCCCCCTCATCCCCACCATGCTCCCTGGGATCACTTCCAGGGCGGTGACTCTCACCCAGTCTCTCTCTCTGGGTCTGCTCTCACAGAGCTCAAACTAAGACAAGGGGATCACAGCACCCTTGCATAAACTGCAGCCATCAACTGCCTCTCTGCAACTCCAACGGAAGAAGTCAACAAAAAGCCACGCAAAGGAAAAAAGCCCAGACTGGGAGTCAGAAGCCTGGGCCCTCCTCCCAGCTCAGCCTTCCTAATCTGTGCAACCTTAGGACACTCTCCTGACCTCTCTGGGCCTCTGTGGTCTCAGCTGTAAGTAGGGGATGGGGGAGTCTCAAATAAGCATGTTTTTATATTTAGACCAACTTGGAGGAAGTGTTCACAGCTGTCCTCCCACTTCCCCATCCCTCAGCTTTTTTTTTTTTTTTTAATGTTCAAAATGAATACCATTTATTATACTTGAGTGTTCTGGACAGGGAAGACTAGTACTAAAACTTGAATCGCATCCTTTGTTGAATACAGGGATAATGATGAGAAAACTGGCACTGACTTTGAGCCTCTACCATGTTGACAGCTGGCTTGTCTGAGGAGGGGCAGCCAGTGTTCCACACTCTCATCCTGAAATTAGATCCCAGGCAGCGCTGTGAAGCTCGGCAGGCCGCACAAGGTCACCACCACAAAGCACAGAGACCAGTGGAGTCTGTGTCACATGCAACCATCTCAACTCCAGGAGGAAGCACTGTCATAATCCCATTATACAGATGAGGGAACGAAGACCTCAGGTCCCATGGAGAGTCAGAGTGTAGGGCTCAAACCTGGGTTTCATAGTACCCCAGACCTCATTACACCACACATTTTGGGTCTCACTGCACTTGATGGTCTCTAAGTCCTTTGCATCTCTAAAGTCTTTGGTTTTCAGGCTCCTAATTCCAAATTCATTATTCCTGCCACCCTGCTTGGATTAGGACGCCTCCTTACACTAACATAGAGCTTCCCTGGCGGTGCAAAGGTTAAAGCACCTGCCTGCAATGTGGGGGACCTGGGTTCGATCCCTGGGTTCGGAAGATGTCCTGGAGAAGGAAATGGCAACCCATTCCAGTATTCTTGCCTGGGAAATCCCATGGACAGAGGAGCCTGGTGGGCTACAGTCCATGGGGTAGCAAAGAGTCAGACACGACTGAGCGACTTCACTGTACACTAACGTGAGGGCTTCCCTGGTAGCTCAGACAGTAAAGAATCCACCTGCAATACAGGAGACACAGGTTCAATTCCTGGGTAGGGAAGACCCCCTGGAGAAGGAAATTACTCCCTTCTCCAGCGTTCTTGCCTGGGAAATCCCATAGACAGAGGAGCCTGGCAGGCTACAGTCCATGGGGTCACAAGAGTTGGACACGACACAGCGACTAAACAACTACACCAACATCTGGGCTAGATACCCCCAGATGGCCTTTGCAGTCACTAACCACCGGGGATCCCCCTCCAGGGATACATGGTGAACAGCAGGGCAGAGAAGAGCCAAGGGGAGGGTGGCCTGGGCCAGGACAAGCGGGGTCCGTGCACCAGGGGCTGCAGGTGATTATGCAGCCTTCTTGGGTTTCAGGGGTAGCAGGTTGGTGACTTGGTGACACCGTAGTTCTCTGTCTTCCACCCCCATCTCTTGTCTCCCCATCAATGACAGCACCGTCCTCTGTCATGGAAACTGGGCTGCGCCACCCAGATGCCCCCTTCAGGACGGACACATTTACTCCCCAAGTCAGAAAGAAGGTTGTTGGGTGGCAGCTCTGGGCCGCCAGACCTCACAGGGAACTGCCCTGGCTGACGCCCCTTTCCGGGAGCAGCTCAGATAGAATTACTGGCCAACATGGAAGCACGAAGCCCTGTCCCGTTGCTCCAATGCAGGACAACTCTGAGGGCCATCTCAGCCTCAGAGCTCCACAGAGGGTTGGCTGAGACCTTGGCACTGCCCAGCCCACCCCCTCAGTCTCCTGCTTCCCTCCCTCATACCCAGAGATATTAAAGCTGAGCACGGACCCTAAGACTCCACTGGCCTCCTACTCCATCTCAGAGGCTCCCTCCCAGGGAACCCACCCTGCAAAGCCCTCTCCATCTGTCCTTCCCCTCCTCACTTTAGAAGTCCCCCAGAATCAAAGGTCACCAGGTGCTCACCTAAGACCCCTCCCAATCCAGCCCCAGGCCCATGCAGGTTTTCCTCCCAAGCTGGGGGCTGAGGTGGGTGCTAGTTCATCCCCTGTGGGCTTGACAATGATGAGGCAGTGACTTCTCCCTTTCCAAAGGCGAGAAGTGAATGAGCAGGGCAGCCTGCAGGAGACCAGACAGATTTTAATCAGGAAACCCCAGGTGAAGACATGTGGCAGCTGGTAGCACAATCCCAGTGGAATCCCAGCCCCTTCAGACCTTCCTCCTCCTCCAGGGCAGGGACTCAGCTGCCCCAACCTTTCTCAAAAGACAGGCGGGCTGTGGTCCAGGAAGGATGCTGACCATGGAGAACACGTTGCTGGATTCTCACAACACATCCCAAATGCTTCCTGGGAACAAGGCTACATCAGGCCCTGAGGATTTTCCAGCCCCGCCAGGAGTCCTGCAGGATCAGCAGCCTCGTTGGTCCCCAGAGCGGCCCTGCAAGCTCCCAGGGCCCCCGGCAGAGTCTTCTCTGTCCCACATGCCCTGGGCATGACCCTGAAATGGAGGCCTGCTTACACCGTGGACTCCTCCTCCTGTGAGGTCCCCAGGGTGGGCTGCCGGGGGCCGGGGCTGGCTGTGGCCACGAGGGCTGCAGAGAGTCTGGAGGTGGCTGGAGAGGACCTGCGAGGCCTGAGGACAGTGACGGGAGTCTCTGAGGCACCGGGGCCTGTTGTGGAAAGGGCTGAGGCTCCACGCGGGATGGCGGCAGGCAGAGAAGGCCTTCTGGACGCTGAGTGGGCCCCGGAGGCGGAGGATGGGAGCGCTGGAGTCAAAGGAGGTGGTCCGGGAGCCATGGGAGAGGCTGGAGGTAGAGAGGAGGCTCCTGGAGGGATCGGAGGCCCCAATGAGGGCTGAGGAGGCTGGGAGGCCCTGGGCCCTCCTGGCCTCGAAGACGGTGAGGGTGAGGCCTGGGCTCCTGAGGGGCTCACGGGTAAAGTCTGGGGGTTAGACAGGTTCATTCTCAGAAGGAGCTGGAGGAGCTGGAGTGCTGGCCTCTGAGGGGCCACCTCTGGGGGCCCTGGGCAGGAGCTGCAGTTGATGGGGGCCTCGGGGTCTCCACGGGGGCTCCGGGCTGCTTTGCTGAGCTCCACGTCTCCACGAGGGGAGAGTGCCCGGCTCTCTTCCAGGGACTCTAGAGAGAGGGGCGGGGGCGAGAAGATGCACAGTGGTTCTCCCTGAGGCAGGTCTGGCATGAGCTGCCCCGGGACGATGCCTGTTATGTGTCCTCCGAGGGTCCTCGCACAGCTGGGGGCTCAGGGGGAGGGGGACTTGCCAGCTCCTGTCTCCAGAAAGGGAAGACCCAAGAGGAACCATGAACAGAGAGACGCAGTGCACCAAAGGCATTGGCCGTATGACCTTGTGTAAGGCTCTTAACTCCCTGAACCTCCATTTCCTCATCTGTAAAATGGGCTTCATAATAACAGTGATGACCATAGAAGCCATGCAGTGAAGACTGAATGAAATGGAGCCTTAGAGGGCTCGCCTAAACCCGAATGTAAACTATGGGCTTCAGGTGACAAATGTGTGTCAGAGTGGGTTCATCAGTTGTAGCAAGGGCACCATCTGGTGGGGGATGTTGACCATGGGGGGTGCGGTGGCACTGTGCCTGGGGGAGGGCAGGAGGTAGGTACATGGGAAGCTTTCTGTAACCTTCTGCTTGATTTTGCTCTGAATCTAAAAATACTCTAAAAAAAAATTCTACTGAAAAATAATCGTTTTTTAAGTCTCAACCTGGAGTCCAGCGCATCATAAGGACTTAATCCAAGTGGAAGGAAAAAAAAATACTGGAAAAAGGTATGATCAAGGGAGGAGACAGAGGCTGGCAAACACATTAAAAATTGGGACGATTAAATTTTAAAAATCATCGAGAGATAACCTTTAACAACTGTGAATCAAAAAAAAAAAACAATTGTGAATCACCATGTTGTACACCTGAAATTTGTACATCAACTATGACGTATTGGCCGCTCAGTCATGTCCAACTCTTTGCGACCCCATGGACTATAGCCCACCAGGCTCCTCTGTCCATGGGATTCTTCAGGCAAAATATAGGAGTGGGAAGTCATTCCTTTCTCCAGGGGATCTCCCTGACAGGGATCGAATCTGGATTTCCTGTACTGCAGGGCAGATTCTTTACCATCTGAGCCACCAGGGAAGCCCTAATCAACTATACCTCAATTAAATAAATACATATATACATATACACACATATATATATAAACCATCAGAAGGACAATCATACAACTCTACCAAAAACCACTGAGTTGTGTACTTTGAGTGTGTTACCTGTATGGTGTGTGTATTATATCTCAAGTAAGCTGTGTTTTTTTTTTTAATTATCAAAAGGAAACAATGAATACCTTGTATTTCAATAAAAAGCAGTTTCTCCTTAAAAATACATCTCATTAGGAAGAGGCGACTGCAGCTGAGGCAGGTGAAGGAAAAGGAGGTGGGTGGGCTCTGCATCTCGCCTCTTTGGGCCTGATTCCCCATCAGGGGGCTACAGAGCAGAATGGGGCTGAGAAGGGAGTGAGGAATCAGAGACCTGGCCCTGAGTCTGAGGACACCATCACCTAGAGCAGGGCCTTAAAGACAGAAACTTGGGAATTCCCTGGCAATCCAGTGATTGGGACTTGGCAATTTTGCTGCAGGGGGCCGAGGTTTGATCCCTGGTTGGAGAACTGAAACCCTACAGGCTGGGTAAAGAAAGAAAGTAAAGTAAAGAAAGTGAAGTCGCTCAGTCGTGTCCGACTCTTTGCAACAGGCTCCTCCATCCATGGGATTTTCCAGGCAAGAATAGTGGAGTGGGTTGCCATTTCCTTCTCCAGGGGATCTTCCCAACCCAGGGATGGAACCCAGGTCTCCTGCATTGCAGGCAAACTCCTTACTGTCTGAGCTACCAAGGAAGTCCTGGTGGCATGGCCAAAAAAAATAAATAAACAACAAATAATTTTTTTAAAAAAAGACAGAAACTTAACTTCTCTGAGTCTCCACCTCCCTATCTACAAAATAGAGATAATAAGAGAACCCATACATGAACTTTGCTGACAAAGGCCCATATAGTCAAAGCTACGGTTTTTCCAGTAGTCATGTATGGATGTCAGAGTTGGACCATAAAGAAGGTTGAGCACCAAAGAACTGAACTGTGGTGCTGGAGAAAACTCTTGAGCATCCCTTGGACAGCAAGGAGATCAAACCAGTCAATCCTAAAGGAAATCCAACCCTCAATATTCATTGGAAGGACTGATGCTGAATACTCCAATACTTTGGCCACCTGATGCAAAGAGCAAACTCATAGGAAAAGATCCTGATGCTGGGAAATATAGAAGGGAGGAGGACAAGGGGACGACAGAGGATGAGATGGTTGGATGGCATCACTGACTCAATGGACATGAGTCTGAGCAAACTCTGGGAGACAGTGAAGGACAGGGAACCCTGGTGTGCAGAGTCGGACACGACAGTGACTGAACAACTAAATGCATGAAACATTCTTGGGGCATTTAAATGAAATGATACACATAAAATCCTCCATACACTGCCTGGCACTTTAGCTAATGGTTAATCTCTAGAAATTGGGGGAATAATAGCCATCAGCTTGCAGAGGGGTTTGTGCTGGTTAAAGTTGAATCTGCAATCACTCAACAGTTCCCAACTTAATGACTGTACAGGATGAGAATGTTTCCTGACACCAGCTGCTCATCCACAGATCTGAAGAGCTGCTCTAAATACAGAATGTCCTCTTCAAAAGGTCAAAGGAGTTAAAGAGGTCTTTTATACAAGAGGAAATTCGGGCCACAAATCTGTGGAAAAATTCACTGTCCTCCTGGAAGTTTAAAAAAGTGCAAAATAGCCACATGTGAGGTACTCTACGGACATGCTAAATTGGAAAAATTAAATTCAAAACACACAGTGTACAGTTGGTGGGTAAATGGGGAACCAGTTACAGCTATTTCTGTAAGCTTCCTCTTTCTCCAGAACCCCATCTGGTAACATGCTGTCATGCCGTGGGAATCACCAAACAACTCCTGACACCCTGTGACACAATTACTCCACCTATTAACCACAGGGTCTGAACACAACTCACGAAATTTGGGAAAAAATAGTGTCTGACCAAAGATGTTTCACAGTAGGTCCATTGTGGGCAGAAAAAGAAGAAGGAGAAGAAAACCATCGAAATGTCAACCAAAGCCGCAAAGGGCAAGCAAACCACAACATTCGGGAGCTTTTTAAATGGCCAAATGCAGGCTACGTGAATTCTCTGAAACTGTGTGGTGGCTCCTAGTGGTAAAGAACTCGTCTGTCAACGCAGGAGACATAAGAGATGTGAGTTCAATCCCTGGAAAAGGACAATCCTCTGAAGGAAGGCATGGCAACCCAGCCAGTATTCTTGCCTGGAGAACCCCATGGACAGAGGAGCCTGGCGGGCTACAGTTCATAGAGTCAAAAAGAAGCAACTTAGCATACACACAGGCACGTGGTACAGTAGGATGTCCATGTCTCATTTATACTTCTGCAAAAAGATCTACATGGATGAACACTCATGACATAGAGTTCATAATAATGTCCAGGAGTTAATGCAGCAGAGTAGCTAAAAGCATTGACTCTGGGCTCAAATCCCAGCTCTACTGCCAACCAGCTGTGTGACCCTGAGCACCTCATTTCATCTCTCTGTGCCTCAGTTTCCTCACCTGGAAAATGGGGATGCTAAGAGTGCCGATGGGCCTTCCCAGGTGGCTGGTGGTAAAAAACCCATCTCCCAGTGCCGGAGATGAAAGAGACATGGGTTCGATCTCTGGGTCAGGAAGAAGCCCTGGAGGAGGGCATGGCAACCCACCCAGTATTACCTGGAGAATCCCATGGACAGAGGAGCCTAGAGGGCTACAATCCACAGGGTTGCAAAGAGTTGGATACAACTGAAGTGACTTAGCACACATAAGAGTACCTATCACAAAGACTTGCTGTGAACAGGGGATGAAACAACACATATGAAAACAAACAGGTGGCCAGCATGTACAGGAAAAGATAATCAACATAACTAATCACTGGGGAAATGCAAATCGAAACCACAATGAAACCACTTCACACCTGTTAGAATGGCTATTGTCACAAAGACAAGAGATAAGAAGCGTTGGTGAGGATGTGGAGAAAAGGGAACCCTCATGCACTGTTGGTGGGAATGTAAACTGGTACAGAAACTGGTATAGCCATTGCATTAAACAGTATGGAGGTTCCTCAAAAACCTAAAACTAGAACTACCATATGATCCAGCAATCCTACACCCAGGTATGCGTGCGTGCTCAGTCGCTCAGTCATGTCTGACTCTTTGCAACCCTGTAGACTGCAGCCCGCCAGGCTCCTCTGTCCATGGGGATTTTCCAGGCATGAATACTGGAGTGGGTTGCCATGCCCTTCTCCAGGAGATCTTCCCAACCCAGGGATCGAACCCAAATCTCCTGCATTGCCGGTGCATTCTTTACCTGCTAAGCTACCAGTGAAGCCTATGCCTGGGTATATATCCAAAGAAAATGAAAACTGTAATTCAAAAAGATATATGCACCTCCAGATTCATTCCAGTATTATTTCAATAGCCAAGACATGGGAACAACCTAAGTATCCATCAATAGATAAAGATGGATAAGTATGTGGTGTGTGCAGATATATATCAGCTCAGTTCAGTTGCTCAGTTGTGTCCAACTCTGCAACCCCATGGACTGCAGCACACCAGGCTTCCCTGTCCTTCACCATCTCCTGAGTTTGCTGAAACTCATGTCCACCAAGTTGGTGACGTCATCCAACCACCTCATTCTGTCATCCCCTTCTCCTCCTGCCATATATATATACATACATATATATATATATATACACACACACTTATGTTAATATATATAATGAAATATTACTCAACAACAGAAAAGAATGAAATCTTACTATTTGCAACAATGTGGATGGATCTAGAAAGTATAATGCTAAATGAATATATCAGAGAAAGATAAATATCATATAATTTCCCTTATATATGGAATCATTTTTAAAAAGCTGAACTCACTGATACAGAGAACAGATCGGTGGTTGACAGAGATGGGAGGTGAGGGATGGTCACAACGGGTGAAGGGGATCAGAAGGTGCAAATTTTCAGTTATGAAATAAATAAGTCATGGTGATGTACTGTACAATATAACTATAGTTAAAAATCCTGTATTGAAATATTGTATTTCAAAGTTGCTAAGAGATTAGACTTTAGAAGTTCTCATCACAAGAAAAACATTGTAACTGCGTGTAGGGAGACAATCACTAGACTTCCTCTGGTGATCTTTTCACAAAATACAAAATATCAAATCATTATGCCGTACACCTGAAACAAAAATATCAGGTGTTGTGTCAATTATACATCAACTAAAAAAATATATATGATGTTCCCTGATAAATAAAGGGTACTCAATACATATTAGCAATTATTCTTCTGCAAAATTGATTCAGTTCCTAAATTCTAACTTTTAGAGAAAGGATTTAGAAAACAGAGGGAAAAAAAGAAAAAGCACAAAGAAAAAAAAATAGAAAGCAGGGGAAGAGACTCAGAAAGGAGGAAATGAAGAAAAAGGAACAGTAAACAGACTCGTCTGATGGCATGGCACAGTGGAGAATAAAGAGCACCAACGCGGGTCAGCACACGGGTCAGTGAGCCCAGGCGTGAGCCCGGGCGCACCACGAGCCAGCTGTGTGACCTCAGGTGGGCCACATTTCCTCTCTGAGCCTGGGTTTGTCACATCCAGCCCAGTATAAGTTCTGTGTTTCTGAGAAGAGCAGAGTGGAAAAAAGACGGTGATGAGACTCCAGGTCACAGAGGCCCGCCTACCTGGACAGGAGGAGCAGCAGTCCCTGCGGGGCATGGTGCGGTCCGAGCAAGCCTGCTGGCAGGACACCTTCTCGCAGGTAACCTCTCCCAGCTGGGGAAACAGGAGACGGGTGAGAAGCCCAGAGCATCTCACCTGCCCAGAGCAGCACCCTCAAGGAATTCTTACACCAGCAGCTGGACCCACAGAAAGATCTCGGGCAGAAGCTGCAGGGTCTGGTCCTCACCTGAACAACAGGTGAAGCCGGACCCGGTGGGGAAACCTTAAGGAAACTACGCAGGCAGAGGATACTGTCAAACCCAAAGGTATTCCCACAGGTAATTAAAGCTGCATAACAGCGGGTGGAAGATGGGTGTACACTGGCTAAGAAGCTCCAGGTTTGGCAAAGGGACTAAAGGCTAGAAGCAGCCCCTGGCCGGGCAGCTCCGGGGTCCCCAGGACCAGCTCACCTGGCATACGCACTGGGTACAGGGCTCATCGTCCAAGGTGAACACTTGGCCGTTCCCCACCTTCCTCCCCTCGTAGTTGCAGTCTGTAGGGGGCAGCAGAGACAGGGGCTGTGAAAGCCAAGGCCCACCCGGGAGTCCTGGAAGAGGGGCGGCTGGTCCCACTCACCTTGGCACACTGGACAGCACTCCCCATCAGGGTGGAAAGGGTAGGAGCAGGTGATGGGGCAGTCCACGGGCGAGCAGGCCACGGAGCCCAGCTGCAGGACACAGAAAACTCGCAAGGCCCTTCATTCTGGGGGCTGAAGGGACACTCGGGAATGACAGACCACACAGCCGTTGAGTGCCCATGGGAGCCACCAAGGTCAGGCTAGGGGTCCATGGTGAGGGGACAGACCAAGTAGGAGCCTGTCCTCCTGCTAGAACGCAAGCCCCCCGGGGCCAAGGGCCTGGCCTTGCCCTGAGAGCTCATCAGTCAACAGGTACCTGTTGAACAAGTCATGAACCGCCCAGGGAAGCTGAGCACCCAGAACTTAGGAAGGACTTTCCTGGTGGCTCAGCGGGTAAGAATCTGCCTGCCAATGCAGGGTGCACGGGCTCGATCCCTAATCCTGGAAGAATCCACACGGCTTGGAGCAACTAAGCTCGTGCACGGCAACTGCTGAGCCCATGTGCTGCAACTGCTGAAGTCTGTGTGCCTAGAGCCTGTGCCCTGCAACAAGAGAAGCCACCGCACTGAGAAGTCCACGCGCTGCAACAAGAGTAGCCCCTGCTCGCCGCAACTAGAGAAAGCCCACGGGCAGCAGCAAAGACCCAGCGCAACCAAAGATTAATTAATTAATTAATTAATTTTTTTAATTTAGGAGAAAGGACCCAGAAGTCAAAGCTCCCCCAACGTAAACGGCAATGAATGAACAGGGTCACCCAGAGGCCAGGGATGTTCACCCCAAGTGTCTCAATCTTTTTTCAGCAGACCACCATCAACAAAGAAGCCTCATTAGCATGAAACATATCCAGCATGACAAGCAATAAGGGCTTATTTTTCCATTTTCCAAATACCAAATGAAACTCCTGTCATTTAGACTGAGCTATGGCCTAGGTGATATGGCTTAAGGTAAACATGTGCTTTCTGAAAGAGATTCAGGTTGCTAGGATCAATTCCTGGCACCTCACTTGACTACTTATGGAGTCTTGAGCAAATGACTGTCTCTCTGTGCCAGGTTTTCTCACCCAGCAGCTGGGGACGGCAGTGCTGCCCACCTCATAGGCTTCCCTGGGGATTAACTGAGGTTGTGTTGAGCTCAGGGACGGGCTGAGAAACGTGAGTATATTAAAGATTCCATGCAGAGTCCTGGGCTTTCATTCCTCACCTTCACTCTCACGGAGAACCTTGGGCCACACTTTATACCTTAAGGCCCCCGCCCAGACCCTCCCTGGTCACCCAGAAGCAGAGGAGGTTTGCTGGGCAGGGATAAAAGTATTTCTCTGGCCTTGGGTGAAGATTCACCCCAGGCAGGGCTGGAGGGAGCCACCTTTCACCGAGACCCGGAAGCAACCGTTCTCTTCGAAGTCTCTGGATGTTTGCCTCCAGAGTTCAAGAGCTGGTGGCAGTTCCTGGGGAGCTTCTACAGACGCGGACCGGGTCAGGGTGGTCATACCAGGCAGATGCAGCTCAGGCACGGGTCCAGCAC
>NW_011493574.1:96230-114291 GCF_000754665.1 Bison bison bison | reverse complement strand
GTCTGGTTGTTGTAGAAGATTCTGCCTGTGTAGGTGCAGCCTGCCAGAGAGAGCACGTGGTGAGGGCTGGCCAGGGGGCAGGGGAAGGGGTGCGGGGAGGGGGTACGGTGTCCAGCCTTCACCAGGGCCAAAGTCCAAGGCCTATCAGGCAGCAAAGGTCAGGCCAACGGGCTCTGCAGGCACTTGCCCAGGGGACGGGGGAAGGAACAGAACACACTCCTGGATCGGTTGCTGACTTTTTTCTCACTGGATTCAGCAAAGGGATCATAGTGTCTTCACTTCAGGGTTCTCACCTGGGCAAGGGGGCCGTTCCTCCTACCCCTCACCAGGCAGGATCAGGATGAAGGACTCGGAGACTCAACCAACCTGTGTGCCACAGCTACCCTGTCTGCTCCTCTGCACTCAGCCAAACCTCAAACCCCACCCTCCAGGAGGGTCCCCCACAGCTCCCCTCTCTGCTTCCCGAAGCCTGCAGAGGCCCGCCTGAGGGTGGCCACCTTGATGATATTTATCCCACGTTAGTCACTCAGTCATGTCCGACTCTTTGTGACCCCATGGGCTGTAGCCCACCAGGCTCCTCTGTCCATGGGATTCTCCAGGCAAGAACACAGGAGTGGGTTGCCATGCCCTTTTCCAGGGGATCTTCCCAACCCAGGAATTGAGCCTGGATCTCCTGAACTGCAGGCAGATTCTTTACTATCTGAACCACTAGGGAAGCCCCTTTATCCCACACAAGTAAGTATAAAAAAGCAGGTGATGGGACAGTAGAGAAACATTTTATAAGAAAAATTATATAGGAAATTCCCTGGCAGTTCAGTGGCTAGGACGCTGTGTTTTCACTATCAAGGGTACAGGTTCAATCACTGGTTGAAGATTTCACAAGCTGTGTGGCACAGCTTAAAAAAAAAAAAAGAAAAATATGTAATATATATCTATGATATGCTATGTATCTATGACATGATAGATATGTAGATGTATGTTATAGATATATTATACAGAGAGAGATACATAGATATTGATGTTATATCATGAAGAGAGACTGGAAAGACAAAACCATAAAGTTAAAAGTGGTAATGGTTGCTTTTTAATTTTTTCCTTTGCTGTCTGTATTTTCTAAATGTTCTATAACAAAATGTTACTTGTGAAATGATGGAAAAGGTGAAAATTACTATTAAAATATAAAAGATCGCTTTAATTTCCTCTCCCTGTTCTCCAACTGTCTCACAGGGATGTTCGTTTATCACCCCACCTAGGCTGCAAGCTCTGCACATTTTCATATCTGCTTCCAGCACCCAGATGGAGCTTCCTTTGGGCAAACCGTTTTCCGTCCCTGAGCCCCAGTTTCCTCATCTCTAAAATGGGGTTGCCCCATGGATATGTTGCAAGGACAAGCAGAGATGAAGCAGGGGTGGTGCTCTGCACAGAGAAGCCTGGTGCAGGGTGAGCCCGGATGCGGGGACCGGGGGTTCTATGCTGCCCCACCCCCCACCCCAAGACAGAACATTACCTGCCGAACAGTCTGGGCAGCACTGTCCGGGGATTCGAATCGGGTGAGGGCAGGAGTCCACACAGTCTGTCCTCTTGCAGCTCACTGAGCCATCTGCCTGGAGGAAGGAATAACTTCACCAAGACCCCACTTGCCACACCAGTACCCACCTCCCCACCCTACTCCACCCTGCCAGTCCCCCAAAAGAAAGGGCAGTGCTGCGAATTGGCCAGGACCTGGCCTAAGGGGCATCACAATGCAGCTAGGAGGTGTCAGGGTTCCCCCAAAAAGAACCAGCTACTTGGGAGAGGGGGCTTTAGCCTTCCAGAAAGCCTTCCCATACCCCAGAGGGGAAAGGTCAGAGCTGGGGTTCTGGTCTCCTCAGCTTCCCGTCCCTTCCCCCAACAGCCAAGGCTGTGCCATGACCCCATCCAAATTCTTCTGTCAGCGTTTCCCTGAAACCCTGGCTCACCCCAAACCTACGGAGTACAATAAAATCCTATTTTTATAGAAAGCTATTCCACCGGAAATGTCTTTCAGAAGATGAAAGCGCCGTACACAGTTTCTTTTCTTTCAAAAGAGGCTGAAGTTTTGTGTGATTTTCTTGTAATATGAGTGCCCTAGATCAGTCCTGAAGGAGAAAAAAGGCAGCGGAGGTAACCTTCCTCCCCACTCTAATTCCAATGAAGTGTTTCCAAGTTTTTTAAGAGTCTAAGGCCTTTTAACAAATGGCGCATCAAGAGGATGTGAAGGCCGTGGTTCTCACGAGCTGGTGTACACCCAAGTCACCCAGGGGTTAAAATGCAGATGCTGAGTCCAAGGCCTGGGCAGCTAGAACCAAGGTTCTACCAGGCCCCCCAGCGATGCTGATGACACAGTCAGTGTGTACACGCGTGCTGAGTCGCTTCAGTCATGTCCAACTCTTTGTAACCCTATAGACTGTAGCCCGCCAGGCTCCTCTGTCCATGGGATTCTGCAGGCAAGAATACTGGAGTGGGTTGCCATTCCCTCCTCCAGGGGATCTTCCCAACCTAGGAATCGAACCAGCGTCTTTTATGTCTCCTGCATTGGCAGGCAAGTTCTTTACCACAAGCACCACCTGGGAAGCCCACAGCCAGTGCAGGGACCTCATTTTTAAAAAATAAAATTCAAAGGGACTAAAAATTCTTTCAAAGTAGAGAGGAAACTGGGGACTTCCCTGGAGGTCCTGTGGTTAAGACTTGTCACTTCCACTGCAGGGGGGCATGGGTTTGATCCCTGGTCAGGAACTAAGATCCCAGATGCCAGATGGCGCAGACAAAAAAATTTTTTTTAATATTTTTTAAAGTAGAAAGGAAAGCCAACCTGTACTCAAACAGGAGCTAAAACAATTGTGCTGGTAAATAGCTGTGTTTGCATTTCTGTTGATCTGACTCTCAAACTCACACACCCTCACCTTATCCATTTCTGAAGAGGTGAGGTCATAGGATTGATGTTAATGAAGGAAGCATCACAGTTGCACAGAAAAGGCCTGAACTACTGGGCCTCGGGCTGCCTGGCTCCCTTTGTTAATCCTGTCCACGAAAAACCTGTTCCCACGAATCCTAGTTCTGACCCCTTAGGCCAGCGGGTCCCCTCACACGCACCATGGGTCACTTTCCACTCTTACGACAGACAGACTGCCAAGCTCTGCCGTCCTGAAAATGTATGGAGGACAAAATAACCTGGATCCCAGCTCTTCTACAAAAACAGGAGCTGACAGCATGGAAGGGAGATGGGGATGGGGCCTGACGTGGCCCCCTTCTGTAGAGGCAGCTGTGCTGGCCGGGGCGGGGAGGCGGGGAAAGCAGCTGAAGGCGCGCAGGTTGTCATTCACCTGGCAGATGCATAACTCACAGGGATCACCGGGAGACCAGATCTGTCCAACCGGAAACTCAACCCCGTTGTCATCAAGAGAGCAGCCTGGCGGGGGACAGCGGGGGAGAAAGGACAAGTGGGCAGAAGTGCCAAGGAGTGGCCTTGATGCCCGAGGGACCCACAGCACCACCCGGTGAGGACAGACAGACGCCTCTGCTCACTCGCACTGTGTCCATGCAGCCACCTGCCCCAGCAGCTGCCGCCTGGCTCCCCGTGTTAGTCAATTTCTTCCCTCCCAGCATGCACCTGGTATACACGGGCACACACACACAAAGGTACACGTCCATACATATCCATGAACACACCCATTCACACACAGAGACACACTCATATGGGTACAACAGACACACGACACAAACACACAGACGGAAAAATGGTACAGATGAACCGATTTCCAGGTCAGGCATGGAGAGCGGACATGTGGACCCAGGGTGTGAGGGGAGGGTGGGACAAGCTGGGAGAGCAGCACTGACATATATGAATGTCTACACTGCCGCGTGCAAAACAGGTAACCAGGGGGACCTTCTGCATGCTCAGGGAGCTCAGCTCGGTGCTCTATGATGTCCTAGAGGGGTGGAATGGGGGGTGGGGTGGGAGGGAGGTCCAAGAGGGAAAGGGATATATGTAGACATATAGCTGATTGACTTAATCGTACAGCAGAAAGTAACACAACATTGTAAAGCAATTATACTCAATAAAACACACCGATAGCCCTCACAGACAACTTGTACACAAACTCACACACAGATGCTACTCATATACAAACTTAAAACACACAAACATACACACTCACAGACACACACACACACATGCTTACAGAGTACACATACACACACACGAGTCTCAGCGGGTGAAGCTCAGCCTCCTCCCCCTCCGCTTCCAGGCCTGGTGCTGGGTGCGGCCTGGGATGCAGGCTGGGTGGCCCTCACCTGTCATGGGCACGGGTTCCCTGCAGGCATAGCAGCACTGCCCGGGGCCCAGCCACCACTCCTCTCGGGGGCAGTCCAGTTCCGGACATGGAGTGAAGGAACATTCTACCTCCCCGTTCTGGAAGAGAACCAAAGGCACGAACCAGGGAGGGGCAAGAGAAGGCCAGCAGGCTGCCATCTCCTCCCCTGAAGGTGACAGATCTCCAGGGGGCAAGAGGGGAAGGAAGGGTGAGTCCTTCCCTGGGGGCTGGGGGTCAGGCTGGGAGAGGGTCTCTGGAACATGCCGACTGTGTGGCTGCAGGGTCCCAGGCTGCCCTAGCTGCAGCCTCCAGCACCTCTTCCCCTCGCTTCTCCAACAGCTTTCTGCTCCAACTCCAAACCCACTCTCACCTGCAGCCACAGAACCTTCTCGTGCACCAATCTGATTGTACCCCTCCATCACTTAAAACCCGACAGCTCTGCAAAGTCCAAACCCTCTGCCTGGCAGGCAAAGCCTTTCCTGACTGAGTCTGAAGCAGAGGCTGTCACCCCCACATACAGACCCTGTCGGTCCCCTAGGCACTGCCCTTGGCTGATGCTAACAGCGTCCTCCGGGTTCCTTCCCCCTACACTCCCTAGGAAGCAAGGGACTATATACAGCCACCTGATGCTGGGGGTGTAAGAGCCCAGCTCCATGGCCTCTGGACACACCCACCTCCTTGGTGTCCTCCCACTCCAGAGCTCCCCATGGGATCAGCCCGAGACCCTGTCTCCACGTGGCCCCTTCACCCGCCTGACCTGCTTCCCTGGCCAGTTCCTCCTGAGAGCACCACCACCAGAAAACCACTTACACAAGAGGCCCACCCCAGGCCCTGCTTCTTGGAACCCAGCCCAAACAGGATCCCTGCCTCGGCTGCATCTCCAGTCCCTCTTGCCATCTGGCCTCCAGCCAGAATGAACACCACCAGGCCTCAGACTATGCCATACTCTCTCCCGCCTCCAGCCTTCTGCTCACACTGTGCCCTCTGCCAGGCACACCACTGCCCGCCTAGCTGTGGGCCTCCTGATGAAGGGACCCGAGGCCGCCCTGTGCTCGGCTGTGGCCCCAGGACTCAGCACTGTCCCAGGTGCACAGTAGGTGCTCTATAATAACAACGCTGAAGGACCACCTTCAAGGAGACTGCGGGAAGGCCTTGGGGAATGCTAAGTCCCTTTAGTCTCTTTCCTGCCTCGGTTTCCCTTTTGCTGTTCAGTGTCTCCTCTTCTCCCAGTCAAGGGCTCCTGGGAAAGCTCTGTGCCCCTGCCCGTCACCCACCAACTCAGCCCCCTACCTGGCAGACACAGGTGGTACACTCATCACCACCCCCACTGAACACGGCCCCGTCTGCATACCACCGGCCGTGGAAATAGCATCTCACTGTGGAGGAAAAAGGAAAAGACAGCTCAAGGTCTTTGGACAGCTAAAGAAACAGGTAAGAGGGTCTCTGGGAAGAAAATGCACCCCCACAATACTCCACGGCATGCCCAAACCCAAGAGCCCAACCACTGCTACCCTCAACTATTAATAAAATTAGATCGGTGCTTAAAAACTGGTGGAGAATGAAGCATACACAAAATAAGGTCCCTAACCAAGAAGACAGTGAAGCCCTGAATAACTAAACAGTAAGTGGGACTTCCCTGGCAGTCCAGCGGTTGAGACTTCATCTTCCAACGCAGGGAGTGCAGGTTCAATGCCTGGCTGTGGAACTAAGATTCCACATGCCTCATGCCAAGAAACCAAAACCATAAAACAGATACAATACTGTAACAAATTCAATAAAGACTTTAAAAATGATCCACATTTTTTTTTTAATCTAAAAGAGTAAGAGAAAAGAAGAAATGAAAAACGAGGGCCCCAGACACCTGCAGCCAGGTCTGGGAATGCCATCATTCCCTGGATAGGGTTGGGAAGGATTCAGTAAGAACCTCTTATCTGAACATCCCTCACCCCTGTTGGTAAAAAAAACAACCTTAAAAACTGGCCAAGGCTCCACCTGGGTTCAGTCAGAGAGCACTGGGTTCAAATCCTAGCTTCTCAACTCGCTAGGGGCAAAATACTTAAGCTCTCCTAAGCCTCAGTTTTCTCATCTGTAGAATGGGGTTAACAGTTCCTACCTCAAAGGGAGCATATTGCCTATTCAAAAAATGTTTTAACTAAAAATAATATAACATTCAAAAGTTAAGAGGAAAAGCAGTATTTAATAAGAACACTAGCTCTGAAGTCAGGTAAACTTGAGAGCAAGCTCTGCTTCTTTACTAACTGGCATGTGCCTTTGGGCAGTGATGACCTCTCTGAGCCTCAGTTTCCTCATCCATAAAATGGAGCTATGAATAGTACTCCCTCAGGGCTGCACCACAGGGATTAATGAGATCAAGGGCTGGCAAGCACCCCACACAGCAGCGGCCCAGAGCCAGCAGTGACAGCCATGACGTCATTTCAGGAAAGAGAAGCACATTTTAACAAAGAACCGACTCAGGAGTGGGGCAAGGGAGACCCCCTCCCAGTGTCGGGACAGAACCATGCCAAGGGTGGACCCAAACCCCTTCCTGTCGGGGTTGAACACACCACCCTGTCTGGGGGCAGGCCAGGCTCTGAGCCCAACCTAGCATCCAAACTGCTGTGTACACAGTAGGTGCTCAATTAAAACTGGCACTTTGAGACTTCCCTGGTGGTCCAAGGGACCATACTTTCCCTAATTAAGACTTCACCTTCCATTGCACAGGGAACAGGTTCGATCCCTGGTGCCCTACTTGGGGAATTAAGATCCCTCATGCCAGGTGATGCAGCAAAAAAAAAAAAAAAAAAAAAACAGCACCCTAAAATGCTTCACTTAATCTGAGTTTCTAGAGCAGAAATCAACGCTCTTGCTCTCTCCTATGCTCAGTTCAGTTCAGTTCAGTCGCTCAGTCGTGTCCAACTCTTTGCGACCCCATGGACTGCAGCACACCAGGCTTCCCTGTCCATCACCAACTCCCGGAGCTTACTCAAACTCATGTCCATAGAGTTGGTGATGCCATCTAACCATCTCATCCTCTGTACTCTGCTGCTGCTGCTGCTAAGTCGCTTCAGTTGTGTCCGACTCTGTGCGACCCCATGGACTGCAGCCTACCAGGCTTCTCCGTCCATGGGATTCTCCAGGCAAGAACACTGTGCTCACTCCTCCTCAAAAAAAACATACTCAAAGTACACCCCTCCACCCTCACCTACACTGCCGTCCTCACCCCACAGAGTCCCTTACCTGGGACGCAAGTACAGCAGTCCGACTTCGGGGAGGCCTGGCAGGGGTCGGGGGGACACTCGGGGGAGATGCAGGACACATTTCCAGCCTGGGGAGGTGAGAGGTGGAGTGGAGGGGGGAGGATGGACCATCAGGTCCATCAGAACCAGCTCGCTCCCTATTTCACATCATCCACAGGACTCCTTTCCCACACGAAAGTCTCCTAAAGGAAGCCATCCGAGACCTTTAAATGCCAGCATGGACACAAAGGGATGCAGGCAGGGACCCAGTAGCAGGGTTTATTATGGTGTTGGTTTCCAATATTCCCCTTTCCAAGACGAGGGGCAGAACGGAGAGCAGAGCATGCTGCCTTCCTCACGAAAATGGACGAGCCTAGACCCCCATGGTACTGCTCCCCATGGCATCCCCCCGTGACATCCCCCCATGGCACTTCCCCACCATGGCATTGTCCCCATTGATCACCCCCACGGCATTCCTTCCCATGGAACTGCCTCCCCATGGCATTCCCTCCCATGGCACTGCCCCTATGCCATTCCGTCCTATAGCATTCGGAAGCTCTTGGAAGAATGCTAGGCAGTGAGGAAGAGGTTACTACACGTTCCTGTGCATCTGAGTTTTGAACCAAGTCACTGATACTGGCCAGAGAATTAAATTTAAAACTCGATTTTCAAAAACTGAAGCTAAGACCAAAAAAAGGTCCCCAGTTTTGGAGTCAGCCAGACCTGAGGCCCAGGGTTTGCTCCTCCTACTTTGGGCAGAGCATATCACCTCTGAGCCTCTGTCTCCCTACCTGTGAGAAGAGCCAGGGTTGTTGAGGATTGCGTGAGATGCGATCAGGCACAAAAGTGCTTGGTCACTACAAGAGTGTGGCACATGGGAAGGGCTCAGTAAGGGTGGTGGCAGCGGTCTACGTGCCACCCCTCCCCCATTTTACATTGCAGCTCCATCATCCCTGACAGGCTGGGGCCACTTTTAAAGATGATCAGAGGCAGTGAGGATTGGTGGGCAGAGCCTAGGTTTGGACGCAGACAGACCTTGGCTCAAATTCCAGTTCTGTCACCTCCCAGCCTCAGTCTTTGCATCTGTAGAATGGGGACAGTAAAGCCAACCCTGAACAGCTGCCAGGAGCCTCAGGTGAGGAGCTAGACTTGTGTGCACTGGGTGCTCGTGAGCCAGGCTTCAGGACAGCACCTGATTGCATCTGGCGCATAGTAGGAGCTTAATAACTATTCTTGGAGGAGTGCACTTGCCTCTAGCAAAATGCTAACAAGCTGAGTCTGGTAACCAGCCTTCTCCCTCCGCGTGTGGACACCTTTATTGTGCCGGCAAATATTTTGCCTGGAGAGAAAAACAGCCTCCCTGGTAGGAAGTTTCCGAAGGAGTACCCTCCCCTCCCCTTCCAAGACAGATGGACCCTGTTTGCCTGCTGGCTCTTTTCTGCTCAGCAGAAGCCTCCCTGACCCCACAGACTACTGCCTTCCCATCCCCCACACTTTGAAATGTGACAAGTTCCAACCCAAATCCAGAGCCTGAGAGCTCTCCCTCCGTTCAACTAGCTCACCTTTACCATCCCGCCTTTCCCTCTTCCTCTAAAATCCCCAAAGGTTAAGAAAACACCCATGAGGCTTCAGGAAGCTTGGGATGCTCACCAGACAGACACAGACGGTGCAGTTTTGGTTAGGAGGTGAAAAAACGTCCCCTTCAGCCCGGATGACGCCACTGTGAAAACAGCCTTTGAAAGACAAACAGGAGTGGAGGCATCAAACCTCTTCAAAGGAAGCTGGAGGTCTCGTTCCTTTTCCAGGCATAACATACCCAGAACCTGCTCTCACTGGCTTGGATGCCTCAGCAGTGGCCAGATCTAGGTACTCAGAATTGTGGGGTCCTAAGACCCCTGAAAAATCACAGGAGACACCCACTTATGGTACCCTGGGAAGGTCCTATTCATGTCTGATAAGCCCAGAACTGTGTTCAAAGTATGGTCCTTTATTCTTATAAAGCAAGAAAGGCAGCCATACAGCCCCAGGTTCCAAACCTGGCCTGTCACGTGAGTAGCCTTGGACTTGGATGTGTCACTTAACCTCTCTGGGACTCGGTTGTCTTTTTCGTTAAATGGAAACACCACCACATGCCCTGCAGGGAACCTGGAAGGAGCCACAACCTCAGATGTAATGTAGACAGCAATTGACATTTCGGGCTTAGTACACGGTAGAGACACAGTAAAAGATAACAATCATCATTAAGAAAATCAGTGAGTTGCATTTTCCTTGTCACCTTTAGAAAGACTTTTTCACTGCTGCTCAAAGTACAGCAGCATCAGTATCTTATCACCAGGAGCTTCATAGAAATGTAACAGCTCAGGCCCCTCTCTACATCTTCTGAATGAGAATCTGCATTTTAACAAGATCCCCAGCGATTCATGTGCATGTGTGTGTGCTCATTTGCTCAGTCGTGTCTGACTCTTTGTGACCCCATGGACCGTAGCCCACCAGGCTCTTTTGTGCATGGAATTCTGCAGGCAAGAATACCGGAGTGGATAGCCACTCCCTTGTCCAGGGGCTCTTCCTAACCCAGGGATAGAACCTAGGTCTCCCCCATTGCAGGCATAATCTTTTACCACTCAAGCCACCTGGGAAGCCCGCAATTCCTGTGCAGGGTGAGTTTTAAAGCACTCTGCTGAAGGACTTGTTACGATTTGAGGTCTTTATCCTAACAGCAATGAAAGCAAATTTTAAAAATTGTCAGCAGATAGTGGGAGGGAATTAGGAAAGCGATACAATTTATGAACAATTACTCTTCCTGCAGTTAGGAGGGGGATTGAGGCAGGGAAGGGGACTGCAGACTGGGTCTGGAGAAACCTGCTGAATGAATGAATAAAGCTTAAAAAAGGATGTCCTTAAGATGAAACCTTCCCCTTGGGAACACAGATACCAGTGGTTCTCAAAGTGTGGTCCCTGGACCAACAGCATTAGCTTCACCTGGGAACTTGTGAGACAGGCAAATTCCCAGGACTTATCTTACACCTGATAAATCAGAAGCTCTGGGGGCTAGGCCCAGGGATCACCCTTCAGGTGATATATCAAAGTTAGATAACTGTTTTTCAGTTGCAGAAAGGCAGGAAAAAGGAAGAGGGAGGACCTTGCAGGAAACTCATAGCCCTCCCTGGACCGGCTCCCACCTGTACACGATGGGCAGCACCCTCCATCTCTGGAGGGAATCGGGTGGGAGCAAGCAGCTTCACACGTCACCTTTTCACAGGTCACCTCCCCATCCTAGAAGCAGAAACGGAAGTTCCAGCCACCACAAGGCCCCAGACACCAGACCAGGGAAACCCCAAGGACCCCTCACACCCACCTCACACCAGCACTGGGAACAGCCAGGCTCTGTCCAGCGGCTCCCTGACTCATACGTGGCCCCTAGGTGCCAACAGGCAGAGGGTCCTGGTGCCAGCCGTGTGGTCTCGGGGCCCCTGGGCAAGGGAGGGGTCACCGCCGTCTTCTGGAGTTGTGCGGGAGGTCTGAGGGTTCCCAGCAGAGAGGGATGCGGCACGGGGGTGGCCACCGGGGTGGACAGCAGCGGCGTCGGGGCAGAAGGGGAGGACGTGGACAGTGCAGGCATGGGAGGTGGTGGTCGTGTGCTCCTGACTCCAGTCGGGGGCCCCGGAGCCCCGGAAGGAGGGCTGTGCCCGGGGGAGAGGGCGGGCCGGCCTGCCTCTGGAAGCAGCAGGAGCATCTTAGGAGGGTGCTGCAGAGGCTGCAGGATGGCAGATGGGGCCAGCACAGCTTTGGGGAAAGCTGAAACGGAAACACAGAAGGGTCTGGAAGGAGGCAGCAGGGGCAAGAGGTGAGATTCGCTGGGCGTGGACTTGGGTCCATCATCACAAGGCACTGAACCTGGGTCAGTTTCTTCATCAGCAGGATGGGTCTAATACCAACAGTTGAACCTCAGACTAACGGGGCTGCAGTGACGATCAGGAGAGAAGACTCATGAAAAAGTACCAAACAAGCAAACTGAAGTTATGAGTTGGTGATGCTGGTGGTCAGAAGCTTCTGTTGCTGCTGCTGCTAAGTCACTTCAGTCGTGTCCGACTCTGTGCGACCCCACAGACGGAAGCCCACCAGGCTCCCCCGTCCCTGGGATTCTCCAGGCAAGAACACTGGAGTGGGTTGCCATTTCCTTCTCCAAAGCATGAAAGTGAAAAGTGAAAGTGAAGTCGCTCAGTTGTGTCCGACTCTTAGCGACCCCACGGACTGCAGCCCACCAGGCTCCTCCGTCCATGGGATTTTTCAGGCAAGAGTACTGGAGTGGGGTGCCATCACCTTCTCCAGTCAGAAGCTTCGGCCACTGCCAAATCAGTCTTCTCCCTTCCCCTCCTGGCTGGCCACAGAGGAGACTCGGGATCCCTGAAGCCCTCAGGGATCCATCCTGGGAATGACCCTTCCCTACTTCTGTGTCCCGACAAGTTGGCAGTGTGTCCCCTGCTCCTGACCCAGAAGGGGCTTCCCACGAGGAGATGCTGAGGCTCAGGAGAAGGAAGAGCCCAGGGTCCTCTCCGGTCCCACCCAAGAAAGGCCAGCTTACAAGATGTTGCCTCCCCCAAAACACACACACACACACACACACACACACACACACACTCACACTCACATACACGCTTAGGAAAGTACACATTTTCCCTGCAGATGGACACCAACTGCCCAACAGTCTCAAAGAGAGATCTGACCAACATGAGAGAGAGGAGGCAAATGTGGGGCAAAGGTAAGAGGAGAAAGAGGGAGTCACAAATCAGAGTGCGCCCGGGAGAAAACAGGCTGGGCAGGGAAGGGGAACCTGGGTGGCCAAGCTCAGACCAACACGGGCAGTCACACCATGGAAAACTGGCCCCTGGACTAGAAAGAACACCTTGGATATTGACACGATATTACACAGACGTTTACAGGCACGCTGTTAAAGCATGGCAGAGAACTGACCCCACACTGTCCGAAGTGTCCCGCGGAGCCCAGGTTACTGGGACTCCTACATAAAGGCTTCTCTGTCATTGATTGTTTTTTGGTGGGTTTTTTTCCCTTTATTATTTGGGGGAAAACAGTAGGGCTGGGGAAACAGTGAAAGGAAAATAAAAGAAGGATGGGTAAAGGGGAAAGAGAGAAGATAAAAGGTCGGTGGTAGAAATAACAAAGAAGATGAACTGAAAAAAAAGTTTCTGCGGAAGGAAGAGGCACCCTGTCTCCCACGCTTAGGGAGAGAAGGGGAAGGCTGAGGGCGGGGCCTAGAGCCGGGGGCGGGACCTAGAGCCAGGGGCCGGGCCAGGAGCTCACCTTCACAGGACACTCGGTCAGCCCGGAGCCGGAAGCCGGGTCGGCAGGTGCACAGGAAGCTGCCCACGGTGTTGTGGCAGGAATGGTGACAGACTCTTCTCTCCAGGGGCCTCCGACACTCATTTACATCTGCGGGAGAGCCTCGCTACCGACGGCTGCCTTGTCAGGGCTACCAAGTTATCTTTCCTCCATCTCTTAGCCCAAAAGACCGGGGAAGTCTCCCTGCTGTATTCTTATGGGGTCCTTCCCTGCCCCAGGGCGATGACGTGACTCAGATGTCTGGGAATGGGGCTGAAGTCTAGCGCTGGTCCCCTTGGAAGGTCTGTACATCCAGTAGGCATTTAATGGATACACCAGTGACTCGCACTCCACCACTGTGCAGCAGTGATTAAGTGCTGGCTGGTGGGGATGGGCCCCCATTGGGAATCTCGGCTCCAAAACCTCCACCATCCCAGTGTTGGGCATCGGGTGCTGTGGGCCCTTCTGAAAAAGAGTCTCCAAAAAAAATCACTGCACTGCTCAGGGCAGGCTTCAGGACAAACACCCAACTTTGCTAGAACAAGGTCTTTTTTCAGGCCCATGGGACCCCACCTTCAACCCATGAGCCAAGCTCAAGCCAAACATGCCAATCCCTTTCTGGAAATTTCTGCTAATGGGCTGAGAAAACAGGGGTCTCCTTCTAAACCAGAGGAACCAAGACATAACGTGCTTTATTTACCAAGGGGAGCAAAGGCAGCCAAGAAAATGGGTGAGCAGAGAGGAATCCTTGGGGTGTATCTGGGAGAGGGTGGAAGAGAAACATAACAGCATGAAAGTGGCATGTGGCCAGGAAAAGTCCAAGACGGGGTCTTCCATCAGGAGCCACGCCAACCCCAGGGAAAGGTAGGCTCTGAGCAAAGGCTCAAGCACTTGCAGGCTCCAGGGAACCAAGGAGGTCCAGACTGTTGACCTTTCCCTGTCCCTGGGCTCACTCTGTCAGTCTTCCTGATTGGCAACCTAAGTATGAAGACAGCAGGGTCCCTGGCCTTACCTACACAGGAGTGCCGGTTTCCATGGAGATGGAAGCCAGTTCTACAGGAACACCTGTAGCTGCCAATGCTGTTTTTACATCTCTGCTGGCAGGGGGTCCCAAGGCATTCATCAGTGTCTGGAAGGGAACAGGACATGGCTGGAGCTCATTTCCCTGTGGGGTTTTGGAAACATACAGTCCTCTCTACCGACCTCTCTCATCACCATCTCCTACCAGACTCTTAACCCCTCTCCTTCTCAAAACCCACATCCAGTCTATCAACTCCTAAGTTCTCCGTGGACCAGCCCACTTCTCTCAACCCTCACTGCCATATCCTAGCCCAGGGCACCTTTGTCTCTGGTCTGGAGGATAACAACAGTGTTGTGTGTCTCTCTGCCTCTCCCTGTGCTCCTCCCAAGCTACCCTCTACACAGCCTCCAGGAAGTTCTGACGAAGGGTACCTCTGATCAGGCCACTTTCTGCTTAAAATCTCTCCAAGGCTCCCACGAGTACTAATGCTGCACCATAGCTCATGAGCCCAGGGCTGCCTTTCCAAGCTCCCTCCTTCCCCCTTACCTTTACTTTGGCCTAAATTCTGGCCATTTTCCAAATGCACCATGCTCTTGTGGCCCTCCTCCTTTACACATGTTCTCCTATCTGCTTAGAATGTTTTCTAATATTGTCTGGTTGGAAAACTCCTATTCATACCTCAAAACCCAGCTTCTATACCACCTCCCCTGTCAAAGCCTCCCCAAGCCATTGTTTGAAATTAGGAAAAAACTGAAAATAATCTGTATATTCATCAATAAGAGAAGAGTTAGGAAACTATGAGATATTTGCACTGCAGAGCACCAGGCAGCAGTTGACAAGAATAAAGCAAATCTGTTGACCCTGATGTGGAAATATCTTCAAGATGGACTGTTGAGGGGGGGAAAGCTGATGGAGCAATGACTGGGTTCAGATCTCAACTCTAATATGATCTTGAGCAAATTAATTTCTTTAAACCTCACTATTCCTACCAGGAAAATGGAAATAAACAGTACCAACTTCATAGGACAATTCTGAGGATGAAATGAGAAAATGTGTGTTAAGTACTTAACGTGGTGCCTGGAACACAGGAGTTGAATAACTATTAACCCCCCATACTCCCTGCATCTCTTATCCTTCTATCTCTATAAGGGAACATGTACTGGGGAGAGGCAGGCAGGGCACTCATCAGATTGATGACCAAGTGCTATTCAACTGCATTCTCTCCAAATTCACGTATGGAAGCCCTAACCCTCAATGTGATGGTATTAGGAGGTGGGGTCTTTGGGAGGTAGAGGTCTTGAGGGTGGGGCCCTCATGATGGGATTAGTGCCCTTAGAAGAAGAGCCATGAGGACCTCACTGAAGAACCTCACTGTTCTTCCCCTTCCATCAGGCAGGGCGCTGGAGGGCAGGATGCTTTCTTACTGGCTGTGTGTCTCCAGAGCCTGGCCCAGCACAGGGGCAGGTGGTGACTCTATCACAGCATGGCCTCGCACATGACACACCCCCGTGTGTCACAGCCCCGTCCCCTCAGCCCTCCCCCATGTCAGTGGCCTCCTCGCTCTGGTTAGTCTGCTCCGCCTGCCCCTGGCCCTTCCCTCTGCCTCTCCCTCACCTACCCCAAATCCTGCAATGATGGCAGCAGCAGTTTCTACTGAGTCGTGGTCCAGAGCAAAGGCCTTAGTGTCAGACATGTAACCTGACTCCCCCTCCTCCTGCTGTCGGAATGGCCTTGGGCAAGCCTCATCCATAAAGTGAGGATGAGAACACCATCTCCTGGAACTTCCCTGTCAGTCCAGTGGTTAAGACTTTGTGTTCCCTGCTCGGGGAACTAAAGTCCCACATGCCAAGAGGTGCAGGCAAAAAAAAAAAAAAACAGAGAGAGAGAGAGCAGCATCTCACTTAGAGAACCGTGGTGAAGGTGACATGCAGTCATGCCTGGAGAGCACAGGCTGGGCCTCGCAGGGCCTCGAGGTCCACGTCAGAGTCTAAAAGTGGTGGCGACAGCACGCAGCATCACTACCCTTCCCAGAGCCACTCACCTTGGCAGCTGTGGCGGTCCGCAGACAGCTGCATGCCCGGCCCACACTCGCACACGAACCCGCCTTCCGTGTTCACGCAGTGGCCCTCGCAAGAGGAGCTTAAACATTCATCAATGTCTAGGGAGAGAGGAAACACTCTTACATAGCTCACTCTGAACGTGTTTTGTTTATGGGGAGGGACTGCATCCCACAAGGACCCTGAGCCCACATGGGGCATGCCCCACTGCCACCCCAGGAAGAAAGAAGGCACTAGGTAAATCTTCTGGTTTTAGGGGCCCCCAGTCCAAGAAAGAAGAGGCCATGGGGCCAGGCCTCTTCTGACCCACACAGAACAGATGACGGGAGAGACTGGTTGAAATAGAACTATTTCCAACAGTTCCACCTGCAAGGCAACCCAAAAAAGGCCAGGGGAAGGGGCAGGAAGGTTGATTAAATTCCCTTTAGTTCTTGTGGAGCACCGCTGGCATGCAGTGGACCTGGAAGGGATCTGTCGAGGACACAAACATGACTAAGACACAGTGCTGGCTCTCCAGACGGTTGCAGCCTGAGAACACAGGAGTCATGAGGCACATCCATGAGAGGCCAGTGTGGGGCAGGGGCTATGTATGTGTCCCACCAGGGACCACCCCCCACAGCAGTTGTGTGATGGAGGAGACATGGGCTGAGAGGACCAGGTGGCATCAAGAATGGGGCTGTCGAATGGAGCTTCCAGGAAGCACAGGGAACACAGTGGAGGAGTGGGGAGGGGGGCAGTCTGGTGGGATGCTGAGTTGGAGAGGTGGTGGGTTAAGGTTCAGCTGTGGGGCACAAAGGAGCCCCCAGGCTTCTGTCCAGGGGGAGCCAATATTGCTTTAGGGAGGTTCAAGCCTGGGGGAGGGAGGGGGCTGAGAGACAGAAACCCCCCCCACCCAGCTTCAAAACATCCTTTCCTATCTCAGAACCATGAAGACCTACGAGGTCAGCTCCTCCCACTCCAGTCTACTCTGCCCACCTGAGTCTCCCTTCCACCCCCTGCCCCCATGCCTACTGGTCCCCTCTATTCTCCTTTCTTGCTCTTCCCACGGCAGGCACCTTTGGGACTATGCCCACTTCCTCTAAGACATCCACTCTGACTCACCCTATCCCACCCCTGTGACTCCCCTGCCCTGCACCTGCTTTGACATTGGTCTCTGGCTTTTCCTTACTCCAGTTTGCCTCTGCAAGGAGAAATGTGTCTGGAAAGTACTTCAACCTTCTGAAAAAGGCGGGGAAGGGGGTGGGGGAGGAGTAAGCACCAAAACTCCTTCATGGGACCTTTGACCCAATAGTCTTCCTTCTGGAAATAATCAGAGAGGCCAACTAGAAGCCACTTTACTGAAGCATTATTCATAGCAGCCGAACACTGCAGACAAGCTAAGGATGGATAGCACAGAAGTAGGTACTTAGATTACAGTAGCCACATCTGCAGCCATTAAAAGTGATGTTGTAAGGACTACTAATATTTCCTGCTCACAGCACAAAGTGAGAAAAACAACGAACGAAAGTGATAGATAAGGTATGATCCCAATTTTATAAAACAGACAGAGAGGCATGTCCCACACACACAAGTAAACATACAGACCCAGGGGACAAGGGCAGGAAAAAAAAACAACTTCATTTTAGTAACAAATATCTCTGGGTAGGAACTTCTGGGACATGTTTATTTTCACCTTTATACCCTTCTTTTACTTTCCAAATGTTCCAAAGTAAGTTATTTTTTATTTTTATATTCAGGGGAAGAAATGTTTATTTCCACAAAATGTTAAAAAGGCACAAGGGTGGGGGTGGGGGATGGCTTTCAAGCTCTCTGGAAAGACAAGTAAGAAGCTGGTCACAGTAGCATCTATGGGGAAGGTAACAGACTTGGCCTGTAGGAAATTTTTTGAATCATGAACAAATAATATTTTTACAAAATAACTACTGATTTCTCTTGCCTCATCGTTCAAATGTCACATTCTCGAGGGAGTCTTCTGCAGTCCAGCCCACCTCCAGCCCCAGTTCCCTGTGCCCCTGTGGGCCCTGACACTGTGCACTCCTCCGGTGATGGTCCCATTAGGTGGGACTGTCACTGTCCTTA
>NW_011493574.1:93471-94535 GCF_000754665.1 Bison bison bison | reverse complement strand
GGTGGGGTGGATGAAGAACCACTGGAGAGGAACCCAGGGCAGGAGGGAGTTGAAATGTCATTCCCCAGGTGACATCTCTGGGAAGGGGGAGAGGGTGCTGGTGAGCTGCCCAAGGGAGTGAAGGGGAACCCAGTGTGCCCAAGGCTGGGTGAGGCGAGGCAGTCCAGCCATGAACAAGCCATTTCCTCCACCTTCAAGGGGCAGACAAGGAACCATGTATAGCAACAAGTGCCAGAATGTTACAGGCTAGGGAGGCCCAGGGAGCACAGGAGTGGTTTCCTCAACTGAGGCTGGAGAGAGAATGGGGACAGCCGGTGAGAGTGGAGGAATGTTCCAGGCAGGAGCGGCAAGCGCATGGGCCTGGAAAGGGTCAGAGGCGATGACAAGAACTGGTTCTGGGCTGGGCAGAGGATGATGAAGTCCAGCCTAGTTTGAACTAGGAATCCTAGTCCAACAGAATAGGGACAAGAAATCTCCCCCAACAGTGTTCTACCTGAGATTGAAGACTGGTGGGAATATCCTGCCAGTCAGGCAGTCTAGGGGCTTCCCTGGTGGCTCGGGGGTAAAGAATCCACCTGCCAGTACAGGAGACACAGGCTCTATCCCTGGGTCGGGAAGATTCCCTGGAGAAAGAAATGGCATCCCACTCCAGTATTCTTGCCTGGAAAATCCCATGGACAGAGGAGCCTGGAGGGTTCCTCTGGGGCCTTTGGGACCCCAAAGAGCTGGACACGACTTAGGGACTAAACAACAGCAATAGGCAGTTTATAGAGCATCCATGATGTGCAGTAGACACTCGGGACATGGATGGAAAGACAGAGTCAGTCTGCTCTTCTGGAGAATAATCTGTGTCAAAAGTGACAAGTATTCTGGAAAGGGAAACTCTGGGCACAGGGCAAAACAGAAACGTCTGCAGAAAACTGTCCCTGGAGCCTCAAAAAGCTTTTTCCCTCTCTGAAGTCATCGCACAGAAGGGGCCCTGGAAGGGGGTGGGGAGTGCGGCAGGGATGTCTCACCCGCTGCCCTCGTGGGAGCGATTATGGCAGCAGCCTGAGAAGGAGGCT
>NW_011493574.1:48070-91828 GCF_000754665.1 Bison bison bison | reverse complement strand
AGGCTAGCCTCCAGCCTACCAGCAGGTTTGCACCCTAACCCTCCCTGGGTGCGCCGGTCAGTGGGTTCCCCTGCTCCCTGATTGGGGGCGCTAGCGGCTCTTGAACCCACAGACTCCCCTTGTCCCCTTCAGCAGCTGCCCCAGGCCAGTCAAAAGATGGTAGGCAGGAGGGTGGTGAGCAGGTGGTGGATGTAAGTCAGAATCATCCGGCTGGGAGAAAGCGGAAAGGCTGACTGAATTCTACTTTCAGCTTTGGGCAGGAACCTCCCATCAGTCCAGCTTTTACTTAAACACTTGTGGGGATGAAAGTCTCACTACCTATCAGAAGGCAGCCCAATCCAATTTTGAGTAACTCCCATTTGTTGGGAAGTGTTTTTCCTTCCCAGCTAAATTACCCCCGTGCCTTTGGTTCTGCCTGTGCAGTAGCCTTTCCACTGGCGACCTCAGCCTGTCACTAAAGTCCTTAACATTGGTGGCCACAAGTGAACACGGTGCCAACAGTGGTCTGGATTCTTGCCTCCTCCCTTCCAGATGCTGTACTTCTATTAACACAGCCTGATATTGCTTGGCCTTTTTGACAACCCAATGATGCTGTAAGTTCCTTACATAAGATTCACAGTAAAGGAAAGCCTCCGGTGCTCTTTGTTGTCATGTCTTTTTGTTGTTATTGAACACAAGCTGCTAAGCCGATCTCCTTACCTGAACCTGTGTGGCTGAGTTTTTGCAGGTGTTCAATTTAGGGTGGTTACCTCACCCTGCTGGAGAAGGAAATGGCAACCCAGTCCAGTATTCCTGCCTGGGAAATCCCATGGACAGAGGAGCCAGGCTACAGTCCACGGAGTCTCAGAAGACTTAGTGACTACATAAGCTCATCGTGTTAGTTTGACCCATCTGAGCAACACATTTTCAGCTAATAGGTTGCCAACATACTCTGTATTGGAAATGAATGCTACTTCCATACTTATGTCCATTCTGAGTCCTGAGGACCCTCAGGGTCTTAGGGCATCTTTTCTTTATGTTACACATCCAAAGGTGCCCTCCCCGCTCTGCCGTTCGGACTGCATTCCTCACTACCACTCACAATGTGCTTCGATGCCCAGTCAGTGGCCACATAGTCAGAAATCTAGCCCTGAAATCATTCTTTAAAAAATATTTATTTGGCTGCACTGTATCTTAGTTGTGGAGTGTGGGATCTAGTTCCCTGACCAGGGATGGAACCTGGGCTCCCTACCTTGGAGGTATGGAGTCTTAGCCACTGGACCACCAGGGGAATCCCATAGCCCTGAACTATTAAATAGGGATAAACAGAAAACTCTTCCTTCATTCGAGCCTGCAAAATCTATCACACCGCCGTCCTTATCATTCCTATCTAGACCACCATCAGTGTCAAATAGGTGCTCTGTCTTCCTGGATCTAGAAGCTACCCACAAATTCTCAACATATTTGCACAGGATAGGTTTTTTTTTTTTACATACCTATCACCCTTCATGCCATCTTCTCCCATGCTCCAGCACACCTCAGCTACCTCCCTTCTGAACTTGACTACTTTATGGAGTTCCGGCCCCTCCGTCTCACCCTGTAAGTCTGGCAGACTTGGGTCAGTGGGCAGCCACAATGACCGAGATGTAACTGTGTATAAAGAAAATCCTTATCTATCCTCAACAGAAGCCCAGGAAATTTAAATCTGTAAATTCCTACTGGTGAATTTTGAAAGAAACTTTCTAAATAGCCCGACATTTCTTTCACTTCCTGTTTCTTTGACCTTATGGCATTCACCTTGCTCACCATACCAACCAAGTTCACTTCTTCAGTTTGGTTTTCACTATTTTCTGTTTGTTTTGTGTTTTGGTTTGTGTGACCTCGAGGCTTCGAAAACTTTGGACCTGGAGAGCTGCTCACTTAAAATCATTCATCCTCAAGGATGAGTTTGGGCCCATATGGTTCCTCAGTATTTCCTCACCGGTTCTGTGGCTTGTGGCTGCTCAGTAACAAAAGGGACCCTCCACGGAGGGTGGAGGATTCAAGTTGTTGTTGGCTGTAGAAAGGAGGCCTCTGGCTTGTGACCCTTCCAAATGGTCATGTGATGAGTCAGTGTTTCTATTATTCTCCCAAAGGTCCGTTCGTGCAGAGGCCGGAGTGAGGCGAGCTCATCAGCGCCTACATGGAGAGGAGCCATTCCAGCTGGCTGCAGCAAAGCTCCAAAGGCAACCTTTCACCCCGGGAGAGGTGATTAATGGTTTTAAGAGGGGATGTGGGAGTGTGGCAGCAGGATGTCAGTTTCTAAAGGATTGCTGGAATTCAATCCGGAGTGAATATACCCGAGATTGTAGGAAACAAAAAGCTGCACGCTCTCTGGTTTCAAGTCAAGACTGAAGCCCCTGGTAAGTGACAACCTTCTCCTGAACATGGCAGGTCTCCGCAGCTGCAGGTCAAACCACTGAGAAGCACCAGAATAATAACCCTGCCACATTCTGTTTTTCTCCCATCTAGGATTAAATTTTTTAAATAATCACAATCTGTAGGCCTTTGCTTGCCTGCCTCATTAAAGCTGGTCTCTGGCATGGGGGCAGGCGTTTTCAATTCAAACCATGACTTGAAGAATTCAAATCACAGTGTTGAGTTTCAAGTTCAAACTGTGGTTTTTGAGAGATGATTATTTTTTCCCTTAAGACCCTTATCCTCCACCCTCAGAAACCCCAGGAGAGTAAGGGGAAAAGAACTGTAATGAAACTTAAGGAATGCCTCCAGGGAAGGAAACTTACTCCCAAAGACCCCCAAAGCAGAGATGCTTCTTTGCTCTTTTCCTTTTAACCTAGAATCTCCCAAAACCACAGTTTGAACTTGAAACCACAATTTTCCTGACACTGTATCAAAGGCTGGTCTTAAAGGAGCCAGCCAATATGCCTGGGATCAACCCTGCTCCACTGTTGGGACAGAGCAGCCTTTATTCCCACTGGATCACTGGTGGAAACGTGGGCCCGGACACTCTGACCCACTGAGCCGAAAGAAGACTGGCTCTGTTTGCTGAACAGAAGGGTGAACCCCAAATGTGCCCTACTCCTGTATTTTCAAACCTAAGGCACCAAAGGTTTACTCAATGAAACCAGAGGAAATAAAATCTGAATCCAAAGGGCATGTGGCAACAGGAAGCTGGGAGGAGTGTGAGGAGCAGTGCCTAGGGGGCTAGTTGGCTGAATGCTGCACATACAGCTGGCTGTAAAATGACGTCAGGAGAGGCAGCCCAAGCAGCATTACTAACAGAGGCCACTGGGAATAGACGGATGACTGGAGTCAAAGGCAACCCAAGACAGCTGAATTTCAAAAACCTGACTCCCTTCATCCCTGGGATCCCACCAAGAGCGATCATATGACAAAGGAGAGGTACAGAGGACACTTCTCTACCTGAAAGGAATGTTCCAGCAGCCAGGACAAGGGGCCGCTGCAATGGCTGTGAAGGAGAGAATGGCAACTGCAGTACCCTGGGCACAGAGCGTCTGGGATGCTGGAGAGCCAAGCAGGAAAAGAAGAGCAGAAACAAATGCATCTTTCTTCTTAGACTCTACTTTATTTGGTAAAACTCAGAAACTAACCACCAATTCACGTCCCCCCACCTCCTTCCCTCTGAAGAAGGCAGTTCCCCAGAGACAAAAAGGCTGTGGCTTGGAAATCATCCACCATCTGCAGGTCTTACCCTCAGGCAGCCCATGGCCTGGTGGTCAGCCCTCCAGACCCAAAGCTCTCAGAGGCAACAGAAGAAAGCAAAGGAAGCTCTCACCTCAAAGACAACGAACCCCTCCCGCCCCACCTTCCCCCTACCCACAACCCTCCCCGACCCCAAACCTAAATAAAAAGATAGTGAGGACAATGCATGAGTGTGGGAGACACACACACACACACAGAGCTTCCTTTCATCCAAAGAGCTGCAAAACTGCTCCCTGGAAGGACAATTGGCTGTACCAATCCAGGCTTGGTGGCCCAAGGTGATGGCTGGAATCATGTGAGACTGGTAAAAATCCAGGGAGAAAACATTTCACCTTCAGCCCTTGCCAGGTCTCCAGTGAACTGGTTTTCATTCTACGAAATCCCCATTTCCACTCAGGTAGGCTGTGGCTTCTGGGGCTTAGGGACAGGCTTCCCATGGCCGAGAGACAGTGGCAGGGAGGAGGAGAGCAGGAGGGCAAAGCCTTCAGAGAGGGTCTGGGAAGGGATCCCTGCCCTTGGCTAATGGATCCGAGTTAACTCCTCCACCACCTTGATCAGGTCATCTGCAGTGGCCTCTCGCTTCATCCCGCTGCCATCGTCATACTGCAACGAGGAAAGGGGAGGAGGGGAGGCCGTGAGGGCTGAGAGCGGGCTCTCCCTCCCTGGGGAAGGGGACGCCCACAACAGTATGTGCGCCACACTGCCATGGCAGGAGCAAAGACTAATCATCAGAAGCCTGTGCTTCTCCTTGGGGGTCCAGGTGAGCAGGGTCTGCTGGCAGCAAAGCTGCCCAGAGGCTGCCACCCAGTATATACATCCACCTCCACCCGGCTGTTTGCCAGAGGCACCACCTCCAGTAGGCAATACCCCAAACTCCAGCACCATGGTAACTCCTCTTCCCTGCAGGATCCTGGCCCTGCCCCCTTTCCTAAGGATGTTCCAGGGATCCCAGACATGCCCGAAGGTGCCCTCGTTGCTAAAGTTACAGTGCCTGGTGCCTGGTGAGGGAACCCACGAGCCTCAGCCTTATCTCCTTGCCCTTGGACACTACCTTTCCATGTGGGTAGAAGAAAACTTTAAAAAGGGCTCTTAGCACGCGGGAACCAAGGGAGGGGAGCCCTCCTGGCGTGCCTGGCCCTGCAATGGACTTGAGTCACTGGCCCCGGGGCTGCACCCTGCACAGTGGCACAGCTTACCTGTAGGTTTGCCACAACTTCCTGCATCTTGGGCCGGCTGATATCCAGGAAACTCTCAATCAAGTCGCCATCGATGAAGCCGGTGGCTGGTTCTGTTTTTCGTTCAGTATGAAAGGATCTCCAAGTGGACAGATGAGTTAAGGAATGTGCTGATCATTTGGAAATAATAAATACCCTCTCCGAACTCATCCCCACCTCTGTGCACAAGACCACAGTCTGAAGCAATCATCAGGAGGAGAACAGAAAACAACAAGTTCAACTAAATATCACAGCTGTTTGGACAGTTTTGCAATTTCAAAGACCTATAAATCATTACCTAATCCAATGATCCTCTCAACTGGAATAATCATCAAAATAACCTTTTAAAAATTACAGGGATTTCCCCTGCAGCCCAGTGGTTAGGAGTCTGGGCTTTCAATGCCGAGGGCATGGGTTTGTTTAATCCCTGGTCAGGGAACTAAGATCCTGCAAGCCACACAGCAAGACCAAAAACAATTAAAAAATTAAAATAGAATACAGATGACTCTTAGTTCAGAGCATGGACATGTACAGATTTTTTTTTTTTAACAAGTGCTCCATGTGAACTGGATGCTTGCCAGTTCACATGCTTGCTCTTTAAGTCTAGCCTTCACAGATTAATAAACTGAGGCTCAGTGAAACAAGAGATGTGCCTAAAGTCCTGTGGGTTAGCAGAACACCAACACGTCAGCCTACGTCCTCCCTCCTTGGCGAGAGCTGGTTTACCTGCCTTACAACAGACTCTCAGCAGAATCCCCTCCAGAGCCCAAGGGCTCCTCGTCCCTCTCCCACAATAAACAAACTTCCAGTAGTACTTGGACCCTCAGTGGCCAGGGGGCTGACCCTTGGGCTTCTGGAATTTACAGCTTCTTTGCTTTTCCCCTCCTTTTCCATTTAGCCTCTCTAGCGAGGGTCCTCAAACACCACTGCCCCTAACAACATCTCTGAAAGGATGTTCTAAGTTGTGATCTAAACTTAGGTCTGACATGCAACGCCAAAAGGGTCAGAAGCAGACACAGGGCATGAACCTCAACGTACATTTTCAAGATGAACCAATAAAACTGGGAGATAAGTGCATGGGGGTTCATTATACTCATACGATTCTCTCCACTATTGTGTGCTTGAAATTTTCCATGAGAAGTTTTTACATAGCCTGTTCCCCACTGGAACCTAGTCAAGACATTTTCTAGAGGGACAAATTTCCAGAGGCCGCTCAGGGTAATGTGCTCTCTGCCTGGGCCAGGCCATGTTTTTGAGCAAGGGGGCACCTCTGGGAAGGATATAAGGAGTGCTCAATCTTGCCCACACTTTTGATGACTTTATTGAGTCGATTCTGCATGTCCAACAAGAGGTTGTACCAGCTCTCTGACAATGAGGTCACCAGGCCTAAGGAAGCAAAGGGAACCGAAAGCTACAGGGCGCTCCAGAACCCACAGCGAGCACTGCCTGCCAAGGGGAGCCCAGGCAGGAGGACGGACGAGCTGGCCACCGACTCTCGAAACCCTGCTCTCCCCTGGCCCTGGGAAGGAGGCTGCACGCCTCACAGGGCCACCCTTACCAATCATGCCATTGACCGTGCCGAAGAGCACCGAGCCCTGCGTGGGCGTGGAAGTCTCGCCCAGGTTCTGCATAACCAGAGAGCCGTGGCAAAAGACGTTGACGAACTCGCCCAAGTGGAAGAGCCCAACCTCCTGGAGGTGTTGCCGCTCCTCATCCGTGGTGGCAGCGCTGCAAGGGGTGCGAGACACTCACAACCCAGGCCTCCTGTCCCCCCAGTTGGGGCCCCAAGGACCGCGTGCAGTGATGGACAGACTCCCTGGTGGGCCCACCCACTCCACAGAGGAGCTAGCCTGAAGAGGCTCATCCATCTCTGCAGCCTGATTCTCTCACAGATACCCTCTACCCCTGTGAAGAGGCGCATGCGAGCCTGTGAGGGCCCTGTGTCCTCACCTACCACAGGCTACTCCCACAGCTGGCCACTCACCTATCCTTCTGACACACAAACAAGTTAAAGGCATTTTCAGCCCCCAGGAAATTGTCATCATCCAAGATTTCCACAGCACTCATCCAGTTGGGGTTAAAGTCTCGAGCAATCTTAAAAAAGACAAAATACAAGAGGGGAAATACAATCAGCAGTTTGCATGCAAGCCAGTGTTGAGACTTGGCCAAGTGCCTGCCCTGCCTGTGTTTAACAACCGCCCCTCTATAGAGTCTCCCCTTTGCCTGGCCAACACGGTCCTGAAACAGGGCCTACTCAGAGTTCAAGTTGGGGGTCTCTAAAAAGACTGAACGGATGCACAACGTGTGCTCCAGGGATGACGTTTCCGCCCACACTGGGCTTCATCACCCCTCACCGCCAGCTTAAGCAAGCCAACCGCCCACACCCCGGCTACCTCTTCGAAGTTGCCCTCCATGGGCTTGTAGGCCAGCAGGAGCACCGAGCGCATCAGGTCGCCCACCAGGATGAAGTCGCCCTTGGTCTTCAGGTAGAGCGCCATGATGTTGTTGTAGTGGTTGCACTCCGTGCGCAGCTCCTTCTCGGTCGTCCACTCATAAAGCCGCACCTGGAGAGGGGGGCAGTGCATTTCTCTCAGCCCCAGGGGCCTTCCATCTGCTGCACCACTTACCCCAGTGCAGTGTGGGGTGTGAAATGGTTTGCTGTGGAACTCGCGTGAGCATTTGTAATTATTACACATTCATGAAAGATGAAAACAGAGTGAGCACATGAAACTTAATACTACAAAGTTTTCCTTTATATTAAAAAAAAAGAATAACTCAGGATAAAGAAAAATACTAAGTAAATAGTAAAGCAAGTAACACTATAGAAATGACAAGAGATGGTTTTGTAACTGAAGTCTGGTAACTGTCTAAGAAATATCTCTAGAAAGAGAAGATCCATTTCCAATTTCCTGATCAGAAAGAAACAAGATCACCTCCCAACAAACTGCCCTTTCTGAACCCTTCTCAAAACACATACATCCCTGGCACCTTTTGATGTTCATCCAATGAGCAAAGAAAATAGAATAGAAAAGTCCAACAGAAACTCACTCTAAAGAACTAGTCTCTGGCCACCCCTCTACCCAAAGGGGAAAAAAATGCCCCTTTTTTCTTCACTGCAGTGTTTCTTCCATTATAACCATATCTCCAAAAGAACGAAGATGCTTTATGATCAACAGACAGATGAACAGATACTTGGCACAGCCCAGTCCCAGCAGATCCTTCGGGGTCCAGGCGGCCCCACCCACACCTCTGCACATACAGGCACTCCTGGGAAGAATATATTAAGCCATGATTTCTCAAGATGTGTTCAAAGAACACTAGCTCCACAGGTGTGACTCCAAGGCTCACTCGTAATAATCACAATGGCTACCACAACTCCTGTTCTGGGTCAAGTGAGCCCAGAACACCACAGATTAGGATAAGCCCAGTTGGACTGGGCTTCCAGACTTCCAAGAGTGAGGTGAAGAAGCGGTAAATGCAAGTAAACATTTTGAGTCTCATGAGCCCTTCCAGCAAATTATGAAACCTAAGGGTGGTAAGAGATTGTGGGAACCCTAACTTAGTAGCAAGTCAGAGAGAAGTCTGAGTAACACTACTTGGGCTGGGGTTTGAATAAAGACAGTCTTGTGGGACCGAGCCCTTGAACCTGTGACATCTGACTCCAACTCTGGGTAGCTAAAGTCAGAATTCAAGTAAATTATAGGACCCCCCAGTTTGAAAACTGATTGTCATAGGGATAAAAACTCCTCACACATGGTGTCAGAAGTGTTGTGAGTAAAGATACAGTTTTCCCTTACTCTCCAAACCTGCCCTACTCACAATCTTCCTCCATCAGTACACAGCAACACCATCTCTGTTACTCAGGCCAAAACACTTGACCCTTTATTCCCTTCTCACGACTCATCTTTAAGCCCTCATTCAATTCAGTTCAGTCGCTCAGTCGTTTCTGACTCTTTGCGACCCCATGAACTGCAGCACCCAGGCCTCCCTGTCCATCACCATCTCCCGGAGTTCACTCAAACGCACGTCCATCAAGTTGATGATGCCATCCAGCCATCTCATCCTCTGTCGTCCCCTTCTCCTCCTGTCCCCAATCCCTCCCAGCATCAGAGTCTTTTCCAATGAATCAACTCTTCACATGAGGTGGCCAAAGTACTGGATCTTCAGCTTTAGCATCATTCCTTCCAAAGAAATCCCAGGGCTGATCTCCTTCAGAATGGACTGGTTGGATCTCCTTGTAGTCCAAGAGACTCTCAAGAGTCTTCTCCAACACCACAGTTCAAAAGCATCAATTCTTTGGCGCTCAGCTTTCTTCACCGTCCAACTCTCACATCCATACATGACCAGAGGAAAAACCATAGCCTTGACTAGACGGACCTTTGTTGGCAGAGTAATGTCTCTGCTTTTGAATATGCTGTCTAAGTTGGTCTTAACTTTCCTTCCAAGGAGTAAGCGTCTTTTAATTTCATGGCTGCAATCACCATCTGCAGTGATTTTGGAGCCCAAAAAGAGTCTGACACTGTTTCCACTGTTTCCCCATCTATTTCCCACGAAGTGATGCATTACAGCCCCTCAATACTAACATCTGCGGGATTTGACTCCCTTCAGCTCCTCTGTCAGCACACTGCTCCCAGCACCGTCCACTGCTCTCTGGATCATCACCAGAGCCTCTGAGCTGATCTCATTGCTTCTACCCATGGTCTTCTACCACCTTCTCCAAGATGCGCGGTGAGCTTTTCAAAATATAACTACAGGGACTTCGCTGGCGGTCCAGTGGTTAAGAATCCACTTTCCATATAGCAGAAACCAACACAATATTGTAAAGCAATTATCCTTCAATTAAAAATAAATAAATTTAAAAAGGAAAAGAATCCATCTTCCAATACAGAGGACATGAGTTCGATCCCTGGATGGGGAACTGAGATCCCACGTGCCGCAGGGCAACTAAACCCCACCACGCCACAACTAGAGAGCCCGCGCCTACAACAAAAATCCTGTGTGCCACAACTAAGACCGGACACAGCCTGATAAGTAAAGCAGCATATTTTATATATATCATAAATATATATATATGTATACATATATAAAACTACAGTCACGTCATGCATTTGCTCGAACCCTCTAGAGGTTCCCATCCCCTCGGAGTAAAACCCTTAGTCCTTACAAACCCAAAACACACAGCCTATCTGGTTCCGCACGTGCTAGCTCCTGGCTGCCTCTCCGACTTATCTCCCAGCACCCAGCACTGCCTTCCCACACTGGGTGCAGGCTGGCCATGGACTCCTGGCACTTGTCTTCTTCCAGATCAAGGTATGGCTGGCTCCCTCCTTTCCCTCAGAAATCTGCCCCAAAGCCACTGTGCGAACCTTCCTAACCATACGACAAAACAGCGCCACCTCCATGCTCACGCTGGCACTCTGTCAGCTTCTTGTCCTGTTTTTATTTTTCACGAGGTGCTTCTCATCATACATACACATATATATTCTATTTGCTCACAGGCCCCAGGAGGCTAGCTCTTTGTCCATTTCATCTACTGCCTCATCCCAACTACCAAAACAGTGCTTAGTATACTTCAAGTGCTCACTTAGTACTTCTTGAATGAATGTCAAGTTAAAGTATTTAAGGGGATGTCCCTGCTGGTCTAGTGGTTAAGGCTCTGTGCTTCCACTGCAAAGGTTGCAGGTTAGATACCTGGTCTAGGAATTAAGATCCCACATGCTGCAAAGCACAGCCAAAAAATAAATAAAGCTGCTTTTTCTTTGGAAAAAAAAAAAAGAAGTATTTAAGCAATGCTTCTCTACTCTTGATCTTCTCAGAATCTTTCATATGCTACAATGCACTGAGAAGCTTCTAAGCAGAAGATACAGGATACAGCAAGTCCCAAATTTGTTTGACCGTGTATAATTTTTTTTGTTTTTTGGCAAGGGAGGAGGTGGGGTCATGCCAGAAGAAAAGTGAAGAATTTCACAGGCCTAGTATTTAAGGGGTTTACTCAGGATGAATGCAGTTTGGCTCATTCTGTCCCACACAGATGAAATATTCTCATGCCATGACACATTCTAAGTGCAGGGACCACAGTTCTTACACTCTTCTCAATTCCCACAGAACGATACGTACAGGGCTTCACAGAACCAAATCTGGTGTCTGGTCCAACCCCAGCTCTCCATATTCCCAGCTCCATCGTCTCTACTCGCTACTCTGTTACCCTTAAAATTGTGACACACATGCAGTTCAGAAAATGCAAGGGAACCAGACTCTCTGGACAGAGGTGTGAGGCCTGAGGCCGAGACCAGAGGGAGAAAATGCATGGGAACCAGGATCTGTGGACGGAGGCCTGAGGCTGAGGCCAGAGGGAGGGCTCACCGTGCTGTTGATGCTGGCTAACAGCTTCCCGTTAAACTCTACCATGGAGTACACGGCCCCCTTCACCTCCTTTTCAGCAACAGTCTGTAGTTTTCCTGGGGGAGAAAAGATACCCTTCAGTCTCCTTCATGAGCCCACACTTTAATCAGAAGAATCCTGTGCTTCCCCCCCCAGCTCTAATTCCTGCCCCTCCAAACCCCTCATTTCAAAGCAGAGAATATAGAATCTGTATATACTGGGGTTAACCACCTCTAGAAGTGTGGGCCACCCCATCACACGCAGTGATTCCAGACAGCACTCTGGATCTGCCTCCCACCTGGGACTCTGGATCTCCCTTCAAGATGGAGACCAGACTCCACCTCAGCCATCTAACCTGAGATTTGGGGGCTGACAGCTAGTCTTCAGAGCCATCATGGGTAGGGGAGATAAGAAATGATACAGAAACGAACACCAAGTGCTGATGCTGGGAAGAGGGCCTAAAAGGCTGAGCAGCCAAGTGGAAAACACACCACAGAGTCCTACCAGAATTCCTAACTCTCATTCTGCTCGCCTCTCCCTTTCTCTTCCTTTCAAAGAGTGAAAAAGGAAGAAAAAAGGGCAGATTTTATTTGTGCCGTTGCTCACATACTCCAAAACTCATTCAGACCATCAACAGCTTAAGTGAGAAACATCTTGAATCTCGTGTCACTGCAATTAACCCAAGTTCTTCTGCATAACTGAGTCTAAAACCTAAAACTGTCTGTCTGCTTCCTTTCCCAGTTTTTAAATTTCTCAAAAGCCAGAGACTGTGTCCACTTACCATCTGAATACTGAAAGACCACAATACGACCCTGCTTGGGCTCTGCCTCTTCTGGGTACACCATGGCCGTGCCCACGATGAAGTACGTGTTGGGGTCTTTGCCCAACTTGCAGGAGACCAGGCTGAGGGCATACTCATTCTGCAGAAACTGGTGGGCATGAAGCACTAGAAGAAGAATAGTAGAGAGGTGACTGACTGACGACCCCCACGCATGGGTGCTTCTGCACTTCTGTGAGGTCCACAGCTCATCTTGGAGCACAGTACAGAAGGCATCTGTACTGTGTCTACTACTCCTGTCTCCTCGCCAGCCTATTCTGACATGAAGAGGCCCAGTACTCTGAACTCACAGCCAACTCTGAGGCCCCACCCTTTCTTCTCCTCCTAGGATAGTCTGCCAGTGTCTATCAAATTCTGGAATACAGCAGAGCCCAGAAGAGCCTAGCTTAGGGAGGATGTAGGTACAGCATGATAGAAAGAGCTCATTTGCACCTTCAAAGGTGTGCTGGTCAATGATAAGGAGGTTATGCACCTCCACCTCTTCTCCAAAGGAGGTCTCGTGAGGGGCTGTGCTGCTGGAGAACAGCTTGCTGGAGCTGACGCTGCTGGACAGGGCCTGGGAACAGAGAGAACACACATCACCCCTCTCAAAAGAACGGGTGCTGGGAGAGCAGTGTCAGCATCAGACAGGATCAGAGAACAGAGACAGAGTTTGAACGAGAAAAACTTGAGGCTGGCCGCCTGCACAGAGCCCAAGTGCAAAGGGTTTCAGAGAGGACACAGGGACTGAGGCTAAGGATCCAGACTCCATATGGAATTGACACAGCAGTCCAAAACACTGCCAGAATCTAAGGGCACTTAAGAGCACTAAAACAGTGATGCCAAGTCAATCAAGAAAGCTAACAAGAAACCCAGGCGACCTAATAACGTGACAGGCTTCCACCTCTCTCAATGGGAAGAGCAGGAAACCACTGCAAATAAAAATGAATACATAAAGACCTACTCTGGGTTAAGGGAAGAAGTCATACCATGGATGTCTACAAGCAAGAAAGGCAGAGAATACATGGAAGAAAACGACCAGTTAACATCTCCACTGGGTCTGTGATGTGCGGCTCTAGACGGTCCATTATCATTTCGCAGATGATAAAACTGAAGCTGCCCAAGGTGACACAGCGAGCAACAAACCCTGGAGCCAGTTCTGTCAGACTCCAAGTCCCACGCTCTTACCTATGGTATGACACTGCTACCCCTACCCGACACAAAGTACCCAAAATGATAATAAGAGGAAAGGAATTATTCATCAGGCAAGGGTACCAAGTAGCAAAATCACCGAAGCCACACTTATTTAAAGTTCTTCTCAAGTCTCTACCGAGGCGGCCAAATCCAGCTCGCTGCCTATTTGTTTAAGGTTTTACTGGAGCCCAGCTATGCCCACCTGTTGTCTACAGACGCCTTTGTAATGGCTGAGGCGAGTAGCTGTGACTGAGATCATGTGACCTGCAAAGTCTAAAGTATCTACTATCTGACCCTTTCTGAACAGTCTGCCGCTGCTCTCACACCACTGCCCTCACCTGGGTGCTGGCGCTGGGCCTCAGAGCAGTTGTGCCCCCACTCGTGTCCTGGACTTCAATGCGGCTGGAGAGGACCCCGAAGCACTGGGACACCTCCTGATAGCAGATCTTCCTACAGAACAAGCATCAAACAACAGGGTCCCTCAGGAAAAGGCTGAAGCACTGCACGCCAACCCCCAGGGCCCCGTCCCCTGCAGCTCCCCTACCCTGCCCCTCACCTGGGAGATTCATATAGGGGAACCGTCCGAATGTGCAACTTCTGGATCTCGTCGATGGTGCCAATCGTGAGAGTGCTGTTGTTGGCCAGTGCCAGGCTGGAAAGAAGGTTCTGGGTTTAGACTGAGTACACCCAAGGAAGAAGAAGGACTTCCTGGTGGCTCAAATGGTAAAGTGTCTGTCTACAATTCGGGAGACCCGGGTTCGATCCCTGGGTCAGGAAGATCCCCTGGAGAAGGAAATGGCAATCCATTCCAGTACTATTGCCTGGAAAATCCCATGGACAGAGAAGCCTGGTAGGCTACAGTCCATGGGGTCGCAAAGAGTCAGACACGACTGAGCGACTTCACTTAAGCTTACACTTAAGGAAGAAAAGGATTCTATGAGGCAACTCCATAAGAGGAAGAAAAACAAGGCAGAATTACACTAATTTACTACAGGGCAGTGATTATCAACTACAGCTCTCTTAAAAAACACCTGGAGACCAGTCCCATCCCTCAAGATTTATTTAATTGGTCTGGTTGGGTCTAGGCTGAGATTTTAACAGCTATCTGTTTAACACTAACATGTAGCATTCGGATATAGAACAGTGATTCTCGAACTATCAAACCACGCTGGCATCAAAACGACCTGTGGGGCTTGTGAAGCTAAGACCGCTGGGCCCGCCCCTGGAGTTTCTGATTTGGTGGGTCCATGGGCGAGGCCTGAGAATGTACATTTCTAACAGAGAGTTCCCACTTGGTGCCATGGCTGCAGTGAGGGAGCCACTTTGAGAATCCCTGCTCCAGGGGAACACATAATGAATGATCTCTGCCACAGGAACTCTGAAACTTGACCAATCACTTGAATTGCTTAAGAGGTTTTCTAAAAATACAGATTCACATCTGGGGCCCAACCCTAGATCTACCAAAGCAAACTCTAAGAAAGATTCAAAAACAATTCAGCACATTTAAAAGGCTTACGAGGTATTTCTACTGCAGGTCTGCAAATCTCTGTTCTACACATCTTATCTCAGCCAGTCACTGGCTTTGTCACTGGAAAAAGGCTGGAGGGGAAGGGTCATGACGCCTTCCGTCCTGGCTCTCACTGAAGAAAGAAAAAGAGGCTCACCTGTCAGGATAGCCATCTGAATTGAGGGGACACATGTAGTTCACTTCCTTGAGGTTGACATTGGAGAAGACCAATTTGTGGTTGCTGCTGTAGATGACAGTGGGGCGGTCAGAGCAAGCAAAGACGTTGGTGGTTGAAAGAGAACGGAAAGTTCTCAATACCGTGGGCTGGGTGCCCAGAGTCACCTTCTTACGGTCACTCAACAGGCCTACAGAAAGAACAGCATCCAGAGAAAAACAGAAACAAAACAGGACAGTTGGACTGTGAAGGTTCAAAAGCTGCACCCTGAAGCTAAGAACTCTGCCGACTCCAATACCCCAGATTCTCCAAAGCGCCGCTCACCTGACATGCTAGTCTCACCTGTCTCGATGTTGAGCCCAAAGTAGAAGAGTGCTCCGTCTCCCAAGGCACAAAGGAGGTAGTGACTGCTCTCAAAGGTGGTCATCAGGATGGAACGGGGAATGATCTCTGTGAGAAAGAGGTACATTGAGCGCTTGTTCCAAATCCTGATTCTGATCCTAACTCAGGCCTTGAAAAGAAACATCCCTCCCCCCGCCCTCAAAAAAAAGAAACACACCTCCACCCAGCATCTCTTTGTGCAGTAGCTCGAAAGAGGGCAGCTTCGCAATTCGGGCTGAGATGTCTGTCCAGAGGCCGATGGCACAAAGAGGGGACATTCCATTGCTGTCTCCTAGAGGGGTAATGTCCAAGCAGGCCACTTCGTGTTCCATCTCTGTGTGGCTGAACAGAGAAGAATATGGCACAGAAAGGACTCCAGGGATCAAAGAAGTCCCAGAGAAGAGGGGAGGGCAGAAAGAGCAGAGACAGAAACACACACCTGATCTGCCGGAGCTCCTGAGGATGGATCTGCAGGTAGTAGAGGGCCCTCCCCACGGCGACTACTACCTGGCTACTGTTGCAGGAGGCCACGCTGATGTTCTTGCCCTGAGGCTCCTTCCACTCACTGACAAGTGCTTTGGGCTCTTGAGAGACCAGCCTCACAGATGCTGAAGTGATCTAGAGAAAAAAGAGCAATGTCTCCAAGCCCCTGCAGGGATCTATCTACACAGAGGTGAGAAGGTGGTAAATGCTGCCCTCACGGAACCCTAAGAATAAGGTATGAAGTCCTCCTCTGCTATATAGATTTTTTCAAGTTCCACAATGACCGATTACATAAAGATGTCATTTTTAACTGAAGCCTTGAAGAAGACTGGCTTCAAGCAGCTTACAGCTCATATACTACAGCCTGAAAAAGAGAAGGCGTGTCCTGTTTCACTCTGATTAAGGCTTGGGTATCACAAATGGCACCCTATGGAAAGGTATCAATGGAGTAGGACCCTGCAACTACCAGTCTAGTTGTTTTTCTCAACCCCAAAATCAGATCTCTAAAATATCCAATTTCTGGGAATTCCCTGGTGGTCCAGTGGTTAGGAGTCTGCATTTTCACTACCGAGGCCGCAGGTTCAATCCCTGGTCAAGGAACGCAGATCCTGCAAGCTTGTAGCACGGCCAGAAGAATTTAAAATATGCAAGTTCTTTACTATGCATGAACCATTAAAATCACATAAAATTCTTTAGTAAATATCAGTATATCTTATTTATCAAAATTGAGTTTTTACTTAAAGAAAGACCCTTAGAATTATAAACACTATGCTGCTGCTGCTGCTAAGTCGCTTCAGTCGTGTCTGACTCTGTGCGACCCCAAAGGCGGCAGCCCACCAGGCCCCGCTGTCCCTGGGATTCTCCAGGCAAGAACACTGGAGTGGGTTGCCATTTCCTTCTCCAATGCATGAAAGTGAAAAGTGAAAGTGAAGTCGCTCAGTCGTGTCCGACTCTTATCGACCCCATGGACTGCAGTGCACCAGTCCTCTGTCCGTGGGATTTTCCAGGCAAGAGTACCGGAGTGGGGTGCCATTGCCTTCTCCGATAAACACTATGGGAGATGCAGAAAAATACCACAAGCTATTACTGATACTAATGAACTACAATGGGATTACATAATACTTCCTAGAGTTATTAGTCTTTCCATTTGGTAAAGAAGCCCATCATTAGTAATAACTGAGCTGGAATAAAATAGGAAATCAGCTTTTGAAGGGTCCGGTCCAATACAAATTACAAAACCAGTGCAGCAGCATAATTCTGAAAATTAAAAAAGAGGAAGGCCCTTGAATAATAAGATATGTGAGCTGGGGCCAGGATTCAGGTCCCAGTTAGAAAACACTGACAAAGCACTGAGTCAGTATCTGGGCACTTCCCACACTTGTTCAACCAAGTGACAGACCTTCCCTCTGGTTTTTAACTAAACCCACCACTGCCTGTTGGCTAAAAGGAAGACCAAGAGAATAAAACGATGGAGTTCAGTAATCCTTAGGCCCTCAAGTGCTACAGCCACGACAGGCAAATACTGACTCTGCTCAGTGTGGAGACGGCTCCCGGGTGAGGAGGGTGTGCAAAAAACCAAGAGCATCATGGTCACTCCAAACTTCAGCCTGCCAGGTCCTGAGAGGTGCAAAGAAATCAGGGTCTCGTGGCTCACAAGTACCAAAGGGCTATATGATCCCCATTACCACAGAAAAAGTTAAAATAAGTATCTGAACAGAGTTAGAACTCTAGTTATAAGTAGTACACTGGAAGTGCTATCAAAAGTCATATAGGGATGGTAGCATATGACTAATCTTTTTCTTCTTTGTGCTTTTCAGTATTTTCCAAATAAGTATATATTACTATTAAAATGAGTGGAAAATGTGTCTCAGATGACAGGATATAATTAGTGCTAAAACAATATCACCCTGCCCCCCCAAATACATATATATATATATATACACACACACACACACACACACACACACATACAATGATCCCATCCATAATAGAAAATGTAAATAAATACAACATACAGCCATTCCTCAGTACCTGCAGGGGACTGGTTCCAGAATCTCCAGTCAATACCAAATGCACAGATGTTCAGGTCCCTCATATAAAATGGAACAGTATTTGCTTATAACCTACTCACATCCTTAAGTGCACTTTAAATCATCTCTAGATTATCTGTAATACCTAATACAATGTAGTGTTAGTTGCTCAGTTGTGCCTGACTCTTTGTGACCCCATGGACTGCAGCCCACCAGGCTCCTCTGTCCATGAGATTTTCCAGGCAAGGATACTGGAGTGGGTTGCCATTTCCTTCTCCAGGGGATCTTCCCAACCCAGGGATCGAATCTGGGTCTCTTGCACTGCAGGCAGATTCTTTACTGACTGAGCTACAAGGGAAGCTACAATACAATATACAATGTAAATACTATGTAAATAACTGTGAATACAATGTAAATGATATGTAGACAGTGGCTGCTGCTGCTACTGCTAACTCACTTCAGTCCTGTCGGACTCTGTGCGACCCCATGGACTCTGTGCGACCCCATAGACGGCAGCCCACTAGGCTCTCCCGTCCCTGGGGTTCTCCAGGCAAGAACACTGGAGTGGGTTGCCATTTCCTTCTCCAATGCATGAAAGTGAAAAGTGAAAGTGAAGTCGCTCAGTCGTGTCTGACCCTCAGCGACCCTATGGACTGCAGCCTACAAGGCTCCTCCGTCCATAGGATTTTCCAGGCAAGAGTACTGGAGTGGGGTGCCATTCCTGGTGCAAAGCAAATTCAAGTTTTGCTTTTTGAACTTTCTGACTTTTTTCCCCCCAATTTTTTATTTTTTTGGCTGCACCGAGTGGCTTGCAGGATCTTAAGTCTGCTGACCAGGGATTGAAGTCCAAGTATCAAGTCCTAGCCACTGGACCTCCAGGGAATTCCCACCCCAAATACTTCTCATCGTGGTTGGTTGAGTCCATGTATGCAAAACCCACAGATACAAAGGGCCGACTGTACATACATTTGCAAAAAATAAAACTAAAAGGAGTAACTCCAAAGTTTAAAAAAAAGAGTTACATTGTTCTCAGTAATGGGTGATTGCTGATGCTGCCGCTGCTAAGTTACTTCAGTCGTGTCCGACTCTGTGCGACCCCACAGACAGCAGCCCACCAGGCTCCCCCGTCCTTGGGATTCTCCAGGTAATTTCAATTTTTTTCCAAGCCTTTTTACATTACGTTTAGAGCCATAAAAATTGACTTTTAAAATCCAGTGGTGCTCTGTAATGCACTCCAGGTCAAACTGATGCATAAATGGGGCCTGCCCTTTCCTCAGTTACTACCTGGATAAGTTGTTGATGAGCCACGTTGCCACAGAAAAAAGTCTGCTGATCGTCCACAAAACCCATCAGTTCGGTTTCTTCCACTTCCTCTCCATTTAACATGAGAACTCTGCAGCAGAAGGGAAGGCTGGGGTTAGCCGGACCAGCTGCCCCACCTTGCAACCTTTACATGGATGCTTGGAGCTGACTCGTCTTACCTTGTCTGGCCCACAAAAGAGAGCACCAAAGTGTCATCGGTCTCCCGGTTGGGATCAGACCTCAGTGGCCACAGGCCTGGAACACAAATCAAAGATTAAGAGGCACAGCATGGACCAACACTCAGCTGGCTCCACATGGTCTAAGGAAGGAGCAGCCTAACCCCACACAAAGAGCAAGAAACTCTGAGTCAGTCCTAAGATGAAATACCCACTCTGTTCCTCCCTGGCTTCAAGACACTGAAGAAGTTTGGTATTTTTTAAACTGTTTGAGCTTAGTATTTCAAAGCTTTTCATTTGGAGGCTAGGTTGGAAGGAGAAGTACAGGGGTGAGACTATAGTGATTTTGGATGGGATAATTCATTTCTATGACTCAAAGTCAAAATTTATTTTTTAAATATTTAATACAGAAGTCTCACTCCTATACCTCTCCTAGCTCCCAAATAAGTAAACAATAATAATTTATCCCTCCAATTCTTTTCAATAGATAAATGCTGTACTGCAATCCAATACAGTAGCCTCTCACCAACTGTCTACACATTTTTTTTTTCATCTAATATATGTCTGAGTCCTTATCAGAACCAAACAGTTTCTTGTTTTTGACCTCTGCACAGTATTTAATTTTATGGATGTACTAGTTTACTAGCAAGTTCCCACTGATGGACGCTTTTTCAGTATTCTGCCATAATATACAATACCACAATGAATAATCTTGTATTTATGTCATCTTATACATATGAAGGTCTATGGGTCAGATGCCCAGAACTGGGTTTGCAGGGTAAATCAGCTGTAATTTCAGTAGACACTGCCAATGAGCATGCCCTTTCCTCACAGCCTCACCAACACAGACATTGTCACACTTGGATTTTGGCATCTGGTAAAGAATAGTATCACTATTTTGTTTTGATTTGCACTTCTTATTGTAAGTTAGGCTTGTTATCTGTCCATTCATGTACTCTGTCAATTTGGGGGCAGGAAATTTGGTGGTCTTTCTAGAAATTTTTTTATCAATTAGACAGATTAGGCCTTTGTGTATAAGATGAACTACAAATGTTTTCATCTAATTTACCATTTCTTCTAACTTAGCTTATAGTGTTTTGTTTCTGCCAAGCAGGGTATTTATGTTTATGTTGTTGAATTTATCAGTCTCCTTTTGGCTTCTGTACTTTTGACTCAGAGTTTGAAAGACTTTCCCCACTCTAAAATTAGAAAGGAAATCACCAACTTTTTCTTCTAGCTTTTGCATGGCTTCATTTTTTTACATTAAGTCTTTGATCTATTTAGAGTCTAGCACTGGGCACACATTGTGCTGTATGGACCCAAACTTATCTTTTCTCAAATGACTAGTTATCCCAATACTGTTTATTCAAAAGAATTACCCTTACCTTACTGAGCTGAGATACCAGCACTATCCTACACTAAAGCCCCATGTACAAGTTTGTCTATTTCTGGACATTTGAGTTTGCTCATGGGACTCCTGCCTATTTGTGCACCAAAACTACACTTTTAATTTCTAAGGTTTAACAGTACCTTTTAATATCTGGTAGGACTAGACCCACCTCATTGTTCTTTTTTAAGTTTTTCCTACCTTTCCTTGCATCTTCTGCTTCACATTTGGACTTTGACTTGTCCAGGTCAAAGAAAAAAAACCTACTGATATTTTTTATTGAAATATATTTTAATATAAATATCAGAGAGAAAAAGCTTTATAATATTAATTTATAAGACCTTACCATGTCTTTTTTATTTGATCAATCTATCCTTTCAATCCTTTAAGAGTATTTCAAAGTTTTCCTTAAATAAGTTTTGCACAATTCTTGTTAAACTTATTTCGTGGTATTTTATCTTTCTATTGCCATTGTAAACTGCCTCTTTCCCTCTACTACACCTTCTAACTGACTGTTTTTACATGAAAGCTATTGATTTCAGTACCTTAATTTATATCCTACCTTAATGAGTTCTGTCTATAGGTATTCAATTCTCTTGAGTTTTGTAGTTTTATGATCTCTTCCTAATTCATAAATCTTTTTTTAATCTGTTCTCATCTTCTTACTTTTTTATATTCTAAATTACTTTTTTTAAGTTGTGTTGTATATACTACTTTGAATTAGTTTTTGCCTTATGAGCCAATCTGATCATCTACTTCGTATAATAGGTGATTCCAACCTATTTACATTTACTGACAGTAGATATCTGATGTATCAGTTACTCATACAGATGTTTGACATTGAGTTCTATCATATTATTTTAAGTTATGTCTACTGTTTGTATATTAAAAAAGTCTTTTGCTATGTAGTTTGTGTTTGATCTTTTTGATCATTAGAGTTCTCCTGGAATTTAGGAAGATTTGTACTTCTGTTCTAGAAGTTACCTTTGATATGTACCTCATTCTATGACATTCTCAGTCTCCTCTTTCTTTAGAGATTCTATCAGTTCCCTTATATAAACAACATTAAATTTTCCACTAAATTGCCCATTCCTCTACTCCATTATCCAATTTTGGTCAATATCTTCTTTTTTTAAGTTTACTTTGGAACCTTTAAATACATTTAATCTTCCACTGCTTATTTGGCATTAAAAGTTTTTTTTCTCTTCATTTGATTTGCATTCCTCTAGCTCCCAAGTGTCTTCATGACATGTAATGACGCCAAAGTCACTCAAATAAGATCTGCATCCTATGTCCACCGAAAGGCTACCTTTGATGCCTGGCAAGTCAATGCTGGCATGCTCGTGGATTCCAATTCCGTTCCGGATGATTCGCAAGGAACCTTCCTTGAATGCCCCAGAGCAAGTGACCAGCTGCAAGTAGAGAAAAGGTTTCTAAATAACCCCCTCCAGAGATACAACTAGACTGATGCTCAGAAAGTAAACAAGGTATATTTAAGTCCAAGCACCCTCTGCTGGGGAGCTAGGTTTGAGGATGCAGAATTAGCAGAGGGTAACCTCCAAAGTGTCTCACATTTATCAAGCAGATAGGGTGCCCTAGTCCAAGAAGCAAAAGGGCCCTACCACTGCTTCCAGCAAACTTGTTTCCTTCCTGGGATCCTAGTTTACTAGAAAGTGCACAGGATCTGGGGGCAGACACACTTGCCCTTTAGCAGTTACGTGACGTTGGACAAGTTGTTTAATCCTTCAAGGCCTTAAATTTCCTCACTTCTGAAATAGCCAAAAATCCCTATCTAAAGGGTGCTGGGGTGATCAGAGATAATGTATGTAGAGTGCCTGGCAGACCAAGATAGGCACCCAATAAATGGCAGTAATCCTTACATTTTTGGAATTAGTGAGTGAGGCTCTCAAAACTTATCTGCAGTGCACATTCCCCATTCAAGCTAAGCAGACCCAGGACACAGTTTGAGTGGCCATACCAACTATCCCTTTCCAGGATGATCCCTTACCTGTCCCTGCCCCTGCCTCTCCAGGTCCACAACGCACATGTCCACAATGGGTCCTAAATTGGTAAAGGTTTCCATGGCCACTACGTAGGAGCCTTGTTCATTGCTGTCAACATTGAGCTAAAAAAGAAAGAACAATTTTAGTCTTAGAACGCTCCAGATGCACCCTAGAGAGATAGTTTTCATCCAAAAGAAACTTAACCCAACTAGGTCTGCCTTTCCTGTGCTCTAGTGGATGCTTCCAGAAAGGAAATGCTGACTAAGGGGCATGGGTATCCTACAGGTGACCCACTAACCAGTCAAGGATTTCTAATCTGGCATCCCATGGATGGATTTCAGAGGAATAGCTTGGAAATTAATGTAAAATGTTTGCATGCATTTTTCTGCAGAGAAGGCTCAAATTCTCATATTCTAGAGGGGGTAAAGAATATTAGACTATGATCTATTTGAAGGCATAAGCTGGGTCTTGTTCACCATTGTATCCACAAAACCTAACACACCGCTGAATGAACATTTAGGACAAAAAGCTAATCAAGGTAGGATGCTACATCAATCAAGCAAAATGGTGTATAATAGGGATACGGGTGAACTGAATAAACTGAGTGGCACCAAACACAGGGGAAAAACTTGATGAAAAAGCAGTGAAGACTGAAAAATAGAAGCCAGAAAGAAGAAAATGTCTTCTCACCTTCACAAGCTGGGAATCACCAAGGCGAGAACCAACAAACACAACACCATTGTCAAGGTACGTCAAGCACTCAGCAATAGAGGTCTAAAAGAAAATCAGCAGCATGAAAGACATCAGAAAGTACTTCACAAGGGATCCAGACACCATCCTATCCATCTCTCAGACCCGTGCCTAGAAAAACAACAACTGCAGCCATGGTCCCCAAAAGAAGTCTCCATTTCAAATCCCCAGGTAACACTCAACAAACGTTTCTAAAGCCCTGAAGTTTGTGACTCTTCCTTTATTGCATCCCTATAGTCAGAAAAATCTGTAAATTTGTCTTGCAGGTGCGTGATCTAAATGACCATTTTAATCCCAACAGCTCCAAATAGCTAGAGACCTCTAAAATTCACTGAGTTGTTCTTAACAGTACTATTTTGGAATGTCCTCCTATAATTGAGTATCAGCCCTAGATTAACCTTTAATTGTATAGTGTATCTTTCTGTTTCTCTTTTTAATACTTGAGGTAGCATTCCACTGTTTGTGAGATTCTCTAAAATCTACTCATTCCAAAACTAACTCCCACAGCAGGACTGAGCATTTGTTGTTCGGTGTCAACTCATGTCATTCCCAGCTGCAGTTTGGGACCACATGTCTGGGGTCACCAGGCACCTAGCAGAATGTAAGAGTAGGGACAAGGCCCACCTCCCCAAGGAGTTCCACACGGAGATCCTTGAGGGTGACAGTGCCATCCATCTGTTCCTCCTTCTCCAAAAGCAGCATGAAGAGCCGTCCTTCCATGTCTCCCAGCAGATAGCGAGAACCATTGGGGTCCACTCGATTGTGACACACAATTGTGCTTTGCTGCCAAGAGGAAAGACACAGTCATTAGACATAAAGCATCTTCCACACCAGACAGTAAACCCTAGCAGACCATTCCCTTTACCAGATCCAGTCACTTCATGAGCAAGAAATCCACTCAACTCACATAGGTGACCAAAAATGCGGACGTTTGATTTTTGAGGACAATGTTCCAAGGAGCTCAATATACTTTAACTGTTTACTCACATATTATTCTACTGGAAAACAAATATATAGAAGAGGAAACAGCTGTAAGTATTCCCTGGACTATGCTACCACAGATTTTGTTATTTAGCCTCAAAAGATAAAAAACACGTAAGGTTTCATTTTTGTGACTCAATATTTTAAGGTGAATTTTTTTATGACTAATGTTTTAAGTCTATATGTATTTTTCACTTTATTATTTTACATGCTTTGTGCTCTGAAGACATTAACATTCAACAAAATTACCCAAATTTCTCCTTTCTTCAGATTGCACCAGTGAATAGAAAGGATAATCTGAACTTTATTCTCTCTCCCTTAAGTTAGCAAGCAAGCTCGCTGTTAGCAAAACCAAGCCAATCTCTCTTTGTATTCCCAGTGACCGACACAGTCTTATAAACACAGTGAATAAGGTGACAGTTATGAATCCCCTTCTGACCAATGGGGGATTAGGAGGGAGAGACAACGGAAGGAAAAAAAGGAAAGGAATGCTGCTCACCTTAATGATGGGAGGGGCAATCGCCAGGTATTTGTCACCGTTGTGATACGTAATCGACTCCTGTCCAATGATGATGGCGCCTCCGAAGGGCTCCGGGACTGCAGGAGAGAGGGCAGCATTAGAATGCTGAGCACCCGGAACCTGCCAAACCCTGAGGCAACTTAGGCACTGAGCCAGTTATCTCTGAGGCAAACTGGAAGATAATCATTATTTTAGACATCAAAGTCCAGGGAACACGATAACCTTTTTCTGAGATTCCTGTCTTAGAAATTGTAAGCTGCCCACTCTGTACTCCTGATAAATATTTTTACTGCCACTCTTTTGAAGTTCACATGGTCTGAAGGGTGGGGAGTCTTCCCAGTGTTCTTCCATATGCATTCTGCCCCTTTCTCTTCTAAATGTCTGATCCAAAAGTTTTTACTTTCTCCCCTTGTGCCTTAGCTTAACTTCCCCCATTATCAGAGTTACTATACAGAAGAACCAATTTGCACTTAAGAGTTTTAAAATTTCTCTACTGGGTAAAACACACAATAATGTTGAGGAAGGATATAGGATAAACAGCAAAGAGACCTGGACTTCAGCCCAGGCTTTGCCAGTGAAATACAGGCACAGGCAAGTCCCTCGGCCCTGTTTCCTCATCTGGGAAATAAAGGAACCAGATAAGATAAGCATTATTGCCTCTTTTGGTTTTTAAAAATGTTTGCCGACAATAAAATGAGACTATTTTCCCTGTGCCACTCAGCAAATCAATCTCATTGTTTTAGTTAAACCCACCACTGCAAAGAAAGGAAAACTATACTTTGGGGGGGGTGGGGAAGAGTGAAAAACAAGACAAACTTGAAGACGGAAATGCAAAGAGCAAAGAGAAGCACATTAAAGAGAGGAGACATAAGGGAGGGGTGAACAATGCGTGTGCTCAACAGCACTGGAGCACGGACATAAAGGGGCAGAGAAGGTGGGGAAGGAACAACAGATAACTCGGGTAGGGCCTATTTCCTACGTCCCCCAACAAACCTGCAATCACCATGGACGCTTCAGCTTCTACGTTTTCCTGTTTCCAAGGGCCCTTATTGAACTCCTTCTCTCGGAGAGACACCTCATAGGTTTTTACGTGCCGCCCCTGAGGGTCCTAGGTGGGGAAAGGTAGAATCGTTAGTCCCTAGGAAGGGTGACCCCTGGGCTAGATAAGGGTCCTGAAGGGGGCAGCACTGAACACTCCTGTCACACCAGCCTCCCCATCCTTATCCATGAGCATGCTGACAGCCACCAGCTGGGCTTGGGATAGTCTGGGGAGACTGTGACTGAGGCCAACTGTTTCTAACAACAAAATCAACAAAGAGACTTAAAAAGTAGAAAAATGAACATGTCACATTGTATTAACCACTACAGAAATATAAGTGTATATATGTACATTTGTGTGTGTGTATTCCTCTATTCCTTACCTTCAAGGAACTTACAAAATAGCTAAAGAGGAAAAACAAACACATTGAGAAGTGAAATACATTTAACAAATTTTAAAACTTTGACATAATCTCAGACGCATCCTGATGGGGCGACAGCAGAAAACAGAGCAAGCAGCCCCTCTAACGCTGGTCACAGCTTCCAACCCTGTGTCATCAACACCATCTTCCCCTCCTTTTTCTGAGCCGTGACTCACTTCAGACCTGGAACCATCAAAGTCACCTTTAAGAAGCTAAAGGAGCCGGCCTGGGGCCAGTAGAGAGCGGCCGCATCAAAGGCCAGGGCAGGCTCTGAGAAGTTATGGGAGGAATCCGACAGTGTGTTTCAAGGCAGGGACCACATCTCAATCACAGTTATAGCTCCTGACGCACTGTGCATGACTACCTTTCACATGATATTTTCCTTTCTCTTTTATCTTTTTAATTTTGGCCATGCCGCAGGGCTTGAAGGATCTCAGTTCCCAGACCAGGGACTGAACCCAGGCCACGACTGTCAAAGTGCTAAATCCTAACCACCGGACCACCAGGGAACTCCCTCACGTGGTAGTTTTCAAACTAACTTTTGAGCACAAAACAGGAGAAAAAAATAATTTATAGCTGATGAGGATTTTCCCACCAATGATGAGGAGTGAGACGCAACGTCACCGTATGTTCCAGATGGGGTTTGGATTCGGGCCTCCATTTCCCACATATGGAAATGAAGCACATTCATAACTGGCAGCTCTGAGCCTGCCCAGAGTCAGTCCTGAATAACCAACATCAATGTCTTAATGACCAGATATTTACAAAACTGAAGGGAGAGAAATCCTAAGTTTTTATTTCAGTTCTGATATTTAATGTATTATAAACAAGATTAAACAAAATCTCCAAAACTGGTTTCAACCTATTCAAATGAACTTTATACCAACCAGAATCAAAGCTGTAACACTCAGGTGACACTAAGAAATATACAAAAACACATCAGTATTTCCAATACTTAACACAGCTATCAAAGTGTTTACATGCCCACACACAGTACTTAAGACTTGGACTAAGCTTCCTTCCAGCATTTATTCAGGCACATGCTACTGAAATAACCTCATGCTGTATGGCCCTTTGTTAAAAGGCTGAGATTTTACCAAGATACAGGCATGTTAGTCTGGTGCTCTGCCACCCTGCCCCCACCCCCACCCCCTCAAGAGATCTGGCCCAGAGAACAGCTGCCCAGGATCAGCTCTACAAAAGTTTTAGGCACAGACTAAAATAGAAGTCAAGAGCCAGCAGTCACCAGAAAGTTGCGTGCTGATCAAAATGTACTTCTTCTTGGAAGACACACAAAGCATCCCCAACACATTTCTCACTGCGTGTAAAGGCAATTTCCAGATCATTGCTCTACAGCTAAATTTTAATAATCCCCTAGCATGCCAGTAAGTGACAAAGTATAAACTGGGTCGCCCTACAAAATCTCCAAGGCGCACACCCAGAGTGTAATCTCAGGATTAAAGCCTGCTACAAGCTCCTGACTGTTTCCTGCCTCCACAGTAAGTACTGCTGTTCTCAAGGTGCAACCAAAACCTCACACATACTAACTGCATCATTCAAAACATTTCAGGACACATACATTAAACACTTCTGCCCATTCTACCATGAAATCCAGACATTCTGATGAGCAAAAATGCACTCCCCACTGAGCCAAGCCACATCGCTTCTCCCTCTTCTCCTGCCCCAGTACCTGGTAGACAAAGCAGATGGTAGGCGCTTGGCAACCATATAAGAACTTGACGTCGATAACATGCAACTCCTCCAGGCGGATGTTAAAGGCCTTGAGCTCTTTATTGTCCCGGTCTAGTGGAATAACCTTGAATAGGCCATCATAGAGTCGCAGGCCAATCATTCGGCATTCGGGGTCAATGATGCCAATAATGCCCGTCTCTGAGGGGCGGCCAATTCGGTCCTGAGAAATAAAACTGGGGTTAGGGAAGAACCTCAACACCTAGGGTGACAGAGAACACTGGGTACCACCTTCCCAGGATGACTTTAGTAGGAGTGGTAGTAAAACGAGTGCCATCTTTTTGACATGCCAAGCAGCCCAAATGTCAGTGTGGGCTTTTCTGCAATACACTGAATCTCAACGAAGTATTATTACCTACCTTATCCCTTGGATTCTGAGTAAACTACAGAAGTCCTTAGTGCTTTCTCCTTGTTTCTCTAACCACACAGAGAGAGCTGCCCCAGCACTTCAATTTCCTTCACCGAATCATGACAACCCCACCTGGAAAACTCTCATCAGCCTGCAGCAGTCACCTCACCTGCACATTGCCATGAGCTCGAGTTATGATGTCAATGCTCTCGCCACTCTGCTTATACTCCAAGATGCAGGCATTGTACTTAGCTGTCAGGATAAACAGTAGGTCCTTGCTCTCCCCCTGGAAACCAACATCATACTATCAAAATAGATTTCTTTTGAAAACAGGAATACCTATCTAGGCTTTCACCATTCCCTAAGCATATGAAATTCTTCAAGAATTTTCTTTTCTCCCTGAAAAAAATCCATGGTGAACATGTATGTTAATAAACGACATGAGTTACACACACCCTAAGGGTGTGTACAAAAGGTCAGAACTGAAGCTGGTAAACATTTAGTCCTCTTTCAAGATTCTGTATCTCTGCTCTACAAACAATGTATTCATCTAGTTCCGTGTCAGCTAATCTCAGTTATTCCATTCAAATTCTGAAAGATGAATGTAACACCTCCTCTAATCCCTCCCAAGTACTTGGAAAAAAGAAAAAAACTGAACAAGGGAAGCTCAAATGCATCTACCAAGTCTTTCTTACTTACTAATACAGACCCCAACAAAGTGAGTTTTTTGTTCAAAGGGTTATAATTTAAATTTTGAACCTACTGCTTTCTTATCAGATTCAATAAACGCATAATGAAGCAACGTGGTGGCTATTTTGATGAAAGCAGTTGAATTATAATAATGATAATAATTCGACAGTAAGTGGCAACAGTGAATGCTCATTATGTGCTAGGTGCTGTTCATCTTCACAATAACCCAGAAGACTGAATACTGTTATCCCCATTTTTCAGATGCAGAAATAAGGCTCTGAAAGGTTAGGTGACACCCAATGTTAGATTTAATAAGGAATAAAGTGTACTGCCCTAACTCCAGAGCCTACTCTCTGAATCACTATGATGGCCCACAGGATGGTGACCCACATTTCAAACTGCTTTCATATTCTCTTCTAGAGAATTCAACTTGATAAAATAAATTTTTTCCCCAGTGAATTTCTCCTTCTATCTCTTGGAAACGTATTAAATAAGAATATAAACTGAAATCTGCCATTCAAAAAGAGAAAAGTTTCTCTCCTAGGCCTTATTGCACCCATCCTAAATGAGCAATGACATAAAACAACACAAACTCAACTACAACCAATGGTTCTCCCCTTGTTGCTGGGCTCAACCAACCCAGAGCACTTACCTTGGGCCTGAAAAGCTCCATGACAGCAATCTTCCCATACATGCCCACCTCTTTGACGGGCCGAAGCCCCTCAGCAGTGACCACATAGATCTCTAATCTCGTATTTTTGGCAATCAACAGGTTCAAGTCTTCCGCTGAAGTAAAATGTCCTGCAAGAACAGATCCTCTAATTTTTGAAGCCAAAGCACTAAGTAATCCTATCACTTCTACCTAAAACCTCCTGAATTCTCATTTACTTCACATATTTCTCTGGCTCCCTCCATTCTCTCCCTTCTCAACAAATCCTCAAAGAGTCTTACTCCGTACGTTCAAGAAAGCTACTTTCCTCATCAGACTAAGAAAACTAGCCTGGGCCTAAGAGCAGCATGTCCTTCAACTGACAATGACGGTGAAAACCCTTCAGATGGCTCTGTGCCCTCGAATTTCACTTTTCCCATTGCAATGGCCGACTCATCCTCTAATTAAGAAGAGATGCTGGAGAAAGTGTTCCTTTCTAGTCAGTTCCTTAGTTGGATTTTTGCAAAACCTTTACCAAACAGACCAGATCAAACAAAGAGAATGAATTCTCAGAGCTTCACCTTAAAATATTGCTTTGTTTGTCCTGCCTGCCCTCCCAGCAATCTACCAAAACCCCATCCACACTCCTTCACCGCCTCCAACTCTCCAAACAATAGTTTTCTTTTGGAATCATGTCTAGAATTTACATAAAAATACAAGTTTGAGAGCTTCCTATTCTGTTGAAAATTTGGTTCAAGATGATTATTCTGGTTCAAGATGATTATGTCCAGAACATCTGTGTCCTTAACAATTCTTGCACAAACAAACAAGGCAAGCCCAGCACTGGGCTGGGCCATTCTAAACCCTCTTCCCCAGCAGCTCCTTCTTGTAAACAACAGCCCCAGGCAAAGCGGACTCCTCTCTTTCGCCTTGAGTGCGGACATTCTTCACATCCCTCCACCTCCTGCACCTCCCAGGCTCTCCCACTTGAAAATTCGTGCCCCCAAATCGCCATCACCACCGCCCTTTCGCGAGGCCAATCTCGCGGCTCAAGCAACACCGCACAATCAACTCATACCCCACTCTCCGTCCCACTGGGCCCGTCCCTGTCCTCGAGGCCAAGTGACCGCCGAGAACGAAAGCGGACCCTCAAAAGCAGCGTTGACTCCCCTAAAGGCGCTTACTCCCCTAAAAGGCGTGTGTTTAGACAGCTTCTTTGAAGTCGGGGGCTGTGGGAGGTCCTTCCGCAGCCAGCGCCTCTCATTCCCCGGGCCCGGTCCTGGACGCGGGCTTGGTGGCCACCCAGGGGCCGCGGGCTTCCCTAGGCCTCGGTTGCCCCCAGCTCCCTCCCTCACAGGGGTCTCCTGCCCTGGCAGCCTCACCGGTCACGCAGCCGTTCACGGCGGTGGGCTTCTGTGCCGTTACCACGTAGTTGTACGACATGTCGAGGCCTGGGGCAGCCCAGTGGGACTCAAGCGCAACGATAGAGGGATGGACACGAGCTAAAAGACTGGGATCCCCCACCCGCGCGGCGAACTCCGCTGCCGCCGTCTCCGCCCCACAGACACGTTGCAGGCCAGAGCGACCGGGACGCAGGGCATCACGGGACGGCCTCACCTGGCCTCTTGGAGGACTCAAGGCGCCAGAGGCGGCCAACCAAGGGAGGCCCCGCCCCCCGGAGGCCCCGCCCATCCTCTACCGCTGGAGCTTGGAGTACCCGGATGAGGGCGCCCCGTCGCGAGTCTTTCGGTACTGGTGGCGGTTACTGAAAAGGCTTACCCGGACGAGAGCGGGTCGCAAAGGTTCGCCGACTCCTCCTTCTTCCCCGGAGCTGACCCGCCGACCTCATCCGTAGTCCGCTCCCCTCGCCCTTCCCCAGACCCCGTCCACACCCCCTTCTTAGCTCCAGGAGCCCTCGGGGCTGGTCCCTATTTTGGAACCAGAAGATACTGCAGAGGCCCAGAGAGGGGAAGAAGGTGACATCAATTTGTGCACCTCCCAGACTAGAACCGAGGTTCGTACCTCCCTCTCCCTAGCCTTCCCAGTATCTCTAAACCCAGCCCTGCCTGATCCTAGAATGACCCATCACTCCCATCTCACCTGGCGGGCGTCTGGGGGAGGCACTTAGACTGTCCCTTCTCTCCTTTGAACTTGTTTGTGTTTGAAACTTTGTGTTTCGAGGCCCCAGCAGGCCACTTCTCCAGCAGAGTTAGTGCCCCCATGATCTGTGCAAACTCGGACCTCAAACACGAAAGCAGAATTTGCCTGGTGAGAACCTTAGTGACCCAAGAAAGCAGTCAGTTAGCCCTGCAGCTTGCAAGCCACTCCACATCAGACAGGCTCTGCAAGGAGTAGAAGAACCACGTGGCTTGGAGCACCTGCCAGAAGGCTGTAGAGGAAGCTGCCCCCGTTTTACAAATGAGGAAGCTAAGGCTCAGGCAAATTGATTTACCCAGAATCCCCTAGGAAATCAGAGGCAGAGCTAGGTGCTGAGGCTGGTGGGGATTCTTTGCATTGCAGAAAGGTGCCTTGAGCCCAAGACACCTCTGAACCTGGCTGAACCGAAAGGAGCTAAAAGGTCTTTGTGATTTACATATGTGATTTCCCACACCCAGGACTTTCAGCCTTGACTTTTGAGGCACTGAATTTATCAGTAGAAAGAACACAGGATTTGTAGAGAAGCTAAACATGGGTTTGAATCCTGGCTGTTGTTGGAATGGCCTTGGACACATCACAGAGCTTGCTGGGTCGGTTTCCCAGAAGGAAAATAGAGTCACAGACTCAGCCATCTCCTTCCTGGTGAGGTGCCAACACTGACAAGAGCAAGTCTGTGAAGATCTTTAGGAACGTATTCACTGCATGTGTGCCCATGTAATAGATGAAGTTACTCTGAAGGTAAATTTGCCCCTTGGTGATAAGGTGGGCGCCACTCCTGAGCATAAGGCAGATGTGTGCCCAGCATGGATCTATCAGTGTTCTGGCAGCCAGGTGCAGAATGTGAACCTTGGTCAGCCGCAAACTCTTCTCCATCCCCAGCTCACATTCTAGAGTTTGGACTTAGATCAAAGTCTGGGGAAGCTCCCTAATTACCAGGGGGCTGGAAGCATGACTGTGCCAGTAGGCTGCAAGTGTCTTCAGCAGCTCATGTTGTTACCCACCTCTTGCAGATTCTGCTTGCCATCTTCACTGTGCTCAGACCTGATTGCACACACGGGACTGCCCATCTGCCAGAAGCTCAGTGAGACGGTGTGAGGCACACTTGCTTCAGAGCCTCCCCATCATGGTGAGTCCCATGAGGGCCAGGGCAGAGGAAGAGCACTATGGGCTTGGGGCAGTAGATGTGTCAGCCCTGGGCATGTTGCAGTTCCTCACTCCCTGACCAAGAGATGCTGCTGCCTCCTGAGCTTAATAGAAAGAGTCATCCTCTGTCTCAGGGCCTGACTTCCCTTCATTTCCCAGCTAGGCCCAGCCCAATCTGTGGCTGCAGCCTCTGAGTCCCTCCAAGGCCCACATGGCCCTGGTCTGGGTCAAGCGTTTAGAACATTAACAGCTACCGTTGGTGATGGACAGGGAGTCCTGGAGTGCTGCAATTCATGAGGTCGCAAAGAGTTGGACATGACTGAACGACTGAACTGAACTGGACTCTGTAATAGACACCACACAGGAGTCCAAAAGAAGGACCTGTTGTGTCTTTCTGAGCCTTGGGCATGTGTGGGCTTGTGGGATCTACAGTGCAGGAGGCTCAATATGCCCCTCAGCATGCCCCAGGCTCATTCTAGAACAGATCTGAAGCAAAACAGCCCTGGGAAGTTGTTGTGAAATCTCTTAGTCGTGTCCAACTCTTTGTGACCCCACGAACTGCAACACACCAGGCTTCCCTGCCCTGCACTGTGTCACGGATTGTGCTCAAACACATGCCTGGGCAGGCCTGGGTTCAAGTTTCAGCCTACCACTAACCAGCTGTGTGACATTTTACCGAAACATGACCTCTCTGAGCCTCTTTCCTCATCTGCAGATTAGTCGATGGGGTGTTGACCAGACCAGGATCTAGGGGCCTCCCACATTTGCCTGTAGGAGTCAACTTTCCTTTCTTCTTCCATCCCCTCAGGCCACTGGGAGCCACAGATGGCACTGGCGGCTTATCTCTCCACTGGCTCTGGTTTGGGAATGGTTGCAAATCCCAGGCAGGGCGGACTGTCAGGGGTGGCAAAGGGACCCATTCTCAGAGGGTGGTAGCGTTGGAGGTTGGGCTTGGAATTCAGACCCACTCTCAACTTCATTGCATATTCCAGTCCCTGGCAGGCGCTGGGAGCCACAAGCCCATGCCTTCACTTGGGCAGAACATCTGCCACTCTCAGCCTCCCTTCAGCCCCTGGGGAAAGCAGCATGATAAAGCCAAAATGGAACTAGCTTTGGAGCCAGGCTGACCTGGACACTTGCTGGCTTTGTGACCTTGGGCGGCTGCTGCTGCTAAGTCGCTTCAGTAGTGTCCTACTCTGTGCAACCCCACAGACGGCAGCCCACCAGGCTCCCCTGTCCCTGGGATTCTCCAGGCAAGAACACTGGAGTGGATTTCCATTTCCTTCTCCAATGCATGAAAGTGAAAAGTGAGAGTGAAGTCGCTCAGTCGTGCCCGACTCTTAGCGACCCCATGGACTGCAGCCTACCAGGCTCCTCCGCCCATGGGATTTTCCAGGCAAGAGTACTGGAGTGAGGTGCCAGTGCCTTCTCTGGTGACCTTGGGCAAAGTCATATAATTCTGCCTGTTTCCTCACTGGGCTAATTTTACTCCATAGGGTTGTTGGAAGGTTGAATGAGATGTGCTTGAAAACGCTTAGAATCAGATCTAGAATGAGGTCTGGCTCACTGCCCTGGCCCACCCCTGACCCAGAAAAGGCCAGAGTTTGCATGAAAGAACCAAGTTCCTGCAGACTTGGGGAAGGCTCAGGTGCAGGCTGCCCTCAGGCCACCAGGGGGCGCTGGGAGCCCGGCCCTCTCTGATCCTAATTGGGCACCAGTTTCACTGTTTGGGACAAAGGCAGGAGCCGCATGCAGCCCTTTCAGCCAGCTCCGGCTTTTCAGAGCTGGCAGTAGAAGGGACTAGTTCCCTTTTATTCAGTTTTTACTGTATAGGGGGCATATCCTGTAGTTCATTAAATCCCTGTTTTGCTGAGGAAGCAGATGGGTGTGGGACCTGTCTGGCCCCCACCCCTGGGACAGGAGCCCCAACCTGGGGCTTCTCCTCCTTTGACAAAAGGCTGTTGGGCCCCAATTATCTTTGTGTACTGAGGACTCCAGTCCCCCCATTTTCTTTGTATCAAAGCCGTTCTTCAGGATAAATTTCAAAGCCGTTCTTCAGGATAAATTTAAGTTAGGTATTGAATTAAAAGTCACAAATTACTAAGTCATAGAAACATCCACCAGATAAAATGATGCCTAATTCAAGGAACCGCTGTTCCCTGGAGTTCCTGGGCAGGTGTGGGCTAGGGGTCTTAGTCACAGCAGTGTGGCTGGGCAGAACAAGGGGGTGTCCCTGCCAGCTACACCCAGAACCTCCTCCTGCTTCTCTCCCACAGACCTCCAAGAAGCTAGTGAACTCAGTGGCAGGCTGTGCCGACGACGCTCTTGCCGGCCTGGTGGCCTGCAACCCCAACCTACAGCTCCTGCAGGGCCACCGCGTGGCCCTCCGTTCTGACCTGGACAGTCTCAAGGGCCGGGTGGCCCTACTGTCGGGTGGGGGCTCCGGCCATGAGCCTGCCCATGCTGGTGAGCACCCTGAGCAGAGGTGGGGGGTGGGCTCTGGGCAGAGTGGACGGGGGCTGCTGGGAGATCTTTGGCACTGTTAGGAGGTTCAGGATGGAGCCCGGCTGAGAGCTGGAAGCCTGGTGTTGGCTCTGGCTCCCGGCTCCCTTGAGCTGTGACCTGGAGCCAGGCCTGGGCTCGCTGTGCCTCAGTCTCTACGTCTGTAAAAGCACAAGGTTGGGCCAAATGATCTCTCAGGCCTCTCCAGCTCTGAGTGTCAGTGATTTCACAAATCCTCCCTGCCTCCCAGGCCCAACTGACCTGCCATCTCCTCCTCCATGAGGCCTTCCTGAGTCTTCCAGCCTAGAGCAGTATCCCTCTTCTGAATTCCCAGCCTACATTTTCAAAGTGGACTGTCCTGGATTGTTTCCTATTTAGTGCCAGGCATGTGCACTTTCCCTGAGAGCTCAGGGATGGGGGTAGGGAGTGAGGAGGAATAGGGACCAGGCTTTTGTATCCTCTGTATCTTTCCTGTTTCTCTGGCAAATTCATTCATCCATTCAGCAAACATTCCTGAGCACCTGTGCTTGGCACTGTCTGGCCACTAGGGGCGCAAAAGTGACCCAGACGAGGTACCTGCCCTCATGGAGCTTCTGTTCTCCTTTGGGGAGACAGAAACCAGGTAAACACACAAACGAAAGAGGTCATTTCAGAGCATGTAAGTGAGGTAGGGAGGACAGGAGAGCAGGATAAAGGAGCAGCGAATACCTGGGGATGGAGTGAGTGACTGTTCAGTTGGGAGGTTGGGGAAGACCTCTCCAAGAAGATGAAAGATCTGTGGAGCATGACCCAGCTGCTTTTCTGCAGCAGGCACACAGTAGGGCTCACCAGGGCATGAAGCCCTGAGCCCCGGGGCCCGCAGGCACAGGTCCCCACCCAGCATCCTCTCCCCACCTCTCCATCACAGGTTTCATAGGGAAGGGGATGCTGACGGGGGTCATCGCGGGAGCCGTGTTCACCTCCCCGGCAGTGGGCAGCATCCTGGCGGCTATCAGGGCCGTGGCCCAGGCAGGCACAGGTAAGCCTGGCCTGCAGGAGGGGCTGCTGTGGGGAGGGAAGGCGCTGATGGGGCCCTGCTGGCTGTTCCCACAGTGGGGACCCTCCTCATCGTGAAGAACTACACTGGGGACCGACTCAACTTCGGCCTGGCCCGGGAGCAGGCCCGGGCGGAGGGCATCCCTGTGGAGATGGTGGTTGTCGGGGACGACAGTGCCTTCACCGTCCTGAAGAAGGCGGGCCGGCGCGGGCTCTGTGGCACAGTGCTCATACACAAGGTGAGGGTCCCCTCCGGGGGACCCCTTGGTTTCCAGGCTGCACCCAGTGCCAGAACTTTCCAGCCATCTGTCCCACCCCCCAGGAAGCCACTGCTTCCCCAGTGCTCCCTGATCCAGGAGGGCACCCCCATCCCTGTAACTAGCTCAGCCCAGGTACAGGCTTTCATCCTCCCAGCCCCTTCCTTGCCCTCCCCCTACCCGACCTTCCATCACCCTATCCTGTGGCCCTACTCCCCAGGGCCTCCAAACACACCTCCTCGTCCAAGCCCTGCTCTTCCTGTCTTAGCCTTGCTTTGGTCTTGCCTGCTTGCACCCAGGTGGCTGCTGCTGCCTTCTCACCTGGGTCCTCTGCCTGTTTCCTTCCTGCCCCTGCCCCAGTCTCTTCCCCATAGCACCCCAGAGGTGTCTTTTAACAATGTGTCTCTGACCAGGCTGATCGGCTACAGAAAGCACCCCCAGGGTTCCTAGGGTCAGCGCAGGCTTTCCAGTCAGGTGTCCACCACGCTCTTGCCCCTCCTACCTGGCTTTCAAGTTCCTCTCCTATTGCTCCTATGGTCCCCTTAGCCTCCATGAACACCAGTGCCCTGTACTACTGGGCTGTGGCTCACCTCTGGGGCTTTGCTGATGCTGAATCTTTGGCCTTGAAAATCCTTCCACTGTCCAATCCCCCTTTAGCCTGGCTAACTCCTGCTATTCTGTGGAGGCCCACACCTGCTGTCTATCCTTCTGGGAGGCTTGCCGTCTCAGCACGCCAAGCAGGCTAGGACCCCCTGCCCTCAGCGTTCCCATAACACCTACTGTGAACTCCATCATCAGATTCGTCACTTCACATGAAACATTCAGTCTGTGCTGTCTGTTTCTCTAACCCCTCCCCAGACCAAGTTCCTCCAAGGTAGGGACTATGATTTAGACACCTTTTCCCCTTTTCGGCACATATTAGATGCTTGGCAAGAAGTGGGTGGGTGGCCACAATACATATGCCATGGAGAAAGGACTCTAGACCAAGAGTTGGGAAACTAGCCACCAACTGGTTGTGTGACATTGGACAAGCCACCTCCCCTCTCTGGGTCCATTTCTCCATTTGTAAAGTTCCTCTGGCTCTGGGATTCTTAGAGTCCTGGCAGTTGCCCTAAATACGTTGGGCCAGGTTGATGCGGCAGGACGAGGAGGTTCCCTGTTCCCAGCTAGAAGCTCAGCCTCAGCCTGTCTTCTGCCCGCAAGTGGTACAGTGACCCCTGCCCTGGTGGGGGCCTGTCTCTGTGAGCGCAGGTGGCGGGTGCTCTGGCCGAGGCAGGTGTGGGACTGGAGGAGATCACAGATCGGGTGAGCGTCATCGCCAAGGCCATGGGTGAGTGCCAGCTCAGGGCTCAGGAAGGGCAGGGGAGGTCGAGGCCCACCTTGGACCAGGAACAGGTTCCCTGAAGCAGCACAGGAGGCTTCCCAGGGGCTGCAGGAGGGTTTCCTGGGAACGGCGGCTTTGGGTGCCTGAGCAGGGGTTCTCTTCCATCACTGAGATGAAGAGCCCAGCAGCCTGTATCAATGAAGAGACTTCTGAGCTTGCCCGGCTGACGCCTGATGCGAGGAGCAGAGCAGTCATCCCCTTCACACTTCATTTCTCGTAGGAACCCTGGGAGTGAGCTTGTCCTCTTGCAGCGTCCCTGGTTCTAAACCCACTTTTGAGCTCTCAGCTGATGAGGTGGAGCTGGGGCTGGGTAAGCTTGTGACCCCTTGGGTTCCCTGGGTTTTTCCAGCATTTTCTACCCTGGGAGCCATCTCCTGAGTCCTGTATGCTCACATGGAGCCATCGCCTAGGGGCTCTGAAGTTTTTTAATTGGGCCCATGAGGCTGCTCTGGCCCAACCTGCCTGATTTCTACCAGCCATTGCCCTCCGCACCCAGGGCTCCATGTCCTGTGCACCTCCTTGCCTGTGCTCCCACCATTCTCCTGTACCCATGACCCTGCCAAGATGCAGCCCTTCTTTCAAGGGCAGTTCTGGGGCCACCCCAGCTACAGAACTTCCCCTCTTCCTCCCCTGTGCTTTCAGAGTGATGGGCAGAGGCCTCATGTGGCCTCTCTGTGACTGCCTCTAGTTAGGCTACTTCAGTAGTTGGAAGTTAAGTAAAGCTCTGGCTCTCTCCACCACCAAGCCGTAGCTCCCAGAGAGCAGAGACTGTGTATGTTTCACTATTCCATCTGTGTCCCCCAACCCCACACTCCCCAGATACACATGCCTAGCCTAATGCGGACCACTTAGAAAATCCTTGAGCAGAACGTGCTGAGCGACTCCCCAGGCTCCGAGTGGGTCAGCAGTGCTTGTGTCTGTCCACAGGGATCCATGGGGAGGCTGGCGTGCGCCGGATAAAGGTAGGTGGCCTTCCCGGTGCAGGCTGGCCCGAGACCGGGGCCCCGACGCAGCTCACTCCCGGCTCCGTGACAGATGGCGACTGCCGATGAGATTGTGGCGCTCATGCTGGACCACATGACGAGCTCCTCCAACGCATCCCACGTGCCTGTGCCACCCGGTGAGGGACTGTCACGCTGTCTCCCCACCTTGCCTCCCCCTCTGGAAATGGGGCCGAGAGAGTCACCTGGGCGTCATGTCCGCCCACAGGCTCCTCAGTAGTGCTGATGGTCAACAACCTGGGTGGCCTGTCGTTCCTGGAACTGGGCATCATAGCCGACGCCGCCGTCTGCTCTCTGGGTGAGCCCCACACTGGAGTCGGACCTCCTGACCCCCGAGCTTCCTCCCGTCCGCCCTTTGAAGCTGGATGTAGGAAAGGCACCTGAGATAGAGCCTTGCAACGATAGTCGGGCTCCACAGTCTGGAGCACGGGCTGTGAGTCAGTCAGGCCCGACTTAGATGGCCGTCTGCGACCTACTTGCCAGGAGCCTTGAGCCTGTTGCCTTGTCTATAAAAAGAGGGTAGTAATAGTAGCTGCCTTAAAGGGTTGTCACGAGGATTGTTGTTGTTTAGTCTCTCAGTTTGTCTGACATTTTTGCAACGCCATGGCCTCCTCTGTCCATGGGATTTCCCAGGCAATAATACTGGAGTGAGTAGCCGTATGAGATTTAACTCACTTAGCACAGGACATGGGACCTGGTAAGAAGAACCCAGTAACTGAGACCTGTCGTTACTCATCTGCCCCCATAGAAGGGACGCCTCCAGGGTATGTGGTCATTCAAGGTATCTTTAAAGGACGCCCCGAGGAAATCTGACCGGCTCCCTCCTGACCTCAGGGCCCCAGCTCCCAAAGTCCTTGTTTTTCTCTTACTCTGTTTCCTTCTCTGATGCTCTGGGGGAAACTGCCCAGAAGCACTTCCCTTCTTCCTCACACTCTCATGCTCTGGTACTGCAGAGGGCCGCGGGGTGAAGATCGCCCGTGCCCTAGTGGGCACCTTCATGTCAGCCCTGGAGATGCCTGGCGTTTCTCTCACCCTCCTGCTGGTGGATGAGCCCCTCCTGAAACTGATAGGTGAGACCTGGAAGCTGGGGTCAGCCAAACCAGGGCTCCCTGGAGCTGGAAGGAGCCAACTCCATGAGGGCTGACCATGAGTTAGGACCCTGTGGAGAGGCCCTTTCTGGCTTCCCCAGCCTCCCCAGCTCTCTCTTGACTGTGGTCCATGAGGGCTGACCGTGAGTTAGGACCCTGTGGAGAGGCCCTTCCTGGCTCCCCCAGCCTTCCCCAGCTCTCTCTTGACTGTGGTCCATGAGGGCTGACCGTGAGTTAGGACCCTGTGGAGAGGCCCTTCCTGGCTCCCCAGCCTCCCCAGCTCTCTCTTGACTGTGGTCCATGAGGGCTGACCGTGAGTTAGGACCCTGTGGAGAGGCCCTTCCTGGCTCCCCAGCCTCCCCAGCTCTCTCTTGACTGTGGTCCATGAGGGCTGACCGTGAGTTAGGACCCTGTGGAGAGGCCCTTCCTGGCTCCCCAGCCTCCCCAGCTCTCTCTTGACTGTGGTCCATGAGGGCTGACCGTGAGTTAGGACCCTGTGGAGAGGCCCTTCCTGGCTCCCCAGCCTCCCCAGCTCTCTCTTGACTGTGGTCCATGAGGGCTGACCGTGAGTTAGGACCCTGTGGAGAGGCCCTTCCTGGCTCCCCAGCCTCCCCAGCTCTCTCTTGACTGTGGACGAGTTGGAATCAGGCTCCTCCCCTAGGGGCCCTCATTTCCCACGTACACAGTCAGCACTCAGTACCCACTTCCTGCGGTGGAGGGAACCAGGCCACCAGGTGGGGAGCCCAGGCCCTACTTGATCCTGGCCAGCCGACCCGTCTCTAAGAGTCATCCTGCTGTCCCCAGATGCTGAAACCACTGCCTCGGCCTGGCCTAACGTGGCCAAGGTCTGGGTGACTGGGCGGAAGCGGAGCCGGGCCGCCCCCACGGAGCCCCTGGCGGCCCCTGACTCCACTACTGCAGCAGGTAGGGGCCTTGCTCTAGGGGAAGGTGGCCCAGGCGTTTGGCCTGAGGCCTAAAGGCTGCAGTGTGTGCAGAGGGGCGTGCAGGGGCCCTCGCACCCACACCTGCACTCTGGTCACGTTCAGTTGTGAGAAGAGCCAGCCAGGTGGGCCTCCCTCCTGCTGTCCTCCCTCTGCAGGTGAAGCCTCAAAGCAGATGGTACTTGTGCTGGAGTGGGTGTGCACCACCCTCCTGGGCCTGGAGGAACATCTGAACGCCCTGGACCGTGCTGCCGGTGATGGAGACTGTGGCACCACCCACAGCCGTGCAGCCAGAGGTTGGTGCCAGGGCCCACCTGGGGTAGGAGACGGGGTGGTACGGCACACTCATGTGGCGTTTCATGAATCAGTGATTTCAAAAGCATTTGGAGTACTCACATGGGGCTGGCAACTGTTATTTTGCCAAAAGACGTCATCACAAACTTAGCGTGCTTTTCACCTGTTTTCATAAAGGGATATGTCTAGTACTACAATCTTTCAGTGAATAATTTTGAAAGTCGCTCAGTCATGTCTGACTCTTTGTGACCCTATATTCTCCAGTCCAGAATACTGCAGTGGGTAGGCTTTCCCTTTTCCAGGGGATCTTCCAGATCCAGAGATTGAACTGAGGTCTTGCACATTGCAGGTGGATTCTTTACCAGCTGAGCCAGCCACAAGGGAAGCCCGAATAACAACTTTAAATTATCCTAAAGGGAAACTCACACCCTTACTCTTTCTCAGCTTACCCAGCCGAGGCAAAAGTTCTGAATTATCCAGCTATTATCTTGTTCAATCAAGAAAAATATATTTAGTGCTGACCATGGGTCAGGTGCTGCCCTCAACTCTATGGATACAATAGCTAGAAAAATATTAAAATCACTGCTCTTGTGGCTTATGTTCTGGTAGGAAAAAAAGACCATTAACAAGGTAAATCAGTAAAAGACAAAAAAGAGGGAAGCGAGGAAGCATCATCGCTTCTCATTGACCACCAAGGTCCCCATCGGTGACCTGTCCCCTCCTCTCTCCAGACGCAGCAGGACAGAGAGGGGGCCGGGGAGTCTCTTCATGTTGGTTCCCTCAGCCTCTCCTAGCATCCATTCCTTCCGCCTGGCACTGAGGCCTGGGTACTTGTTTGGGGTCCAGGCAGACGGGAGGGAAGGTCTCTGAATTTCTTGCCATCTCTTATCTGCCTGCAGCGATTCAGGGGTGGCTAAAGGAGGGCCCACCTCCAGCCAGCCCTGCCCAGCTACTCTCCAAATTGTCCTTCCTGCTACTGGAGAAGATGGGAGGCTCCTCAGGGGCAGTGAGTGCCAGCAGCCCCCGGGGGTGGAGGGCTGACACAGAGGGGTTCTGGGTTGGCCAAGGCCCCAGGCCAACACCGTGCTCAGCATCGTGGTCCTCCCCAGCTCTACGGCCTGTTCCTGACTGCGGCGGCCCAGCCACTCAAGGCCAAGACTGACCTCCCGGCCTGGTCTGCTGCCATGGATGCCGGCCTGGAGGCCATGCAGAAGTGAGCCAGGGCCCAGAGTGGGCTGGGGGTGGTGGTTGATGTCACCCACCCCCGAGTGGCGCTTCCCTGCGGTGAGCCTCACTAGTTCTCTTTCCCTGCCAGGTATGGAAAGGCTGCCCCAGGTGACAGGACTATGGTGTGTATCTGGCCCAGGCCTTGCCCCTTTGGAGCGTAGAGCCCTGAAGGCCAGTCTCAGTGGCAGGGCCTATCCTCAGCCCATCTCTCCCCTCCCCCTGTCCAGCTGGATTCTCTGTGGGCAGCAGGACAGGAGCTCCAAGCCTGGAAGAGCCCAGGGGCCAATATGCTCCAGATTCTGACCAAGGCTGTCAAGGTGAGTGAGGCTGGGCCCAGCCACCCAGAGAGACAGAACCACCAGGCTCCCATCTCCGTGCGACCTTGAACAAGTTCATATCCTTTCTGTACTTCACTTTCCTCCTCTGACAGTGGAGAATACCTATCTCAGAGGGTGGCTGGGGACTAGAGAGATACATAGGGTCCCAGCACTAGGTCTGGGACATAGCAGGCCCTCAGCAAATGGTGTCCCCTTGTCCCTGCCAGTGGTGGGTGGACAGTGACCTCTCCACCCTGGTGACTGTGCAGAGGGTCCTGGCAAAGCTGGGACCCCAGGGTCCATGGCAGGAAGGAAGCCTGATGGCTCCTCTTTGAACCGGCTCCCACACCCCCACCCCTCAGAGTGCAGAAGCTGCAGCCGAGGCCACCAAGAACATGGAAGCTGGAGCTGGAAGAGCCAGTTACATCAGCTCCGCACGCCTGGATCAGCCAGACCCCGGGGCGGTGGCAGCCGCGGCCATTCTGCGTGCCATCCTGGGGGGCTTGCCGAGT
>NW_011493574.1:46753-47970 GCF_000754665.1 Bison bison bison | reverse complement strand
GGAGGTCTTGCAGAGTCAGGGTGCGTGAAGGCCTCCACGGGCCTCAGGGCCTCTCTCACTGCTTTCCCCAGCAGCCACCATCACTTGCTTCTGCCTTCTGCCGTCCTCCCCTGCCTCTGGCTCTCGAGACCTGCCCTCTGCATTCAACAGGAACTCCTCAGCCAGCCTACAGATCCTCCACTGTAGAAACTGCAGGCCCAGAATGGGTGTCAATGCGTTTTCCCTTTTCGGGGAGGGGGCAGTCCTAGGGTCACCGGGCTCTGCCTCTAGTCAGTTCTGAGCTTTAGTGATAAGGCTTTTCCCTGGGTGGCAATACAGCCTTTAACTGGTGATGCTAATTTGGTTTTGAGACTCCACGTGAAAGGTCTTCTGCACATGAACTGAGCCAGTGTGAAAAGCCAGCCAATAAACCACACTGAAGCAGAAGAGCTGTGCTTCCTCTGAAGGACCTTCATCCAAGCGTGTGAACAAGTGGGCCCACCGATGCTCTGAGGCTCAGAGCTCAGCCCCCGTCTCCTCCCACCTGAGGCCTGCAGGCAGGTTCTGTGCAGGTGGGCCAACTCCACTGGGACCCAGTCTGTCCTTCTGGTGCACACACCACCCCGGACGGGTGTGCTTTTCTCAGCCCTAGACTAAAAGAACTCACTGATTCTTCAGAAATCAAATGTGCAGGTGGGTCACCAAAAGGAAAACAAATCACCATACTCTTTTAAGGGTCAGCAGCAGAATAGAAACCGTTCTCAGGCCGGCCCCACGTCTCCAGAGCCATCAGTGACAGCCCCAGGGGGAGCAGGAGGGGCTGTGGGGTCAGCATGGTGCCTGGAGACATACGGCACACCCCTGGCCCCTGCTTGGCATAGGGGTGCAGTTAAAGTCATTGGTGTGACTCACTTTAGACACTGACATGACCTTGAATCCTGGTCCTGTTTCAAACTAGCTACACATAAACTCAGGCCTATTTAGCCTCTTAGAATCGAAAACCAAGAATGGTGCCCACCTCATAGGCACATGTGCTGAGTTGCTTCGCGTCCAACCTCTTGGAATCCCAGACTCCTCTGTCCATGGGATTTTCCAAGCAACAGTACTGGAGTGGGTTGCCATGCTGTCCTCCAGGAGTATCTCCCCAACCCAGGGATCGAACCTGCATCTCCTGAACTGCAGGCAGATTCTTTCCGCTCAACCACCAGGAAGTCTCATAGGCACACAAAGCATTCAAA
>NW_011493574.1:36412-46653 GCF_000754665.1 Bison bison bison | reverse complement strand
GCACACAAAGCAACCAGTGAAGATAAAGGGCCGGAGACCATCCAGATGCTCACTCACTGGGGGTTGCTGACATCACATGTCTGCATCCAGCTCCTTCCAAGTCCTCTGCTCCACCACCAGGTGGTCTCAGCTCGTCACACTGCTGCTGCTAAGTCGCTTCAGTCGTGTCCAACTCTGTGCGGCCCCATAGACAGCAGCCCACCAGGCTCCCCCGTCCCTGGGATTCTCCAGGCAAGAACACTGGAGTCACTGGGACCACTTATTTTGCCCAAACTTGATTGCAGGCTTCCTCAACACTTTGGCTTCCCCTGCTCTGCCCAGGGCCCCCCACCCATCAGACACACCACAGGTCGCCAATCATAGTCACAGTTATTGGTGGGCACAGGTACACACACCCAGCCCCTGGGAAGGAAACTCTAGCCTCAGACATCTGGCCTGTGGATCCCAACTCTGCCACTGCCTGGCTGGGTGACCTCAGGCAAATCACTTAAGCCTTTTTGAGTCTTGTGTTCCAGAAAATGAAAGAGGAAACAGCTCCTTCCTGGTAAGATAACCAAATCCTCAAAGGCCATTTACTTTTAAGGACAAGTTCAGGAACCAAGAGTCACATGCAATTGCAGGAAAAGAGTCATGTGGGCCTTTGGGTTTGTCCCTCCCCAAGTCTGGGTCAGTACTAGCCCATGGCTTCTGCAAATGGCCCAAGATCACGTCACAGTGTCATTTCAGCACAGAAGGCTTTGATTCTTAAAAATACATTTAATGAAAATCAAGCCTCATAAGTCAAACGCCTACCCACGTGGAGAAAAGGGAGAGCTGGTCTTGTGACCAGAGTGCCTGGCAGTCATCCCAGTGCCTTTGGAGGGTCTCAGCCGCTTGGGAGGTTCAGTCACAGCCCTTTGGCCAGCATCTGGCCACGTGGGGTGGGGTGGACAGTCAGCCTTGTTGCCATCTGCCACAAATCAGGACACCAGGTGTCCTGCTGCTTGTCACCTAGGCACAGCAGCATGGAGCCTGGGACCTGGCAGGGCCTGTGTGCAGAGGGCAGTGCCACCCCAGTCTCTCATTGGGAGAAAAGCAACACCTCACACTTGTGTCACACCAGAGACTTGTCTGCTAGGCAAGCAGCCATGGAGGGGTGGGAGGGGCAAGTGAGGCACTTGGATGCTCAGCAAGGGATGCCCCTGGGGGTGGCCATGGCTTCCAGGGCTCTGCTGGGTACAGTGCACCACAACGCTGGCATGTTTCATGGTGAGCAGCAGAGTGAAGATGGCTGGGCAAGGGCCCTGGTGACAGCGCAAGGCTGATCCCACCTGGGGCCAGGCAGCCGAGCTTGGACCCAGTAAGGGAAAAGGAAGGAGGTCTGCTACTCCAAGGGACAGCTGGACAGGGTCTTCTCAGAAGAGCAGGTCACGTAGGGCTGTGCGGCAGTGACAGGCATGTCAGTCACAGGGAAGAGCCAGGATCCAGGCCCCAGTCGCAGCAGCAGCTAGCAGGGCACGCAGAACACGTGGACACAGAAGGCAGCAACGGGAAATGAGGAGCAAGCAGCCAGCCCTCAGCTTCTCTTCTGCAGAAGCGGCTCTGCCAGTCCCCGCTCTCCTTCCAGCATCACCTCTGGCGTTCCCGCCCGGCCTCGTGTCCTGGTGGGCTGGATGGGAGGTTACAAGAGCAGATGCAGCCTGGCCGGGGCAGCAGCCTCAACTTCGGGGGAACGCCAACGGAAGCCCTGGCTCCCCCACTCTTCACAATGTGGATGGTACTCAATTCCCAGCTTATCTGAGTCCTCAGGATTCCCTACCACATCCTTAGGGGTATGAGGGGAAGCGAACTTGACTTCATACAAGCAGCAACAGCATGAGCAGCCAGGGCAAGGAGGCCAGGGGTAAACAGATGACCTGAGAATTCAGTGCCAAGAAGGGGCAGAGAAGCCAAAGCCACCAAGGAAAGCACGTGGGCAGGCTATGGGAGAGCAGGCCCACCCAGAGGCAAGGGGAGACCAGGGCCCACAACCAGCGAGAGCAGAGCTTCGGGAAGGAGTTTAGACTGCACACAGACTGCTCCTGGGAGTCCCTTCCTGCTTCACTCCCTGCCACGCAACAGGGCCTGGAAAGACAAGCAGGTGTCAAAATGGCCTCTGACCTGCAGGAGTCCCGCCAAGCCTGAGCTGCTCAGACAGACCCCAACCTGCAGGGTGAGCCCCAGTCCACCCACCACACTTTTCAAGGAAGCCCCGGAGTCCCTCAACCGACACACTCCATCCCTCAGGTGCCTGCATGGCTGAGAACAGGCAAAATGTCCCAAGCCCTCAACCGGTCACCACACACCCACGAGGAAAGCTCCCATCCCACTAGATGAGCTCTGAAGCTGGAGAAGCAGAAATCAGCATACCTCCTCCTCACACTACAGCCCTTCCTTGGGGAAGGTAAAGCCACACTTCCCCGTGAGACCACAGCCATCTGGGGAGGGGAGGAAGCCCCTGCTCCCCCAGCGGACAGGGCCCTAGGAGCAGCTGCACTGGCCATGACAGGAAGCGCTGGGTTCACTCTGGTGCTCCCCATCAGCCAGCCGAACCCCACCTTCAAGCTACTTGTTTCCCACCACGTTACTGGGTTGGTCTTCCTGGCAAAGCCCAAGCCTCTACTGGCTGACCCCTCAGACCCGGCCCTACCCCAACCTGCAACAGGAGACCAAGACCCCATACCTCTCTCTCAGCCTGCATCCCTGGCTCTGGGCGTTTCCAAGATGAAGCCAGCAGGATATAGAGCACCAGCAGCCCGAAGACCACCACCAGCATCCCAGCACAGTTTGCAAAGACAGCCTCACTGGGCAAGTTGGAGTATGTCTTGGTGCCATTTTTCCTGAGGATGACAAAACAATGCGGGCCCTTGAGAAACTTTTCTACCTGTTTTTGCCCAATGCGGGACCCAATGCCACTAACAGAGGATAAGAAAGACTTCCCAGGGCCCGCTGCAACCTGGAATATTAACATACTTTCTAAGTCTCTGCCATGACTAGTGTCTGCAGAATGCTGTCTACCCTTGAGGAAGCTGAAGCTCCCAGACATGACATGAACTCGTCCTGAGGTACACAACTAGGAAACGGCACAGCCAAGATCTATACCCAGGTCTGACCTCAAATCTTGTCTGCTCTTCATTGCACCCCAACTCCCTCCCCAAATGGAGAACGGTAGTGGTTAGGTGTATGAGCTCTAGTCCCCTAACTCAAAGCTCTGCCACTTACTGGCACATTGCTAAACCTCTCTGTGCCTCCATTCCCTAATTCATACGTGGCAAGGACAACATTACCAACGCTATAGGGCACTTGGAGGATTAAATTTGAGACGTTTAGAATAGTTTCTGCCAGAGTAGGTTCTAAATCACTTTGATGCTGGGTAAGTATTTGGCGACCAGTTTACCAATCTCAGCCTAAAGAAAGATGAGTCCATTACCTTCCAGATCAGGAACGAGCTCAACCCCAAAGGCTTCCCTCCCTCAGACGGGTCCTATGACCCATCTTTTGAAGACCCTATTCCTGCCCCCCACCTTACAGTTGGAGGTCCCATGCACGGCCCCCCCACTCACAAACTGAAGAAAAGCTTCTCGTTAATGCCAGAAACAACAGACGCAATGGCCAGAGAGAGAATGGAGGCTCCAAAGAAGACGTGGATGGGTTTCAGGAGGCTGCGCAGCCACATGGATGCCCAGGGCAGCAGGAAGACTGAGAAGCCCAGGAACCACTGTGGACACAGGAAATACCTGACTGTATTGCGTGTGACCAAAGGCATGCCGGGTCACACCGCCCGTCAGCACCCCCTGCTTGCCAATGAACCCTGGCCCCTCTCTCACAGCTCAACCCTCCTGCCAGGCACTGCAGCCTCCTCCCTGTGATCTGACACAAACAGGAATGTCACATACATGAAAAGCCTGGCTACACCCCAACCCTCCCGCAAACCCAGCCCTCCTCATTTGTCTCTGCTTCCTTCCTATCCTGGCTCACAAAACTCCCAATTCATACATGGCTACAATCAGGATGTGGATACTACTGCTCAAATTGCTTCTGGTTCACAGAAAAGGGGAGTGGAAAAGGTGACTTAGAGTCAGCCTGGTACGTACTGTGATCGAGTTAGCTCAGAGCACTCCAGGACCACAGTGGGTGGTGTGAGGGATGAGAATGGAACAGGGTGAATGGGAGAACCACCAGCCTCCCAGAGCCCCTCCAACTGCCAATCCTACAGCATGCGCCCTGCCACACCGTCTCCAGGCACTGAGCAGAAGGAAGATTTGGTGCTGATGCGAGGGAAGCCCCAGCCGGAGTAGGCAGCCAACGGGAACCCAAGGAGGACAGAGTACCCACCTGGCAAGCGAAGAGGAAGACGGTGGTGATGCCCAGCCAGCTGTGCAGGGAGTAGAGGTGGGGGATCTTTGCGTGGTTGTGAAATTCAAAGACCGCGTGCAGCCCCAGCACAGTCAGGAGGAAGGCCAGCAGGTGCATGGCTGCGTGGCCGGATTTCCAGGGCAGCCTGGGCCCTACCCATGACTGGGGCAGGCGGTAGACCAGCGATGCTGTCGGAGAGAGCAGTCCCAGGGCTCGGCCTCTTCCCCTCTTGCTCATCCAAGCATCAGGGGAGTCACCCTGCCATGATCCCAAACAGCTTCCCAACAAGGAGCAGGAAGTGCTAGGACACCAGTATCAACTCTCCAGCATCTTCCATCCTGGCATCACTTCTAGTGCAGCCATCAGCCATGAAGGGGGACAAGGGACCATGATAAAGGGGAGGGGCGGGAGGAGGGAGAAACTAGGAGTTTGGGATTAGCAGACACAGACTACTACATATAAAATAGATAAATAGTAAGATCCTCCTGGGTAACACAGGGAACTATATTCACTATCTTGTAATAAACTATAATGGAAAAGAATATATGTGTGTGTGTGTATATATACACACACTGTATATAAAACTGAATCAGTGTATACTGGAAACTAACGTAATTTATTTATTTAAGGCTTCTTTAATTTCTCTCAATACAGTTTTATTTTTTTCTCTGTAGAAGTCTTATGTGGCTTTTGTTAATTTATCCTAGTAAATCAACTATACTTCAATTTTTTGGACTTCCCAGGTGGCTCAGTGGTAAAGAATCCTCCCACCAATGCAGGAGACGTGGCTTTGATCCCTGGGTCAGGATGATCCCCTGGAGAAGGAAATGGAAACCCGCTCCACTATTCTTGCCTGGGAAATCTCATGGACAGAAGAGAATGGCAGGCTACAGTCCGTAAGTTAGTGACTAAACAACAACAGTACTTCAATTTAGGAAATTCCCTGGTGGTCTGGACAGGGAAGCCTGGCATGCTGCAGTCCATGGGGTCACAAAGAGTTGGACACGACTGAGCAACTGAACTGATGGTATAATATATGCCAGGTGTATGCATTTTTATATACAGGTTGAAAAGCAGTATCACATTCATTATTTCATCTAACTGGAAGAACTCTCACAACTGAAGTGAGCTGTCAAGGACACAAGTTTTAAGGTTAGATAACCGAGGTCCAAATCCCGGCTCCACCTCTCAGCTACCTGGCATCTTCTTTCTAAATCTCAGTTTCATCTGTAAAATGGAGACAATAGAGCCCACCTCACAAGCTGTCATGTATGGAAATGAGAGTTGGACTGTGAAGAAAGCTGAGCGCCGAAGAATTGATGCTTTTGAACTGTGGTGTTGGAAAAGACTCTTGACAGTCCCTTGGACTGCAAGGAGATACAACCAGTCCATTCTAAAGGAGATCAGTCCTGGGTGTTCATTGGAAGGACTTATGCTAAAGCTGAAACTCCAATACTTTAGCCACCTCACGCTAAGAGTTGACTCATTGGAAAAAACTCTGATGCTGGGACGGATTGGGGGCAGGAGGAGAAGGGGACGACAGAGGATGAGATGGCTGGATGGCATCACCAACTCCATGGATGTGAGTTTGGGTGAACTCCGGGAGTTGGTGATGGACAGGGAGGCCTGGCGTGCTGCGATTCATGGGGTCACAAAGAGGCGGACACGACTGAGCAACTGGACTGAAGAACAAAACAGGATGATATCATCAAGTACACAGGGCAAGCTGCTATTTATCAATGTCACTGTAATTCCCATTTTAGAAGTGGAGAGAGGAAGACTGACCTGGGCCCCAAGCCCAGCTGTGAACACACGGGATAAGCAAGGCTGGTCCGGCAGGAGTGAGCAGATCCCTCATGTTGAGACCTGACTGTGCCATGAGGGGCTTCACCTTCCCACTTCCTAGAGCATGCTTGGCAGGCTACCACTCACAGGACAGATCCAGGCCACTGCCTGTTTTTGTGAATAAAGGGGTTTTTCTCCTTATGACTGCCTGAACATCATTTATTGAAAAGAACATCTTATCCCACAGCTCTACAGGGCCACCTTTCCTCACCTGTCTATTCACTTATCATGACCACACTGTTATTAATATTACTCAAGGATAGTTGATTTACAATGTTGTGTTAGTTCCAGTGTGCAGCAAAGTGAATCAGTTATACATATATATGTATCTCCACTCCTTTTTAGATCCTTTTCCCTTAAGGGCCATTAGAGAATATTGAGAAGAGTGCCCTGTGTGATACAGTAGGCCCCTCACTATCTTGATCACAGCAGCTTTATAATAACCCTGACTAGATGGGCAAGTAAGCTCTCCAACTGTGCTCTTTTTCAAAACCTTCTTGATCAATCTTGGCCCTTTGCATTTCAAGATAATTGAATTGTCAGTTTTCACAAAAATAAGCACTGAGGCTTTGGAATTAAAATTAACCTATGAAATAATTTCAGGGGAACTTAAATCTTTTCAATGTTTAGTCTTCCAGACTACTTACACAGTATATCCCTCCATTTATTTAAGGCTTCTTTAATTTCTCTCAATACAGTTTTATATTTTTCTCTGTAGAAGTCTAATGTGGCTTTTGTTAATTTATCCTAGGTAATTAATGCTTATGGAGACTATTATCAATTAAATCATATAATATTTTAAATGACACTAATTTTTAAAATTTTACTGGTATTTTCCAGTTTTATTGAAATATAACTGAAATACAGCACTGCATAAGCTAACAGTGTGGAGCATCATGGTTTGCCTCACACACATCATGAAATGATGACCACAGTAAGTTTAGTGAACCTCCATCTTCTCACACAGATTCAGAATTAAATAGAAAAAAATTTTTTCTTGTGATGACAACTCTGTGGATTTACTATCTGAACAACTTTCATATTTAACACACAGCAGTGTTAAAAACTATATTGATCATGTGGTACATTATATCCCTAATACTTATTTATCTTAAAACTGGAAGTTTGTGCCTTTTGATGACCTTCATTCAATTCCCCCTCCCCTCCACCCCTCACCTCTGCTGCTGCTAAGTCGCTTCAGTCGTGTCCGACTCTGTGCAACCCCATAGATGGCAGCCCACAAGGCTCCCCCGTCCCTGGGATTCTCCAGGCAAGAACACTGGAGTGGGTTGCCATTTCCTTCTCCAATGCATGAAAGTGAAAAGTGAAAGGGAAGTTGCTCAGTCGTGTCCGACTCTTTGCGGCCCCATGGACTGCAGCCTACCAGGCTCCTCCATCCATGGGATTTTCCAGTCAAGAGTACTGGAGTGGGGTGCCATCGCCTTCTCCGGACCCCTTACTCCACAAATCTGATCTCTTTTACTCTTACTATGAGTTTGTTTGTTTTTGAAATATAATTGACCTACACAGCACTATGTTACTTCCTGTTACATAACACAGTGATTCAATATTTCTGTACATTTCAAAATGATCACTGTGACAGTTATAGTTATGATCTGTCACCAAGCAAAGATATTATATAATAATTAACTCTCATTTCCACACTGTACCTATGACTCATTTATTCTGCAACTGGAACTCTGTACCTCTTCCTCTCCCTCACCTATTTCTCTCCTCCTCCCACCACTATAAATAGTTTTATTGGAACACGGCCACACACGTTTCTGTGATGTCTCTGGTCACTCACAATACAATAGCAGAGCTGAGTAGTTGCAATACAGATCACAGGGCTTGCAAAGTCTAAAATATTTCCTACCTGGCCTTTAACAGGAAATGTGCAAACCCCTGCCTAAGAACATCCATGGAGCTGCCCTTCTCAGATGTCTCAGTTCTCAAGACTTCTTCCTCCAAATGTCAGCTGGGCCCAGAGACAACCCACCGCATCCCATCCCTCCCTCACAGCCCTGAACCTGACAGTAACAAAGGCCAGGATGGACAGGGAGAGCGCTGCCCCACACGGGCCTGGGCCCCACCACGTGTCTGCTGCCGACCCGTACTCACCAGCGCTGTAGAGCACCACCATGCCTGTAACCATGAGCACCGGGTGCCAGTTGAACATGAGCATGCTGCCATCCCAGGCGAAGCCACCATGCCAGTACCGCATCCAGTAGATGGTGAAGAGGATGCACATCGAGCCCAGGGAGCACAGTGCCAGGACAGACAGGTAAAACCATCCCACGGCCATTCTGACCAGGCAGCCCTAGAGGAAGGGGAAATCACACACCCCTGCTGGCTCGGGTGCACCCCACACCCCAGCCAGAGGAGGTAACATTGACCTTGTTCTTGGCCGGAAGGGTGGTTCCCCTGCCATCAGCCTGGGCACTGTCCCATGAAGCCTTGATGGCATGCTGGACCCCATCTCTGGTTATGAACAATGAGTGAGAGTGAGGTGCCGCCCCAGCACCTGGCGGTGTGCAGTGCAGCCAGCTCAGCCCCAGGGCTGGCCCTGGAGAGAGGGCTCCTCTGCAGTGGCCGGATGCTGAGTCCAGAGCCCTAGGATGGGTGTCCCCTCACAGGACCAGAGGTAAAGAATTATACTTCCACTCCTCACAAAAAGAAAGGGCAGAAGTCAAAATCCAGGCTAGATAATACAAATGCCCAAGCCTTCCGTTCTAACATAAGGAGGCAAAATTCACAGTCTCCACACTATTATCAGGCCACCTGGGAAAAACTGTTATAGGATCCCACTTCCACAGCAGAGTTCTTCCCTAGATAGTGACCTCTACCCATGGGAAGGTGAGATGGGGTCTTCGTTCCAGTCCCCATACTCCACATCTTGAATTGGACAAAAGCCTGTAGCTGGTCCCTAGACCTACAACTTCTGCTTTCTCTTCTCAAGGGAAAGTCCAGAGGAGAAAAGAGGAAGCAAGAACTCATGATCTAGAAAGCAAAGAATTTATTTTGAGGTTTCCGCATATACCTGATAACTCAGAAACCAACTCTGGTTTCAGGCATGGTGAATGCCTAGCCCCCTAAGCAGCTGCTCTTAAAAGCTGTGGCATGAGGGCAAGTGGGCATGAGGGTTGGCAGGCAGTCTGCAAAGCCACAGGATGCTCCTGCTTTCAGCATGAAAACAGCTCTCAAGGCAGGCACACTGTCCCTGAGGAGTCAGGCCAAGGTGACACATGGCTTCCGGAACTTGAGGTTCCTCAACTGGAACCAGCTAACACAAGAAGAGGCCCCTAAAATTGCCAAGAACTCCCAAAGAAATAAAACATTTGACCCTCACCTTTATACCCAGTGACAAGCTGACAGAGTAGTGGCCTGGACTCCAATTCTTAGGCTCTGAGGCTCCTTGAGCAAATCACTTAACATCTGAAGGACTGTCTTCTCATCTGAAAGAAAACCATGGCAACAGGATGTAACTTACTGAAAGGCAGCTATGAACAGACATCACACCACAACCTTAAGACACATGATTGATCCCATGTTCTCCTCTTGACAATCCTGTGAGGGGTTATTTCCATTTCAAACCCCATGTTTTTAATGTGATCACAAGTTGCCAGAGGATCAAGTGAGAAAATACATTAAGGACATTGTAAATTATTAAAATTTTCTTAGTAGCATTACAGCATTTCATCCTAACTACTAACGAAACCCTGAAGCCCATGGCTCTTATGGCCGCCCAAGCCTCTCAGTGGTCCCGATTCCATGTCGTGCCAGCTGTCTCGATGCCAGGTGTCCACCTAACCAGAAACACGTGTGGAGCTCTCACAAAGGGATCCAGGGTGGCAGAAGTCTCTGAGAAAGCAAGATTTGAGTGCTGGGGGGAAAATAAATATAAGCTTCCAGGAGGTTAGAGGGAGAAAATCATCCCACTTGCTTCCTGGAACCTTTTGGACTCAGCTGCTAAACTCAGCAATTTGCTACCCAGTCTCAGAGGTGTCCCCTTCGTTCCTGTA
>NW_011493574.1:34781-36312 GCF_000754665.1 Bison bison bison | reverse complement strand
CCTGTAAGAGCAGTGGAAGTTTCAGGTCACCAGATGTTCAATCACCCCCCGCGCCAGGGAAGTGTCAGCACAAACGGGCTCCCCATCAGCAGGCTCTGTCCATTGGCTAGTATCTACTTTTAAATTTGTTTCCCTTTGTAAGAGGAAAAAAGAAAATATCCAAAAGGGACCATACCCGCCCCCCTAGAAGAGATCCTGGATTACTGCTCTGGGACAGACTTGGAATAGACAATAGGGACACTTTCCTGACAGACTGGCTGGAATGTTTTACTGCTCAGAGTACACAGATGAGCCCTCCCTCTGCTTGAAATGGAGAGCAAAAGGAGAGAAAAAGAACACAGTGAAAATTGCCATCCAAATGCTAAGACTATCTTCTCATTTATTCCAAGAGAGTAGTATGTGCTAAGATTTCAGGATGTGTGCAGGCTCCTAGTCTGCCCGCGCTTGTAGAGCCACATTCGAAGACAAAAGTCCGCAAAGCCCTGTAAAGTGTGAGAATAGTAAATATCTTAGACTTTGCAGGCCATATGGTTTGTCATAACTGTGCTATCAACTCTTGATATACTGCAAAAGTAGTCATAAACAATACTTTCACAAATGTACAGGCTGTGTTCAAAAAACTATGGACACTGAAATTTCAGTTTTTATATCATTTCCACGTCACAAAATATCCTTTTCTTTTCAATCACTGAAAAATGTAAAACCCATTCAGGCCAGCCAGATTTGGCCTGTGGGTCATGTTTGTTGACCCTGATCTAAGGAGTTGTACTCTCCAACCTAAATCCCTAAGCAAAAAAGATTCTCCCAGGCTGCACTAAAACAGATCAAGCCCTGGGGCAGAAAATGGGTATATCCTACTCAGCCCTAGTCTTAGGGAAACCCAAACTTTATCACAAGCACTTAGAAGTTTAAATAGATCAAGGCATAGGAAGGCTGTTGGCTGCTCTCCCACTTTTCAGATGAATGGTGGGGGGCTTTAGGAATCTTGAGACCCAGCGTTAGAGCTCAAATCCTTAATTTTTATCTTACAGATTAAAAATACTGGGGCCCAAACTATGAAAGTGACTCGGCCAAGGTGAGTGGCAGAGCTGGTAAAAGACTCCAGGTTGACTCCCCCCTCGGCTCCAAGGACGCCTCACTTCCAAACGGAGCTTCCTTAAAGTCAGGGACTCAGGAGTGAGAGGCCTTAAATACCAGGCAGGAGATAAATAAGCAAGGCCCTCCTGAGCGGCAGAGTGATTACAGGGACGCCCCTCGCACGGTGCTCTGGTCTGACCCAAGTGTCCAGAGAAGGGTTCTAGGAACCCAGGGGCTGATCCTTGACTCGCCCGCCGCCGGGACCACCTTGGTCCCAGCTAACCTTGGCATCACCGACTCAATGGAGTTTGAGTACACTCCGGGAGCTGGTAATGGACAGGGAGGCCTGGCGTGCTGCGGTTCATGGGGTCGCAGAGTCGGACAAGACTGAGCGACTGAACTCAACTGAACCTTGGGTGAAAAGGTAGGCTCCGCCTGCTGACTGCGACTTCCG
>NW_011493574.1:24181-34282 GCF_000754665.1 Bison bison bison | reverse complement strand
AAGGCGAAGCCTCTGGCCAGGGGCTGGCCCTCCGCAAGGCGGCGCGCGGGGTGAACGGGAGGCCTTGGCCGGATCTAGGAGCCCTGGAACAGGCCACGGCGACGCTGGGAAGGCCTGGAGAGAGGCGAGCCCAGGAAAGCGGGGGCCCAAACATGGCGGCCGAGTCGGCCATAGAGCGGGAGAGAAAGCCGAGGACAAGCGTGTAGCACGGCGCAGGCTGAGCCCGCGTCCGCCATCTACTTCCGGAGTTTAAAGCCGGTTTCCGGAATCCAGGGTGGTATCCCCATGACAACCGACGTTGGGCCTCTGAGGTGAGTCCTTGTTGAGGAGTGTGTAAAGAGGCCAGAAGTCGGAATTTCGTTGTTAATTGCTTTGGTTTTGGTTTTTCGCTAAGGCAGTCCCATTTAAAAGTGGGTTGGGACGGGTGGGGAAAATTGTTCTGCTCTACCGAGGGAACGCGGCGAATAGGGGTGAGAAGACCGAACTGCTTCATTACCTTGCGAAATCACCGCTACGCTAGCCCGAGATGATGGTCATCCTTCCCTAGTTATGGCGGTGAACGGTTCTTTTTAACGGAGCCTCACAATAGCCTTCTGTGGCGGCCTGTGAAGTAGCGGTTAAGGGCAAGGGCTTTCGTATCACACTTAGTTGTGAATCCTGGAGGAACGGCCTGAACTCTGACACTGTCCTTGCCTGTAGAATGCGGATAATTCTTTCCCATCTTGCAGAGTACTTTCGAGGACTAAAGGAATTTATCTTGGTTGACAAGTTTATCATGGTGTGGGTACATAGGTGATACTATCAGTGTTATTTGATTGAGTGGGACTTCATTAGGTGAGGTGGACGAAGTTCTGCAACTTCTCAGAGCCTCTGTGTAAAGTGGGGCTATAAGCATAATAACAGCTAGTTCTTAAAATGGATATAGGATTAAATAAGGAAGTAAATATGCAGAGTTTGTAAAGTAACATTTTACAGATGTTGATTTAATCATTCTGTAACACTTCAAAACATTTTGAAATTTGCTTATGGATTTCATCCAGCTGGAGAGGGTCATAGGACAACCCCAGAGCAGCTTCTTTGTCTTGGAATAAATGAAAATAAAGGCCCAGCTTCCCTTACCTGGTGCCATTGTGTCGCTACCATAATCTTTAACGTTAGAAGAGCACTATTTCCTCTCAGCTTTTTCTGCCTAAACCATTAACCACTTCTCTGCCCATGTTTTTCCTGCCTGTGTGCATGCTCAGTTGTGTCTGACTCTTTGTGACCCCATGGACTGTAGCCACGAGGCTTTTCTGTCCATTGAATTTTCCAGGCAGGAATACTGGAGCGGGTTGCCATTTCCTTCTCCAGGGGATCTTCCCAACCCAGGGATCAAACCTACGTCTCCTGCATTGGCAGGTGGATTCTTTACCACTGAACCACCTGGGAAGCCCTTTCCTGCCTAGTTGCGTGTAAACCTGTCAGTTTTGTAAGAAGCAGCTTTGTGCAGTAGTTAAGCCCTCAGACTCCAGACCCAGACTGCCTCCATCTGAATGCTAGCCCTGCCAATTACTAGCGATATGACGTTGGACAAATTGTTTTACCTACCTGGGCTTCAATTGTCCCCTCTATAAAATGGAGAGAGTAATAGTGTGTCTTCCACCTCAAGGGTAATGGAGAGATTTAAATAATGTTCTGCTTAAAATTATAAGTGAAATACAAAGATTTGCTTCTGCAATTAGAATTATTATCGCTATATGACCAGACAGTCACTTTGTGTATTTTCCCTAGATTCCTTTGGACTCAAAACTGGTTAGAAAGAGCTCTACATTTAGAGGGTTCCAGGCACGGAGACAGGTTTGAGGGTGAGGGTCCCTGGAAGGAATGACTAGTTGGCATTTTTTGTTGGTGGTTTTGTCATCAATGTATCACAAGCACCTAGAATGGTGCCTGGCATATAGTAGGTCCTAAGTAAATATTTATTGTACTGTTGAATTTCTAACCTCTGTTTCTCTTCTTTTTTTTGGCTTTAACCGACCCTTGTCTTAGAGCAAGGGAAGCAGCTGCCTTTCTGAAGAACTCAGTGCCTGGGGGAGGACCAGTAGTTGTTTTCTGAGGAACTGTGGAATGTGCCCTTGGAGGCACAAGAGAGCAGAAGGAAGATGCTCCAGACCAGTAACTACAGCCTGGTGCTCTCCCTGCAGTTCCTGCTGCTGTCCTATGACCTCTTTGTCAATTCCTTCTCTGAGCTACTCCGAATGGCTCCAGTCATACAGCTGGTGCTCTTCATGTGAGTGGGACTGTGCAGCTCAACCCAATCATTTCAGAAGCCCCGATCAGGGAAAATAAAATTGCAGTTTGTCTTGGGTACTCCATGGTCCATAGACATGTCACAGGATACACTGTTTTGATACTTCTGCTTTGATATACTTCTAACAAGGGTTTGGGACACAGGAAGCAATGCACATAGAAAAAGAGGGTCAGATTGTTGACACTGTCATTATCTCCGTCTGTGAGTAGAAAGTGTCTTACAGTGCCATGAAACAGGGTTGCAAAATGTCAGATAAAGGGGTTATCAGGGACTTCCTGGTGGTCCAGGGGTTAAGACTTGGCACTTTCACTGACCTGGCCCTGAGTAAAAATAATGGTTTTTTTTTGGCTGTTCTGGGTTTTCATTGCAGCACGGGCTCTCTAGTTGCCCTGTGGCATGTGGGATCTTAGTTCCCTGACCAGGATTAAACCTGCATCCCCTGCACTGGAAGACAGATTCATAACCACTGAACCACCAGGAAATTTCCAGAATAACCATATTGATAACATATATGTATCCCAGAGCATGGAAGCTATTGTCATTTTTCGTCCACAGTGATTTTTAGTCTCCATGAGGCAAGTTCTAAACAGAAAACCACAATTTTAGACCCTGTCTTCACTCAGCAGATGTTCATCAACCTACCAGACAGTGCTGTAGCTGCAGTGGTGGACCTGACAAGTTCTGTTTGATGGGATTTCCATTCTAGTGGAGAGAGACAACAAACATTTTAATAACTTCAAATAGTAATAAATGTTACACAGTAGACAAAGTATGTGGAATGGGGAGAAGAAGGTAGTGGGGTGAAAGAAAAGTTTCTGAAGAGGGGACATTTGAACCAACACTTGAATGGCACTAGGCACCAGGTTATTTGGGTGCCTGTCAGGTTATTTGACAGGGCTGGCATTTTCTGGATACAGGGAGGAAACTAGCTGCTTCTCACAGGTGCCTCGGAGGTTTGTTGAGTTGGGAGTGTCAGCAGGAAAGCCTTGTCCGTAGACTGCAACTCAACTGATGGGACCAACAGGTAGCGGGTAGTTTTAATTTCATGTCATTTGGGGTTCAAAACCCACACTACCTCTGGGGGGTTCAGAGGCAAGGACAGACCTCATGGTGTCCCTCAGGATTCAGGGCCAACTCAGGCGCTCCCCAGGCCTCCATTTGGCTGTCCTTTTGTTTTCCATGTTTGCAGCATCCAGGATATCGCAATCCTCTTCAACATCATCATCATTTTCCTCATGTTCTTCAACACCTTCGTCTTCCAGGCTGGCCTGGTCAACCTCCTCTTCCATAAGTTCAAAGGGACCATCATCCTGACAGCTGTGTACTTCGCCCTGAGCATCTCTCTTCATGTCTGGGTCATGGTAAGAGGGAGGCTCTGAGTCCTTGGAGGACTTGGAATGTTTTATCTGTGGGAACCCAGCATCTCTGGATGTTTATCTCACAGAATCCTTGATAAGAAACAGGTGAAATGAATGTAGTCCAACCTGGAGCTCGACACATGAGAATTTCATAAGGCACTTTTTCTCAACCTTATGTGTTGAAGAACAGCCTTATCCAGGAGTCGAGGGGCACTTGTGGAACATTTGATTCATTTTGCCCCCGAAGACCTGCAGGTTAAAACAGGAAATTGAATCTGTTCCATCATTAGCTGTTTGGGCAGGTGCGTGTTGATACAGGGTATCCTTAGGCATCAGTGTCCCATGGGAAATAGCCAGGCAGGAGTGCCACAAGTCTTCTGCTGTGTCCCCATCGCTTACATTAGGAGAACGAGCCTCTCGTTCTAACATAGTCCTCGAAGCCTGTGTTTTTGTGGTTTCAGATTTCTTTTTTGTTTTTCATGTTTTGTTTTGTTTTGTTTTGTTTTTGCCGTACCTAGTGACTTATGGGCTCTTAGTTCCCTGACCGGGGATCAAACCCATTCTCTCTGCATTGGAAGTGCAGAGTCCTAACCACTGGGCCACCAGGGAATTCCTTCAGATTTCTTCTGCTCCACAAATTCTTCTCTGTGGGCATCTCATGTGTTTCTTTGCACTCATTTAATGGAACACATTAAAACCTCAGGGATCCCCAGGCATTTCTTTACTAAAGGCACCTTCTCAGACTAAACCTCCCATTAGGTTGCCCTGTGATTCCCCAGAGAGAACAAGAACTCACAGGGGAGAAGAAGCACAGTGCCAAAGTCTCAAGGTGCTTCCCAGAGAGGATTGTCTCTGCTCAGGTTCCTAGAGCCAAAATAGTCCTGGCTTTGTACTGTGAAGCTGCTAATCTGATTAAACCCTGAGGGCACCAAGCCTTTATCTGACAGGAACCAAGCCTCAGATTTCCAAGGCAAGACACTGACCATGCTGAACTCCTGAGATAATGTGTATCATTTCTCATTGGCCAAGGCAATGGGATGAAAGGAAATAAATGGCTTAGTTCAGACTTACTCCCTCAGGGTTAAAAGAATTACTTCCTCTGCAGCAAAACACAAGGGGACTTGTTGAAGCTTGTTTGAGAAACACTCCTTTGGCTGTGGAAAGAAAGAAGAGGATGAGATTAGCCCGATACTAAATCAAGCAGCATCTCTGCAGCTCACCAGGCTGGAGATGTCAGGGCCTCATCTGGCCATTCACTTTTCTCTGTCTACTCTTGTCTCCTTCAGAACTTACGCTGGAAAAACTCCAACTGCTTTGTCTGGACAGATGGACTTCAAACATTGTTTGTATTCCAGAGGTTAGGTAAGAACCACAGCAACCTCAGGCCTCACTTTGGCCCCATTTGTGGCTCTGGCAGCGAGGGCCTTGATCCTGGCTTCCCAGCCCATCACAACCAGCGTGAGATGAGTGGAACAGCCATGCCAAGACCAGGAGAGACCACTGCCCTCTGCCCTTTCTGGGAGTCACTGGGAAATCATGGGACAGGGCCCCTTGGCCTCGTCTGGTCATGTTCTTCCCCTGAAACAAACACTCACTCAGGTGCATCCCTGACTCTTCTTTCCTGTTTATTTTCCACAGCGGCGGTGTTGTACTGTTACTTCTACAAACGGACAGCTGTGAGGCTGGGCGATCCTCGCTTCTACCAGGACTCTCTATGGCTGCGCATGGAGTTCATGCAAGTTCGAAGGTGACCGTTTTCTGTCACATGGATGAACGCCTTTCCTTCCTGACAGAAGTCACACTGGGGGCTCTGCAGAGGGGGCGGTTGGCCCTGCGTGATAGGAAGTAGCTTGACATTCCGAGGACAGGCCCCAGCCAGCCAGTGTGCAGCAGGTGAAGAGGAGGCGCCGCCCTCCAGCACCTTAACGCGTCCCCAGTGCAGACTCCTGAATGCCGTCCCTTCCCAGCCTCCTGCCACAGTCCCACCCCCGTTCCCTCCCGCCCTCTGCCTTCTTCCTCACTAAGGGCTCTGTGGCTTTTCCCAAGGGAACTTTCCACTGACCCTAGTACAGGAGCAGCTCCCAGCCCCGCCTCTGTTTGCACTGCACACTAATGATTGAAGGATGCAAAGAGTGACTTTTCTGGGCTCCTGACTGAGCACACCTCAGACATTTAGATTTTATACCCAAGGTACTTTTTTTTACATTGTATAAACAGGAAATAAATTCTTTTCCATAAATGATGGAGTCTCTGCCTTGCTCAGTCCCTCTGCGGTTAAGAGGGATGCCAAGTCCTAGCCTAGCCTAGCCTTAGTGTCTACTTGGTCCAGTGGGCAAATTGAGCCACAGAGAAGATATGGGTATTTTTCAATCCCATTGTCAGTACAAGATATTTTTGCAGAAAAGATGTGATCTGATGCCCCACCCCCATCTCTGGAGTTTCAGACTTCATGTTTAATTCAGTCTTCCCCCGTCAGAGCCCAGAACTGTCCTCAGGAGAGTGAAATGTTCCCTAGCCTCTTTTGGCAAAAGAAATTTTAAACACTGGTGTGCCCGTAGTATCAGTTTTCTGTTGCTTGGAATAGTTGCGTTTAACAGACCCACCACCACACTTCAGTGCATGGCTCTTGAGTTGAGGCTCAGCTCATCTGACTGGGTTTGGGTAGTTTCTGCTGGGCTTACACATATGTCTGTGGTCAGCTGTGGGTCAGCCAGGCAGCTGTCATGATCTTGAGATCATTGACTTCTGGCTAACCTAGGCTGACCTCTGTTAGAATGACTCCGCTTCACATGACTTACTGTCCAGCAGGCTTGCCTGGGTTGGTTGACTAGACAGTGGCAGAGAAGCAGGAGATCAAGCTATAGGGAGCAGCCCCAGTTCAAGCCTCTACTGTGTCTCTTCAACTCCCATTGGTCAAAGCAAATCATGTGACTGAGCCCAGTGTCAGAATGGGAAAGCGCTAGGACGTTTCATGGCAAAAGACAAGGGTGCGGTCATTCCGCCCCACCAGAAAGCTGCCCCATGAAACTCATTATTCAGAAGTACTTTGGCCCAGAAGTTGGCAAACTTTTCCTGTTAAAGGTCAGATAGTAAATATTTTAGATCTTGAGGGCCATGTGGCCTCTGTTGCAATTACTCAACTTTGACATCAAAGCACAAAAGCAGCAGAGATGAAACTCAGATGAATGACCCATGACACAAATATTTTGATTTTGTTTCAACCACATATAAATGTAAGTCTAATCTTAACTTGAGGGTCATACAAAACGGGCTAGATGTGCCCTCAAGCCATGGTATGCTGACCCCTAGTTTAGAAGCCTACAATGAAGTCCTAGGGAAAGAGAGGCTGTAGTTAATCAGCTGTGCTGTCAAGATTTATCAGATATTTTAAAAGAAAGTTACAGAGTTCTAAGAAAATACCTAAGATCTCATCCCCTATAATTGGGGGACGTGATCTAAGAAGTCCTAACAAAACCACCATCTATGTGTACTGTATCTTCGTCTGTACAAAAAATGACAATGGCCCAATTTTGAATCTTTTCATAAAAGCTCTTACAGGAATATTATCCCCTTTACTCATCACAACCCCTGAAAGATAGGAGATTTTTTTGTGTCCCCAAATGAATCAGGGCTGGATTGTTCTCTGCAGTCTTTGCAGCTAGTAAGTACAATCAAATGTTTGTTTTCCTCACTCCCAGTATAAATGCCACTTTGTAGTCCCAGGAGTCTCTTGGGGGTTTGTGTGTGTGTGTTCCTTCCTCCCTTCCTTCCCACCTCCCTCTCTCCCTCCCTCCCTCTTTCTTCCTTTGTTTCTTTATCTTGATAGTTAATGCATTCATGTGATATAAAATTGAAGTTATATTTGTGCAATTAGTCTTCCCACTTCTGTATCTCGGTCACTGAGTTCCTTCTCCCTCCCCTCCTTGACAATCTACATTTACTTGCATAATTTCTTACAGCCAGTGTAATATTTCAGAAACATTTTTACAAAAGAAAAAATATGGCTACATCCTACCCTGGAAATAATATCATATCTTTAGTGCTATGTATTTATGTTTTATATACGGTTGTGATTATGGGGACTATGCCATAACCTGGTTTGCTTTTCTTTTTTCACTTAGCCGTAGGAATATATTTTTAAGATGTGATGTAAACTGATTGCTTGGGGCAGTTAGTTTTCAAAGATCAAAGGAAGAAAATAAACACTTTTAAAAGTGCTGACTTTTAATAGGATGGAGTTGCTTCTAACTGACCAATTAGAGAACTAGAAAGACCAGACAAAATATGAAAGTCATCTAAAAAGATCTTAGAGAATTGCTGAAGGAAAGATGATGAAAGGCCCTAAAATTCTGAAGTAGAATCAGGGATGTGAGCTGACAGTTTGCAGCAGACTTTCCCCTGGGAGCATTTGCTGACTCTGAGTTTGAGCAAGAGGCTGAGGATCCAAGCATTGCCCAGGCAGAGGGGACCAGAGAAGCCAGTGGAGCTTAGTGCTCTCATAACACTGGAAGAACAAAACTGGGGACTGAAAGAGCCTTAAAGACGTAACACATTTCTTCTTTTAGATACTTACCAAACACTGAAGCTGTATAGGGCCAGAAGCTATAAAAAGCTAAACCTCAAACTTCTGAAAAGCAGAATCAAATTTTTGGCAGGCTAATGGTGCTGATGATTAGAATTCAGGACCCACAATGGGGCAGGGACTGGTGAATACATAGGTCTTTCAGTTCAAAGCTCAGGAGGGCTCCTTACTAGGAACAAGGTGAAGCAGGCAGACTGAGGCTTATCAAAATCCCAGTGCAACCTCAAACCATGTGGTCTCTGAGTGAATTAAGGTGATCAGCCCCCATTCTCTTGGTGTAACAGAGAAAAGACTGGAAGAAAAAACATCTAGAGGTGCTATAATTTTTTTTATATATACAATTTCTAAATCCAATAAGAATTACTAGCAAGTCAAGAGATAAGACCATATTATTTAAAACCATAGCAAAGGTAGAAAATAGAAACAGGTGAGCCAGATAAGAACTAGAGGAAAATATGAAAGAAATGGATTAAATAGACTATACCTGCTGCTGAGTCACTTCAGTTGTGTCTGACTCTGTGCGACCCCACAGACGGAAGCCCACCAGGCTCCCCCATCCCTGGGATTCTCCAGGCAAGAACACTGGAGTGGGTTGCCATTTCCTTCTCCAATGCATGAAAGTGAAAACTGAAAGTGAAGTCGCTCAGTCGTGTCCGACTCTTAGCGACCCCATGGACTGCAGCCTACCAGGCTCCTCCGCCCATGGGATTCTCCAGGCAGGAGTACTGGAGTGGGGTGCCATTGCCTTCTCCAAGACTACACCTAAGGATGTCTAATAATGACTGAGTACTATGCTTGAGAATGACCCCTCCAACAAATAACTGTAAAACCTGAACATGATATGAAAAACAGCTACTTAAAAAGACTACTAGAGAATGAAGGGAGACAGTTTGACGGGGAGTTCACACTCAGGAGGAAATTGTGCAGAGAAAGTTTCCTATTTTTGCTGCTTATAACTTGGCAGCTGACAAAGCAGTAGGTACATTATGCTGGTGGACAATCACAGTACAAGTACTGAGCCAGGGCAACTGAAGCCACTGGAGGAAAAGATGGGAGCCTCAGAAGGGAAGAGGCAGCAATCACCAAGTTCTGTCTGCCCGCATCTCTGCCCAAGCTCTGGACCACAAATGTGTTGTTCAGATTCAAGCAACTCAGCTAAAGACAGAAAATCTAAACTGAGATTGGAGCTGCTGCCCCATAAGTGTGGTCTGCACTGTATATCCACCCAAAACAGACTTCCCAGGTGACTCAGTGGTAAAGAATCTGCCTGGCGATGCAGGAGACCCAGGCTCAATCCCTGGAAATCCCACAGATAGAGGAGCCTGGAGGGCTACAGTCCATGGGGTCAAAAAAGAGCCAGAAAGGACTTAAGAACTAAACAACAACAACAATCCACCCAAGCTAACTGCCTGATAAAAGAACCGTCACTCTTTGGAGACAAATAATACAAGCCAGAGTCTCCACAATTTAATGTTCAAAACCGACACCAATACTGAGGTGACCCAGAGACTGGAGTTAACAGACAAGGATAATAAAACAGCAGTGAAATTATGTTCTCAGTGAAGAAAAAGATAGGCAACCTCAGCCAAGAAACAAATGACTTTTGAAAACTAGAAACTCTGGAAATAAAAATTACAACAACTGAAACATTTTTAATCAAATGGATAGATTTAACAGCAAAAAGATTACAGAACTGGTCAATGAACTAGAAGGTAAACTGATAGGAACGCCCCACGCTGCAGAACAGAGACAAAAAGAGTTTTTTTTAAAGTCTCCCAGGCCAGTTAGATCATGTCAAACAGTCTGACAAATGTATGATTAGAATCCTAGAAGGCAAAGAGAAGGAAGAAAGGAAAAAAAAAAAAAAAAAA
>NW_011493574.1:20574-24081 GCF_000754665.1 Bison bison bison | reverse complement strand
AAAAAAAAAGGCAAAACTTTTCCCAAATTTGATGAAAAGAAATGTACAGATTTTAGATACTCCACAAAGCCACTTTAATTAACACAGAAAGGCCACATCTAGGAACATCATGGGCAAAAGCTAAAGATGAAGAGTAAATCTTGAAAGCAGCAAGAGAAAAACAAACCACATACAGAGGAACAACAATTATCAACTGGCTACTCACCAGAAATCAGAGGCCAGCAGAGAGTGTAACACCATCTCTAAAGTGCTGCAAGAAAAAGAGGTCAACTCAGAAATCTAAATTTACCAAAAATATACTTCAGATATAAAACTGAGAGAATTTGTTGCCAGCAATCCAGTGCTATAAAGAAATGCTAAAGGAGTTGTTTGGCTTGAAGGGGAATGATAACAGATGGAAACTCAGATCCTCTGAAAGGGATGGAGTACATCAGAAATAGTATCTGAGTAAATATAAAGACTATTTTTAAATATTTTTCTTATTAAGTTATTTATAATACATATGAGTATAAAATGCAGTTTTCCATGTACACAGAGTAATGACCAGTGCAAGCCACATGCTGAACCATAAAACAATAATCAGTACATTTAAAAGGAGAAAGAGCACTTTTTTTGACAATAATGGAATTGAGTTAGAAATCAGTAACAATAAGATAACTAGGTGGTCCAATCTAAGTCCAATCACAAGACAGAAACCACCTAGTAATTTAAACGTGGCAGGTTTAATATAATCCTTAAATTATAAGAGAAAGTGGAGTCGCTCAGTCGTGTCCAACTCTTTGCGACCCCATGGACTGTAGCCTACCAGGCTCCTCCGTCCATGGGATTTTCTGGGCAATAGTACTGGAGTGGGCTGCCGTTTCCTTCTCCAGGGATCTTCCCGACCCAGGGATCCAACCTGGGTCTTCCACTTTGTAGGCAGATACTTTACTGTCTGAGCCATGTGGGAGACCCGGGTTGCCATTTCCTCCTCTAGGGGATCTTCCCAATCCAGGGACCGAACCTGCATCTCCTGTGTCTCCTGCGCTGGCGGGCAGATTTTTTTACCACTGACCCACCTGGAAAGCCCTATAAAAACGTAAAGAGAATTCTAAAAGGGTACCTGAGGGCTGAGGACAAACTTTGTAGGGTCCCCCACCCCCAAATCTGGGGTTTAGACCTCACAGCAGCCCACTGGGTGGTGAACAAGTTCACTGGTTGGCCAAGGCAGAGCTGGTTCACAGGTGCCAGGCAAGAAACAACCCTCTAGGGCACAGATGAGCCAAGGCTGTTGGGCAGGTGCACACAGCATGCCCCACGTGCACAAGGCCTGCAGCACACGATGTCCATGCCAGGCATGGAGGGCCACGGGAGTCAACCGTCTCTGAGAAGAGCCAAGGTCCGTGAGCAGACATGTGGAGGTGGGCCCCGCTGTGGATACACACTGTCCATGCCTGAGGGCTTGGGGAAAAGTGATCCAGGGCAGAGATAAACAAGGCTGAGGGGGCAAGCGCAGAGTTAGGGAACTGCCATGCGTGCCAAGGCCTGGAGCATGCGCTATCCTCGACAGGAGGGCCACAGCAAAGTGGTCACCAGGCATGGACCAGGTTCGTGAGGTTGCTGAGGGAGTGCCCGCTCTTGGTATGTGGTTGGAGAGGACCATCTGATATCCTAGCTGTCCTCACACACATGCACCGCTGAGACCACAGAGCAGGAGCAGGAAAAGCAAACCAGAGCTTATGGGAGCTAGGAAGACAAGCCCTTTCCTTCCCTCAGTATCCCTCCAGCGCCCTCTACAGACAGGGCTTACCATTGTGCTCACTGAAAGGGAGAAATGCCAGGTCCAGTCTGGAATCACAGGACAGGTTCTGAAGGTGAATGCAGAGCTCATGTCCGTCTTTTCACCTACTTAGCTTTCATGCACCATTCTACACTTATCTGAACTTCCATGTTGCATTCCTACTGACAACATATATCTATTCTTAAAAGCGACATTCTCGGGACTTCCCTCGTGGTGCACTGGACCCAATGCAGGAGGCCTGGATTCGATTTCTGGTCAAGGAACTAGGGTTAGGATTAGGATTACCCCACAAATAAGATTTCGCAGCCTCATCTAACCTGCGTGTCACAACCAAGACCCGATGCAGTCAAATAGATAAAAGCATTTTTTTAAGTGACGTTCCCACTCTTCCCCTAAAATGAGAAAACATACAGTCCCAACAGTCATGGTATCCATAGCTGACTATATTAATTACTCCACAAATTTGTCATGGTCTCACTAAATATTCTATTACATAAAGATTAAATTATGAAGTTGACCTCCAACAAATAGTCAATAGAAAGGTAAAAAGGAGAAAATGGTCAGTACATACAAATAAACACATGCATGCGTGTCAAGTTGCTTCAGTCGTGTGCGATTCTTTTTGACCCTATGGACTGTAGCCCGCCAGGCTTCTCTGTCCATGGGATTCTCCAGGCAAGAATACCTGAGTGGGTTGCCATGTCCTCCTCCAGGAATCTTCCCAACCCAGGGATTGAAACTGTGTCTCCTGCATCTCCTGCACTGCAGGTAGATTCTTTACCACTGAGCCATGAGGGAAGCCCCCAAAACACAGGCATGCAAGGAACAAAGAAACACAAAAAACTACCAGAGCTCTCGTTTTTGTAATTGGTCACTTTTATAACTGGTCACAAAGTTGTAGTTGATAACCATGGCTTCCTGCTACAATTCCTATGTTGATAATTCTCTTTCCCTCAGCTCAAGCTTCTGCTGCTGCTCTGGGTTCTTTACCTGTTGTTGTTCAGTCACTAAGTTGTGTCTGAATCTTTTGTGACCCATGGATTATAGCCCACCAGGCTCCTCTGTCCATGGGATTTCTCAGGCAAGAATACTGGAGTGGGTTGTCATTTCCTTCTCCAGGGGATCTTCCTGGACCAGGGGTTGAACCCACGTCTCCTGCACTGCAGGGAGATTCTTTACCACTGAGCCACCAGGGAAGCTTTCTTTACTATTCAGTTCAGTTCAGTGGCTCAGTTGTGTCCGACTCTGCGACCCCATGAATCATAGCACGCCAGGCCTCCCTGTCCATCACCAACTCCTGGAGTTCACTCAAACTCATGTCCATCGAGTTGGTGATGCCATCCAGCCATCTCATCCTCTGTTGTCCCCTTCTCCTCCTGCCCCCAACCCCTCCCAGCATCAGGGTCTTTTCCAATGAGTCAACTCTTCACATGAGGTGGCCAAAGTACTGGAGTTTCAGCTTCAGCACCAGTCCTTCCAATGAACACCCAGGACTGATCTCCTTTAGGATGGACTGGTTGGATCTCCTTGCAGTCCAAGGGACTCTCAAGAGTCTTCTCCAACACCACAGTTCAAAAGCATCAATTCTTCGGCGCTCAGCTTTCTTCAAAGTCCAACTCTCGCATCCATACATGACCACAGGAAAAACCATAGCCTTGACTAGCTGGACCTTTGTTGGCAAAGTAATGTCTTTGCTTTTGAATATGCTATCTAGGTTGGTCATAACT
>NW_011493574.1:16916-20161 GCF_000754665.1 Bison bison bison | reverse complement strand
CAGCAATCTTGATTCCAGCTTGTGTTTCTTCCAGTCCAGCGTTTCTCATGATGTACTCTGCATAGAAGTTAAATAAACAGGGTGACAATATGCAGCCTTGACGTACTCCTTTTCCTATTTGGAACCAGTCTGTTCCATGTCCAGTTCTAACTGTTGCTTCCTGACCTGCATACAGATTTCTCAAGAGGCAGGTCAGGTGGTCTGGTATTCCCATCTCTTTCAGAATTTTCCACAGTTTATTGTGATCCACACAGTCAAAGGCTTTGGCATAGTCAATAAAGCAGAAATAGATGTTTTTCTGGAACTCTTTACTGTTAGAGTAACCCAAATCCTCATTCCTAAAGGATCTGAGTTCTACTTTTGGGGGGAGAGGCATGGGTGTATTAATAGGTGCCCCAGAGCATCCTCTGGGGGTTCCAGACATAGTCTTTCTTGTCTCTCTTGTGTAGCTGCAACCCAATTTTCCCTTGTGACTCAGGATCAATCATTCTAGCCAGTAGGTTGGATGCCCCCTGCTTCTTTTTGTTCTTTGATTTAGTGGCATAAGGAGCCCAGATTGACCAGGTGGCAATCTCATTTTCCAGTTCAGTAATACATTGTTCTGTCTCCTTGTGGAACATGACTCACTTGAGAACTAAGATCTCCAAATCAGCAGGCTCAAATTTTTCAGTGTAAAAGGCAAAAAACTCTGGGGGTGGTTTATTAGGTGTAATAGTGAGAGAAGTCATTCCCACTCCTACCTGTTGAATCCTGGACCCATGTGAGCTGGCTGGGGGGAAAACAGTACCATATAATGGTCTCCGATTCAAAGACATACTTCATTCTGTGAATTAGAACCCCCATCCTTTCAGTATATTGTCTCCCTACTGATACTATAACTGAGTCTACCGTGAACCATTCTACTTTTCAATTACACCACCTTCTTCCAGGCGACAAAGTATGCGTGGTTAAGACCAGTTATTTCCAGAGGCATAAGCCCATTGCCACACTTCCTTTGCTGTAAAATGAGTTTCTCCATCAGATGCAATGTTGTGTAGAATGCCATGAGGGGCACATCGTGTCTCTTTTGGGAGGACCCGAGGAACCTTCACGTTTATGAAATGAGCCAAGGCTGGTGAGTGGGTGTGCAGAAGAATTAAGGCACTCCTGCAGGGGCAGAGTCTGGAGGGTGTGGGGTCCACATAGGAAGAGCCCTAGGAAACAACCCTCGGGGTGCAGGAAGTCAAGGCTGGTGGGCAGGGGGACACAGGGGATCAGGAGGCTGCTGCAGGTGTGAGCCAGAGGCAGGGTGAAGATCACCAGGCCTGGGCTGGGGCTGAGACCAGTGAGCTCCCAATCCCCTGCTGGAACACAGCTGGGGCAGAGCACCGCTGGATGTCCTCACGCATATGCACCTCTGACTGTGCAGCAGGAGCAAGAAAAACCAAAACATTGCAGGCTGGAACCAGGAAGCAAAACCCCTTTCTTCCTGCAGTGTCCATCCAGTGCCCTCTAGTGACGGAGCCTAACATGGTGCTCACTGAAAAGGAGACATGCTTTCAGTCCAGTCCATGACTGCACAACAGGTACTGAAGTGTCTGTCTGAAGCTGAGGACCAATATGTTGATAACTGCCACACTGGAAAACCACTAAATATTTACAAGTTAAACATTACACTTGTAAATCATCATGGATCAGAGAAGACACCGGGCTTCCCTGGTGGCTCAGACGGTAATGAATCTGCCTGCAATGCGGGAGACCTGGGTACGATCCCTGGGTTGAGAAGATTCCCTGGAGGAGGTCATGGCAACCCACTCCAGTATTCTGGCCTGGAGAATCCCCATGGACAGAGGACCTTGGCGGGCTACAGCCCATGGGGTTGCAAAGAGTTGGACATGACTGAGCAACTAAATACATATAGCACAGCACAAAGAAAAAACCATAAGAGAAATTAGAGAGTACTTTAAACTACATCATAATGAAAATACAACATTTAAAATCCATATCATAGGGACTTCCTTAGTGGTCCAGTGGTTAAGAATCCACCTTGCAATGCAGGTTTGACCCCTGGTTGGGGAGCTAAGGTCCTACATGCCGCAGAACAACTAAGCCTGCTTGCCACAACTAGAGAGTCCATGTGCCACAATGAAAGATTCCCCATAATGCAACAGATATCCCGTGTGTCACAACAAAGACTTGACATCAGATCAGATCAGATCAGTCGCGTCCAACTCTTTGTGACGGGGTCGCAAAGAGTCGGACACGACAGAGCGACTGAACTGAACTGAACTTGGTAAGAATATCCATTATCACTACTTCTATTTAACATTATACTGGAGGTCTTAGCCAGTACAAGAAGGTAACTTGAAAAACTGAAAGTACAGGGATTGAAAAGGAAGAAGTAGAACTATATTTATTTTCTGATGATACGATATTATGTACATTAAGATCCAAAAGAATCTTTGTATTCTGTTGCTCAAGGAGATGTTTGTCTAGGTGCAAGTACTCTATCAAAAGGTTCCAGGCCCAAACCACACTGAAACATTACTTCCCACCTACTTGGATAGTGATGATAATAATTTTAAAAACTAAAAATAAAAGGTGTTGATAAGGATGCAGAGAAATCGGGATCCTTGTACAGTGTTGGTGGAATGTAAAATGCTTACGGACACTGTGGAAAACAGTTTGATGGCTACTTGAAAAGTTAAACATGGGACTACGCATTGTTTCAAAATGCTGCTAAGGCCCTACGACCAGTGACTGACGCCGCCTCACCCACAGGCTTGGCAGAAAGCAACTCCCGAGTGGCGATTAAGACTTACCAGCAGACTTCACGACACTTCACGGCCAAAATGACACCATTTTCCACCTCGGCCCAGTGTTCAACAACTGACAGTTGCTTGCAGGAACTCTCCAGAACAAACCAATCACACACACACTCATCAGTCGCTCAGTTGTGTCCGACTCTTTGCGACCCCATGAATCGCAGTACGCCAGGCCTCCCTGTCCATCACCAACTCCCGGAGTTCACTGAGACTCACGTCCATCGAGTCAGTGATGCCATCCAGCCATCTCATCCTCTATCGCCCCCTTCTCCTCTTGCCCCCAATCCCTCCCAGCATCAGAGTCTTCCAATGAGTCAACTCTTCCCATGAGGTGGCCAAAGTACTGGAGTTTCAGCTTCAGCATCATTTCCTCCAAAGAAATCCCAGGGCTGATCTCCTTCAGAATGGACTGGTTGGATCTCCTTGCAGTCCAAGGGACTC
>NW_011493574.1:16328-16816 GCF_000754665.1 Bison bison bison | reverse complement strand
GTGTGAGATGAGTGCAATTGTGCGGTAGTTTGAGCATTCTTTGGCATTGCCTTTCTTTGGGATTGGAATGAAAACTGACGTTTTCCAGTCCTGTGGCCACTGCTGAGTTTTCCAAATTTGCTGCCATATTAATAGCAGCACTTTCACGGCATCATCTTTCAGGATTTGGAATAGCTCAACTGGAATTCCATCACCTCCACTAGCTTTGTTCATAGTGATGCTTTCTAAGGCCCACTTGACTTCACATTCCAGAAAGTCTGGCTCTAGGTCAGTGATCACACCATCGTGATTATCTGGGTCGTGAAGATCTTTTTTTGACAGTTCTTCTCTGTATTCTTGCCACCTCTTCTTGATATCTTCTGCTTCTGTTAGGTCCATACCATTTCTGTCCTTTATCGAGCTCATCTTTGCATGAAATGTTCCTTTGGTATCTCTGATTTTCTTGAAGAGATTCCTAGTCTTTCCCATTCTGTTGTTTTCCTCTGTTT
>NW_011493574.1:11683-15213 GCF_000754665.1 Bison bison bison | reverse complement strand
TTCCATGGGAATGGTCTTGATCCCTGTCTCCTGTACATGTCACGAACCTCATTCCATAGTTCATCAGACACTCTATCTATCAGATCTAGGCCCTTAAATCTATTTCTCACTTCCACTGTATAATCATAAGGGATTTGATTTAGGTCATACCTGAATGGTCTAGTGGTTTCCCCTACTTTCTTCAGTTTCAGTCTGAATTTGGCAATAAGGAGTTCATGGTCTGAGCCACAGTCAGCTCCTGGTCTTGTTTTTGCTGACTGTATAGAGTTTCTCCATCTTTGGCTGCAAAGAATATAATCAATCTGATTTCGGTGTTGACCATCTGGTGATGTCCATGTATAGAGTCTTCTCTTGTGTTGTTGGAAGAGGGTGTTTGTTATGACCAGTGCATTTTTCTTGGCAAAACTCTATTAGTCTTTGCCCTGCTTCATTCCGTATTCCAAGGCCAAATTTGCCTGTTACTCCAGGTGTTTCTTGACTTCCTACTTTTGCATTCCAGTCCCCTATAATGAAAAGGATATCTTTTTTCAGTGGCTGCATGGGCGCAGGAGGACCTAGAGGAGCTATCCCACGTTGAAGGTCAGGAAGGGTGGCGGTGAGGAGATACCCATCATCCAAGGTAAGGAGCAATGGCTGCGCTTTGCTGGAGCAGCTGTGAAGAGATACCCCACACCCAAGGTAAGAAAAACCCAAATAAGACGGCAGGTGTTGCAACAGGGCATCAGAGGGCAAACACACTGAAACCATACTCACAGAAAACTAGTCAATCTAATCACACTAGGACCACAGCCTTGTCTAACTCAATGAAACTAAGCCATGCCCGTGGAGCAACCCAAGACGGGCGGGTCATGGTGGAGAGATCTGACAGAATGTGGTCCACTGGAGAAGGGAATGGCAAACCACTTCAGTATTCTTGCCTTGAGAACCCCATGAACAGTATGAAAAGGCAAAATGATAGGATACTGAACGAGGAACTCCCCAGGTCAGTAGGTGCCCAATATGCTACTGGAGATCAGTGGAGAAATAACTCCAGAAAGAATGAAGGGATGGATCCGAAGCAAAAAGAATACCCAGCTGTGGATGTGACTGGTGATAGAAGCAAGGTCTGATGCTGTAAAGAGCAATATTGCATAGGAACCTGGAATGTCAGGTCCATGAATCAAGGCAAATTGGAAGTGGTCAAACAAGAGATGGCAAGAGTGAATGTCAACATTCTAGGAATCAGCGAACTGAAATGGACTGGAATGGGTGAATTTAACTCAGATGACCATTATATCTACTACTGTGGGCAGGAATCCCTCAGAAGAAATGGAGTGGCCATCATGGTCAACAAAAGAGTCCAAAATGCAGTACCTGGACGCAATCTCAAAAACAACAGAATGATCTCTGTTCGTTTCCAAGGCAAACCATTCAATATCACAGTAATCCAAGTCTGTGCCCCAACCAGTAATGCTGAAGAAGCTGAAGTTGAACAAACCAATCAGGTATGACCAAAACTGCCACTTGTGAAGATTTTGTAAGCAGCAGGTGCACAAGGTGAAATGTTCATTGGTAACGAGGTCATGTATTATCTAGGCCAGTATACATTGGTGAGTTACGATCAGCAGGAGCAGCCATATGGTGTACTGTGGTGGAGATCTTTTGGGAGAACTTCTGGGCTATGGGACTTTCTCTGTGAAAGATCCGAGCCCTCTCTCTATGATGTGCTAAGGGAGAATCTTGTCACATTAGCTACTGCTGCTACAGCATGAGTAATTTGCCCAAGATGAGATGCCACTAATAAGAGAGCAGATTATCTGTGACTGTCGAGTCCTTGCTCTTTCTTTTGTGCCACACACTGACTTTCCTTAACCCCTACTTGTAACAGAATTTGCCCCAATTAATTTTAACATTTAAAAAAATCTGAACATTAAATCTTTAAAACATTTTTTTTTAAAAGTCAAACATGGAATGACCATAAAATTCAGTAATTCCCTCCTAGATGTATATTTAAAGGAACTGAAAACAGATACATCCACAGATACTTCTATGCCAATATTCACTGCAGCATTTTTCTAGCCCAAAGGTGAAAACTCATGTCTACCTGTAAACAGATGGATAAACAAAATGTGGCACGCACGTGCACGCACGCAAACACACACACACACACACACAGGAATATTATCCAACCATAAAAGGGAATTAAGTTCTGATATAAGCTATAACATGAATGAACCTTAAAAACATGCTAAATGGAATTATGCCAGACACAAAAGAAAAAGTATTGTATGATTCCACTTACTTAAAATATAAAGACTAGGCAAATTCATAGAAATAAAAAGTAGATCAAAGGTTAGCAGGGCCTAGGGGGACAGGGAGAAAGGGGAGTTACTGTTTAATGGTTACAGAGTTTCTCATTGCCATGATACAAAAAGCTTTGAAAATGATGGTGATGGTTACCCAACATTGTGAATATAATTAATGCCATTGAATTGTACACTTGAAAAACAAAAGTCACTCTATTCAAATCACCTGGTTTGAGTGTACAATGTTTTCTGTCCTATCCTGACAGTGGCTGACAGTCAAGTCAACCTGAGTCCAATCAAAACTCTTCTTTCTGCTTCCCTGTGGGCGGTAACACATGCTAACTGCTCCAAACCATAATCAGGTTTCAGAGCGCAGTTCACCAGTCATCTCTTGAAAACTTCTTTCAGTTCCCACCTACTTTGTCTTCCCAACTCCGATGCACGTCAGGGGTCACGTGGTGATCATGTTTCATCTTGCCCATCTTATTTATGCTCCTTGAAAGGACCCTCTGCCTGCCTGCTCAGTCGCTCAGTGAAGTCTCTTTGCAATCCCAGGATTGTCTAGCCTGCCAGGCTCCTCTGTCCATGAGATTTCCCAGGCAAGAATACTGGAGTGGGTTGCCAAAGGAGCCTCTAGTTCTGATTAATTCTGTTCTAAGTACTCGTTTGATAAATCGGACGCACTAAATCCCCTGTTACCCTCCCCCAAAAGACTGCTTGCTAGACAAAAGACCCCCAAACCCCAAACTGCATTTGCAAAGCACTTTCATGCATTGTCAGACCATTGTGTGGGATTCCCTCGTGGCTCAGACAGTAAAGACCCTGCTCTCAATGCCGGAGGCCTGAGTTTGATCCCTGGGTCCTAAATATCCCCTGGAGAAGGAAATGGCAACCCACTCCAGTATTCTTGCCTGGAAAATCCCATGGACTGAGGAGCTTGGTGGCTACATGCAGTTGACAGGATCACAAAGAGTTGGACATGACTGAGTGACTACACTTTCATTTTTTTTTATCGGTGTATTGTCAGACCATTAGTAAAGAGAATTGTGGGGCTAGGACCTATTTGCCAATCCTGTGGTCACATTACCACTACTGGTTACTTCTGCCGATTCACTGTAAACTTTGGGTTCAGTTCAGTTGCTCAGTCATGTCCGACCCCATGAATTGCAGCACGCCAGGCCTCCCTGTCCATCACCAACTCCCTGAGTTCACTCAAACTCATGTTCATCCAGTCAGTGATGCCAT
>NW_011493574.1:10735-10947 GCF_000754665.1 Bison bison bison | reverse complement strand
TCCTACTTGGAACCAGTCTGTTGTTCCATGTCCAGTTCTAACTGTTGCTTCTTGACCTGCATATAGGTTTCTCAAGAGGCAGGTCAGGTGGTCTGGTATTCCCATCTCTTTCAGAATTTTCCACAGCTTATTGTGATCCACAGTCAAAGGCTTTGGCATAGTCAATAAAGCAGAAATAGATGTTTTTCTGGAACTCTCTTGCTTTTTCCATG
>NW_011493574.1:0-10032 GCF_000754665.1 Bison bison bison | reverse complement strand
CACACACACACACACACACACACACTCTCTCTCTCTCTCTCTCTCTCTCTCTCTCTCTCTCTCTCTCTTTCTCTCTCCTCATCAGCAATCAGAAGTGCCCCAAGTGGCCCTTTCCATTAGCTGCGACCTCGTGTTTCCTTCAAGTTAGACACAAAACCATTGAAATAACAGATTTGAGCTGCCCTCCAGCCCATCTCTTTTTCTCTGTGCTCACATTTTCAGGTAAACGGTTGTCCTCCACCCCGCTGGAAATTCTGTTCTTTCTGAATGGGTGGTATTATGCTACCTATTTCCTGCTGGAACTCTTCATATTTCTGTATAAAGGTGAGGCCTGGCGTTTGACTACCCTTGTCCACATCCCTTCCCCACTTCAGCGCAGAGCCAACTCCCACCAAAAACCTTCCTATTTTTCATTCTTTTCTGCCCTCTAGGGATCCTCTTCACTGTAAGGTAGAAGTCTCTTCATCAGTTGACTGTAGAATGATTTAGTAGGAAGCTCCTGGGCAAGAATTTCTTGAGTTTGGGAAATGTGGGATTCTCCATTCCAACTCTCCCCCATCACCTCTTGCTGGACTCCACTTTCAGCCCGTTGATGACCCTCAGAAGCTATTCAGCGGTCTGTACCGGTGTACAGCTGATAATGGTGGAGGGTGGAGTCCTCATAGACTGTCCGAGTTAGGAGTAAAACCCCATAACAACATGCCCACCTCTAACAGAAATGCAGCCACAACAAGGAGTTAACACATCCTGCATCAGGTTAACAGATCCTGCCCACATCTCACTAAGTAGTTCATGGAAAGCTGATAAGACTCAGGCGTGTGGGAGTTCTCCTGCGTGCTGTTCTGTGTTGTTTGCAAACTCTTGACTTTTGTATCGGCAGGTCTCCTGCTCCCATACCCAACAGCCAATCTAGTTCTGGATGTGGTGATGCTCTTCCTGTATCTCGGAGTTGAAGTAATTCGACTATTTTTTGGTGAGTGTTTGTCCAAAGAATATTTCCATTCTTTCTGAGATGAGCTGTTATCCGTAACCTGATCAACAAGGAAAAGTACATAACCTAGGCTCACCAATCAAGAGATTGGATCTGGTGGTATATCCCATTACCCCCTCTCTGAAGTTTCAAGCTGCTTCATATTTTGGGTCAAGATGTATCTGTCCGTTGCCCTGCAGGGCCAGAAGTGGGCAGTGGCAAGATATTAGACAATTCCTTCCCAGTTGTCTAACTGTTACAAGAGTGCCTTGTTCCTCTCACTGGTTTTCTTGGGAGAATAGATTCAGCTGCAACTCCATGTCTGGGGCAGGAGATGCCTGCACAGGTCAGCACTAAGATCCCCTTCATTTTTCTGAACAAGGATCTCTCTAGGACAAGTTTTATATTCCCAGAAATACAGAGCAAGCCCTAATTAGTTAGAATATGTCATCCCTGAAAATGTTCTTTAAACACACTGAAGAAAAAAAAATACTTTCAGCACATATCACAAGGGATAAAGAAAGCTCACATAAAATGCTAAGAAAAAAAAGCTAGTTTTAAAAATTAGCAAGGGAGGGAATTCCCTGGCTGTCCAGTGGTTAAGATTTCAAGCATCCAACTCAGGGGGTAGGGGTTCAATCTGTGGTTGGGGAACTAAGATTCTGCATGCTGCACAGCAAAAAAAAAAAAAAAAAAATAGCAAGGGACCCTAATGGGCAGTTCACATAAGAATAATTACAAAGGACCAGTAACCGTGATAAAATGCCCAAACTCACTAACAAAAAGCAAACTGGAAAAACAAGGTAACATTTTCACCTATAGGATTAAAAGATTTCCAGATTTTCAGTATGCAAATAACTGCAAGAAACAGTATGTATGGTCTCACACTCATGTGAGTATTTCTATTCCCACACCCCTAGGAATATAAATTAGTATAACCTTTTTTGCTAATGGTTTTACCAGGTAAAATTCATATTCTTAGACATTAACAATTTCCCTTCTAAAACTGGTTGAAAAAAACACACTTCTACAGATACACAAATATATCTATATGAGGATGTTATTGCCACGTATTTTTTGACATCAAAACCTTAGAAACAACCTAACACCTATCAATACAGGATTAGTTAAATTATGATATTGGTTCAATGAATTGTTCATAGCCATTAAAAAAGAGAGTTATGTGTGGAGTTATGATAGAGTAAAAGGTAGTTAATGTGGAAAGACATCTAACTATGTTAAATGGTTAAATAAGTTGCCAAACAGTATGCAGAGTATGACGCTACTTTTATAATAATGAAAATAATAACACGTGACTACATACACAAAAAATGTCTGAAACAGTATACCTCATCCTGTAGTAATGGCTTTCTCTAGAGGGTGAATCATGAGGTCTTTTAATTTCTATATTTTCTAAAATGATTTTCTATATTTTTTATTTTATTTTATTTTTTTGGCCATTCCGTGGGGCACGTGGGTCCTTAGTTCCCTAACCAGGGATTGGACCCATGATCCCTGCAGTGGAAGCAGAGTCAACCACTGGACTGCCAGGGAAGTCCATAGTTTCTATATTAATTGACAAAGTATTCAATGATTATATATTATTTTTATAATTATAAAGATCTTTCCTCAAATAAAGATCCCATTGTTTCTTCACTGGGAGCAGGACCTTTCTGTGAATGACGCTAATCTCACAGCCGCTCCAAAGCCTCTTGTTTTTAACACAGTGGGACCCTGTTAATGAAGTTGCACTTCCCTGTTCAGGACCATTTGCCTCTGCTTGCCAGTCCATCCCATCCTGCCCGCCTTTTCCTCTGAGGCCAAGGAAAGCAGGCCACTTGGAGGTGACTCCATGGGCTGTGTCTGACAGGTACAAAGGGAAACCTCTGCCAGAGAAAGATGCCACTTGGTATTAGTGTGGCCTTGACCTTTCCGTCCACCATGATGGCCTCCTATTACCTGCTGCTGCAGACCTACGTGCTCCGCCTGGAAGCCATCATGAACGGCATCTTGCTCTTCTTCTGCGGCTCAGAGCTCCTGCTTGAGGTGCTCACCCTGACCGCTTTCTCCAGGTACTGCTGCTGAGGGGCCATTTCCCATCACCTGAGGGTTGGGTTCCCATCCCAGGGAGGGATTCATTGTTCTTCTAAAGCTTGAAGGGTCTGGACTCTAGAGGATGTTTAAGGGTGAGAAAGGTGTTTCTCCCACTGAGGGTAGAAAGGTGTCTTTCCCGAAGTTACACACTTAGGGAAGATATTCTTGCTTTCTGGGGCCAAGAGGCTTGGATTATAGAACAGTTCAGGCCAGCTTCTTTTGTTCACTGGACTTTTAACATTTTCTTTCTTTCTTTCTGCCATCAGTATGGACAGGATGTGAAGTACAAAAACTTCAGCCAGCAGCCTTCACAGGCTGAAGGTATGTATGGCAGTACCATACATACCTCTGGTACTTCAGCCATACCAGTGAGAAATGGCAGGCCAAGTTGTCCTGAGAAAGGTTGCAGCTTTTCCTCAGCACAGACACCTGGGGAACAAACCCAGCATAAGGCCACTGGGCACCATCTTCTCAACAAGGACCATCAGCCAGGAAACTCTTCTACACTCCAGTATAGGGAGGGGCACGGCTGGTGCCTTCCAGGCCTTCCTTGGAACCAGCTCCCTTCTGACCTCAGGTTTTCCTCTTTGATCTTCGTGGCCAGAGCATCTTGTGTGGACCTTGCAGGCTCCCTGGGCTTCCAGAAGGACCTGAGCCACGCTCTCCCAATGTGTGCTGTGCCCTACATGTCCTGCAAGAGCACACGGTGCCTCAGGAGGGTGTGCTTCCAGAGTGATGCAAAAGCCGCTCATGCTATTCCTCGGAAACTGAGCTCCAGAACTTTTTAAGAAGCTCATAGTGTTATTTTTCTACTCTCATCATGAAACAAACATTATTTTATAATAAATATGTATTTTCTATTGTGGGAGGTTGTAGCCTTTTCCTTATGGCGCCTGTACCTAGTATTTCATCCACTTCAAGAGAAAGTAGAGACTGTCCCCAAGGTTTGCTCTTGGCTGTGCTTAGTGATCCTGTGCAGACACAGAGGCAGCAATGAAGATGTCCTGCTGAATTTCCTCCCCTGCAGCTCTAGTCTCAATTAATCCCTAAAGGCCCTGCCAGCTTCGGTGTCTTCTTCAGACCTGTCATCCTGACCACTCACATTCTTCACCTCTGCCCCAAAGCCAGCATATTTTTAAAATTTATTTATTTTTGGTTGTGCGGGGTCTTCATTTCTGCACTCAGGCTTCCTCTAGTTTCGGTGAGCGAGGGCTGCTCTTCGTTGTGTTGCACGGGCGTCTCACCGCAGTGGCTTCTCGTTGCGGAGCACAGGCTGTAGACACACAGGCTTCATTAGCTGTAGCACGCAGGATCAGTAGTTGTACAGCCAGCATCTTGTCTCTCATACTTACAGATAATCGTCATCTTTCCAGGATGAGGTGTGGTTAATTGGAAGAAACATATTCTAAACTTACCAATGTTTTTTGGTTGTTTGTTTTAAAATTTCAAGTGAACATAAAAGGAACATATACTTTTATTTTTTAAGCTGGAGAAATGTTGCCCTAAATGAGTGTATCTTCTTTTCTCCAAGTAACTATCTTTAAAACTGTTTCTTGTCTTACATGATAGCGGCCATTTTTTTAGCTCCAAGAAGCCCTAACAGAAGCCACTTTAGGAAACCTTGAGCCATATGGCCCCTATGCTATCAGGTGAATCCTAGACTATCTGCTCTTACTCAGAGTAAAAAGTAATTGGCCTTTAAGAATGTCATGCTGGTTTTTAACTGCTTATTTCCTGTGATCAGGCTCATTCTCATTCTACAAAGGTCTCCACTGTCCAGGCCTTCTCGTGTTTCCTAACCCTCTGTGTCCTTGCCTAAGAGCTGCCTTTGGGGTCTATCCAAAGACTGTATTTAGATAGGTCTAATTCAGCATGACACAGTAACAAAAACTCCAGTAGGAACTTCCCTGACATTTCAATAGCATATCCCATGAATACAATTTTCTGCTGTTTCTCACACTGCCTTTTTGCCGCCTAGCCCTGCTTTGAAGAAATCACTGGTATGAACCTGGAGAACTCATTGTCCTTGACCTATTTCATTTAGAGTTTCATTGGTTATGGTTAAAGAATCTGCCTGCAATGCAGGAGGCCTGAGTTCAATTCCTGGGTCAGGAAGACCCCTCCAGAGAAGGAAATGGCAACCCACTCCAGTCTAGAGAACTCCATGGACAGAGGAGCCTGGCAGGCTACAGTCCATGGGGTTGCCAAGAGTAGGATACAACTTAGCGACTAAACCATCACCACCCTCCCAGCAATGCAGAAAAATGAATGGGAGGTTCAGTTCTAAGAGGCAACTTATAATTCACAGGGGCTTTAGAGAGCAATTCAATCTCACCCTGGACTTGGCAGGTTTAGAGATGAGGAAGTAACATAGCCAAGCATCAACTGGTTACTAACTTGTTAGAAACTTTTGTCTTACTTGTCTCAGTCTGGATTAGCCCCAGTCCTCAAAGGGTACCACATGAGTATGGGAATGAATGATTGAAAACGGGCACAGGATTAAAACAGGAAGTCCTCACATTTTCTCCTTGGGTACCTCGAAGCACTGCATTTCCCATGCATGGCTTCATAAATGCGCCTCCTTTTTATTTAATTTTTGGCCATGCCACACTGCACACAGGCTCTTGGTTCCCTGACCACAGACCAAACCTGTGACCCCTGCAGTGGAAGCTAGGAGCCTTAACCACTGGACCACCAGGGGTCCCATAAATGTTCTATTCTTCTTGCTGCTTGTCAGAGCCAACTGTGTGGATGGTTAGTCATCAGAGAACATCATACAATAGAAACTGAGGCAGTGGAGGATGGAATCAGCACAGCTAGTCTTTCAGGGTTTAACGTGTCAGGCTGTACTCACCGTAGTGTCAAGGGAAGCCACCATACACCATGCACACCTGAAGAACTAACATTCTGGGACAATGAGAAAGGACAAAGGAGCAGGCGCTGGTCACAGGCTGACAGAAGTTGCTCAGATATTCACACTCATGCCTAGAACTGCCAGGTGACTGCACGGCAGAGGTGATCCAAGTCTTTCCCTTTCTATACTCCAATGGTTGCCCCTAAGAGAAACTGCAGAATGTATTTGCTTCTCCAGTGTAACAGTCCTCACACTCTAGTCCCCACACACATAAGCCATCTGGAACATAAAAAGTAGACTTCTAGACTTTAGAGTTGATGCAGCACAGGAAGGCATTTTGGCAATGGCACACATCTGAGATGCAGGTGACCATGGAACTCAACTTGAGAACACTGGTTTAAGTTCTGAGAGGCACTGCAATTTTTTTTTCCTATAAGTTTGGTAACATCGTAGACCCTCCGGAGATTCCCTTCCACTACAGGTTACTTGTTTTTATACTGCTTTTGCCTTTACTGGTCTCGATAACACATTGTATGTCACCTGGTCATTCGTTCATCTTTTTATTGTGTTAACTCTTCTTGTTCACTGGGCTTTTTAAAAAGTCAGCTTTCTGGAATCCCAAGGATCACCCCTCAACACTCTGCTTTCTAACCTGTACTTCCTTATATTAGATAGCAATTCAGTCTACCTAAAACGTTCCCATTTGTTATTGCTGATGCTTAAAACATCCCAGTGTGGAAGGCAGGACAGCTATCATTTTCATCCTGCAGATGAGAGCCTGAGGACATGCTGCCTGTCCATGGTCATAGATTTAGACAGTGGAAGTAAGCACTAGCCAGCCTATCTGCTAATTCCTAGCAGAGGATTCTTCCCTTTATGAACCTGATGATAGCAGAACTCAACTGTACAAGGTGGGACATTTATTCTGGGAATATATCTTAGGAATCTTGAAGGATAAAGGATGACCTAGAATTAGGCTATTTAGATGGCTAAGGAAAAAAAGCTAAACCTCAAGGGGCAGCACCTCCAGAGTACTACACGAGGCCTCCTAGGTGTACCAAACACACTGCACCCCCACCGTCCAGTTTCAGCTGAGAACTCTGGGATTCACTCCCCTCCCTCTACATCAGCCCGCACCCATGTCCCAGACACCTCAACAAATCTATGCAATGCGGAATCTGTGAAACAGCGCACACCCCATTTATTATTTAAAAATATTTTGTTACAAAAGGAAAAAAAATACAATGCAGTATAAAAGATTGACAGTGTCATCAAGTTTATTACACAATTTTCAACCTATCAGAAAGACAAACAAATCACCAACAACAGGGGGACGGGGCCATGGCCTTTTTGAGGGTTGGGTTTCTTTCTTTTTGCTATCAGGAAATAAAACTAAAAATTGTGTCATTGAGTAAAAACAAAACAAAAAATAGGGAGAAAAAAAATTCTCCGGGTAAACGGCTTTTCTGGTATTCTATATATATTTTCTTCGCCGTAAACTGTCACCTTACTTGGTTTTCTCTACATTAAAAAGACACCCGGAGCTGCTCTTGAGGATAAGCACATCACTTAACACTTGGCTGGCTGGGCGGGGTGCCATATTCTGAAGTGGAGGCGGGGATGGGGTTGGGGGACAGGGGATAAAAAGCTACAACCGGTAGCCTCTGTCCCAAGGGAATGTGCCTCTCCAACCCTGGGGGGACTCCCTTAGTGACTTATTGAGGGCTGTGTCAGAAACGTGCAGGGAACAGAGGAAGGGTTCGGTCCAACTCAGTCTCTCCCCTCTGAGCCAGAAGGGTCTCCAGTGACCCTACATCTCACATGCCACGTCTCCTGTTAGATGTCACATGCCCTTATAGATGCAGAAGCAGCATCCGTCGCCCCATGGGTATTGCAGGACCCTGTTGCTGCCGCTTCTGTCAGTAGCAACCACATCACAATTTGGATGTTATGGGAAAAGCAATTCCATTTGCCTGTGTAGAAAATGGCCCCCAGAGTGGTGGTCCTTAGAATTCTGAGCTGAGCTCATTCAAGTCAGGCTCCACTTCTTCCTTGCTCCTTATCAGAGGTAGCAAGTACCTCCAGGCAGAGCGAGGGGAGCTATTAAGTCAAAAGGTGAAAAAATACCAAATTTTTGTGACTTTACTTACTAGTGCCAGGTTATCCCACAATAAGTAAAAGTATGTACCTGGAGGATGCAAGCCCATGCTCACATCGAACCTGAAAAAAGAAAAGCCTATGGAAGTAGGCCATATCCTGCCCAACTTGCCTCCTTCCCCATTCCTAGTACTTCACGAGGGTTCTTCACTGCTGAGGTCCGACATCCCCAACTCCCAATGGCAGTACCTTCCTCTAAAACAAGGAAGCCGCCTTCTTGGGGGAAGGGCTCCACATGTGAAATGGAAAAGCCCCAGGGAAAGGGAACATCTAGTGGATGGAGCTGGTTATTGCAACAGGCAACCAAGCAAGAAGCAGTAGAGGGTGGTAATGGGCTCCGCCAGACCCCTCAGCAGACAGCAACCTCATGGGCCTTCTCTGCTTAGGAGGGGCAGGTCCACTGAGGAGGCTGGGCAGCAGGAGTTAGAAGGGTTTGAGCCCTCCGGGAGGTTAGGAAAACAAACCGTCAATATGTAAGAGGGAAAAGCAAGAACAGGAGCTTTCCAGGAAGTAGTTTCTGTTCCCATGGTCCCTCCTCAAAGGGCTGGGAAGGTAAAGGAGTTAAAGAAGTGGTATGTTAGCAAGGGGTTTGGACCCTCTTGGCCCCATCAAACCTAGTGCTGAGGGCAGGACCCTGGGCATATTTGGCACACCCAGTCACTCTCCTAGATCCCACAGGGAGGATCCATTTTCTTTGGGAAGGATTCTTCCCATCAACCTCACCACTGAACTGCTCCTGGAGAATCAGAAACTCAATGCGTTTCCTTGGACAAAGCACCATTCTCTATGGAGACCAGGGACCTGGACATGGTCTCTTCCTGTCTTCCACCCTCCCAACCACATGGAGTCTTTAGGTTCTTTACCCTGGCAAAAAGGAGCAGGACTGGGAGGGCTGCCAGGCAATCTTCAATCCTGTAGGGTAGAGGGTATTCCCTGGGTGTCTGGAGGGGTTAGGGGCTTGGAGGAAGGGGAAGGGGTGGAGCGGCCTCCGTCCTTTAGTCCTGATCAAGGTGAGGAGATGCAAGTCCATTAAAAAAACATTAGCTTCCAACCAGACTCCTGTAATGAGAACATCGGAAGGGAAGAAAGAAAGCACAAGTTAGAGGTTACTTTCTGATTAACAAGGGCTTATAATAAATTATAGTGGCATTTTCTAAAGTTAAAATGTATGAAGTAGGGGATGCAGACAGAATGCACATGTGGGAAAGTAAAAAACAGAATTGTCTGGGAATGTCTGGCACTGTGAGTAGTGAGGGCATGGCTGGAGCAGAATAGAGGAAAAAGGAGTACATCTTACTTTAAGGTTAGAGGGAAGAACACTGACAACGAAATGAGGAATCAAAGCAGTCTGACTGGAAAGGGGACTTTGGCAGAAAAAGTATGGAAACTGCTACATTTCAAGAAAAGTTGCTGTAAAGGAGCATGGTGAGTTTAAATACTATTTCAGAAAATCTATTCTGAGCAAGTCATAGCTTACCTTAAGGGAAAGGGGAAAAATCTGGAAATGGGAGGTACAGTGGTAAGAAAACAAGCGTGTACATAACCAAATCCACTAACCCCCAAATACTTAAGAGGCCCTAGCAGGGAGCATGCACTTATACAGGAAAAACTAAACTTTTCTCCTTTTAAAAAAGCATACACATAGATATAGACATACAGCCAGAGATGTTCTAAGTTGTACTAAAACTCAAGAGATTTTAAGTCTTCCCTCAGATGACAGCTGTGGGGGAGGGACCAAGAAGCACTCTAACACCAATCAGGAGTGATCTGGCCAGAACAGAAAGCAGAGCATGGAAATCAAAGAAAACAATCAGCTGTCACCATCCAAGAAAACTAAAAGCACAGTTAAGAACTGCTCAACAGTAAAGCACTGTTACATCACTTGCACATCTTGACCAAACTTTAGGTCCCCAGTACACAGCTCTAGTTCCAATGCTGTAATACCAATCTTCAGGGG
>NW_011493573.1:23912-24331 GCF_000754665.1 Bison bison bison | reverse complement strand
TATTGGCTCTTCTCTAAATTTGTGGTAGAATTCACCTATGAAGCCATCTGGTCCTGGGCTCTTATTTGTTGGAAGATTTTTTTATTACAGTTTCAATTACCCTGCTTGTGATGTGTCTTTTAAGATTTTCTATTTCTTCCTGGCTCAGTTTTGGAAAGTTATACTTTTCTAAGAATTTGTCCATTTCTTCCAAGTTGTCCCTTTTATTGGCATATAATTGCTCACAGTATGCTGTTATGGTCTTTTGTATTTCTCTGTTCTCTTCTGTGATTTCTCCATTTTCATTTCTAATTTTATTGATTTCTAATTTTATTGATTCTTCTCCCTTTTTTTCTTGATGAGTCTGGCTAATGGTTTGTCTATTTTATTTATCTTCTCAAAGAACCAGCCTTTAGTTTTGTTGATTTTTGCTATAGTCT
>NW_011493573.1:19182-19983 GCF_000754665.1 Bison bison bison | reverse complement strand
TATAGAAGAGAAGAAGGAGGAAGGAGATAGAGGTGACCTGGAGGAGAAAAGGGAGAGTCAAAACGGGAGACAGCAATCAAGCCAGTAATCAAATCCCTCTTTTTGAAGAGATTGGGCTGCCTCTGTGTGTGCCTGGTGTCCTCTGCCAGCATTCAGAAGCTCTTTTGTGGAAGTTGCTCAACATTCAAATGATCTTTGGATGAATTTGTGGGGGGAAAAGTGGTCTCCCCATCCTATTCCTCCTCCATCTTGAGACAGCCCCCAAAATATCATTATGATATTTTATGATATCATATGATAATGAGCTCATTATGATAATGAGCTCAGTGGAGTATATGTTTCATTCATTTTTCAAAATTGTGGTTCTTTGCAGGACAAGTGCAATGACAAGTCTAAGGCCCAAACAGAGATGAATCAGAGCCAATCACAGGGTTACCAGCATCGATTGGAAGGATTTCAACGACAATCAGAAGAAAATTGACACTATTCAGAGAGATCTGGAGGGCAAGCAAAGAGATCTCGTGGTCGAGGAGAGAGATCTCATGGCTGTACAGAAAGATCTCATAGCCAATCAAGGAGATATCATGATTTAAAGAGAGAGGCCTTGTGGCCAAGTAGCGAGATCTCATTATTATACAGAAAGACCTTATGGCCAGTCAGAGAGAATCTCATTACCACTCCGAGAGATTCCATGTTCATGCAAAGAGATCTCATGACCATGCAAAGAGATCTAAAGTCCTATCAAAGATATCTTATGGCCAAATAGGGAGAGTTCATGGTCAATCAGAGCGACCTCATGAC
>NW_011493573.1:14040-15334 GCF_000754665.1 Bison bison bison | reverse complement strand
TGCTTGGGCTGTCATAACAAAATACCACAGACTGGGTAGCTTAAACAACAGGAATTTATTTCTCACAAGTCTGTAAGCTGGAAGTCTGAGACTAGGGTGCCAGCAGGGTGGGGCTCTAGTAAGAGCTTTCTTCCTAACTTGTAGGTGGCCACCTTCTTTCCGTGTTCTCACATGGTCTCTTTCTCTTTTTATAAAGACACTAATCCCATTGTGGAGATCCTACACTCATGATCTCATCTAAGCCTAATTCCTTCCCAAAAGCCCTACCTCCAAATACCATCACATTGGGGGTTGGGGCTTTAACAATGAATTTGGGGGTGGGGAGCTGGGGAACAAAAACATTCAGTCCATAATAGCCACCTTGTTAGCCTCATTTCTGAAAAAAAATTTTAAACAAAAAATTAAATCATACCTGTTTAAGTTATCATATGTTTAACTTATGTTATCATATGTTTAACATGTAGTAATGAATCTGTGAAGACCTACAAGACATTTTAGAACTAACACCCAAAAAAGATGTCCTTTTCATTATAGGGGACTGGAATGCAAAAGTAGGAAGTCAAGAAACACTGGAGTAACAGGCAAATTTGGCCGTGGAATACAGAATGAAGCAGGGCAAAGACTAATAGAGTTTTGCCAAGAAAATGCACTGGTCATAACAAACACCCTCTTCCAATAACACAAGAGAAGACTCTACACATGGACATCACCAGATGGTCAACACTGAAATCAGATTGATTATATTCTTTGCAGCCAAAGATGGAGAAGCTCTATACAGTCAGCAAAAGCAAGACCAGGAGCTGACTGTGGCTCAGATCGTGAACTCCTTATTGCCAAATTCAGACATAAATTGAAGAAAGTAGGGAAAACCACTAGACCATTCAGGTATGACCTAAATCAAATCCCTTACGATTATACAGTGGAAGTGAGAAATATATTTAAGGGCCTAGATCTGATAGATAGAGTACCTGATAAACTATGGAATGAGGTTTGTGACATTGTACAGGAGACAGGGATCAAGACCATCCCCATTGAAAAGAAATGCAAAAAAGCAAAATGGCTGTCTGGGGAGGCCTTACAAACAGGTGTGAAAAGAAGAGAAGCGAAAAGCAAAGGAGAAAAGGAAAGATATAAACACCTGAATGTAGAGTTCCAAAGAATAGCAAGAAGAGATAAGAAAGCCTTCTTCAGTGATCAATGCAAAGAAATAGAGGAAAACAACAGAATGGGAAATACTAGAGATCTGTTCAAGAAAATCGGAGATACCAAAGGAACATTTCATGCAAAGATGGGC
>NW_011493573.1:8914-10983 GCF_000754665.1 Bison bison bison | reverse complement strand
CTATTTTCCATTCATTTCTTGAATCTGGCCTCAGTTCCTACCATTTTATTAAATTTTACTCTCAGAAATTTATTACTTCCTTGTTGTCAAATTCAATGGCTTTTTCTTAGTCCCCTCTTCCTCTACTTCTTTGCAGTATTTAATTTAATCATTTGGCAGTCACTGGGCTCTATTTGCTAGAAATGTGCTATGTACTTGAGAAAGAATCTTTAAGAAAGTAAAAAAGAAAGGAAGGAAAGGAGAGAGTGAAGGGTGGGGGCAGGGAGAGAGACAGAGAGAAGCACAGCATAAACATTTAGAGGTATGCCCAAGGTACTATGGCAGCATAGTCGAAAGAATCTCGAACCATCTAGGGAGGTCAGGGAGCATCCTAGAGTAGATAGTGTTTGAGTTGAGTCCCAGAGGCTGAGTATGAGTAAGCAAAGCAGAAAAGGTGGAAAAAGGTACTCCTGTCAGAGGAATTATCAAGTGTAAAAGTATAGGAGTGAAAGAAAACATGGCATATTTGGTAAACTGCAATTCACTTGGTTTGGCCAGAGTGCAGTGATTTTTAAACCAAGATTTTGTTGAAACTAGGGATTCTTTCACTTTAAAAATTAGTTTGAAAGCCGTTGAGCTCAAGTATAAAGTGTGTAGGCAGAACTGTTGAGGGGTGAGAGTGGAGAGGTAGAGTCAGGAACCAGATCATGGAACATGAGCCATGCTAGAGTAGAGATTCTATATAGAGGGCAATGCAGAACTATTGAAAGACTTTAAGGAAGGAAATGGCATTGACCAACTTATTTTAGGAATGATCACATTAAGCTAATATCCCTTTCTTCCAATAGTTTCTGTTAATTCCTACTCTTTTTTTCCCTATATTTCCATGGCTTCTATTCTCACTTCTCTAACTTCAGCTTCACTACCACCTAGGTAAGCACTTTGATAATCTGTTGCGATTGCTACTGGCTTCCATATAAATTATACCTCCATTCTAGTGGCATTCTTATCTTTCCTAAGCTTTTGGCAGGGACCTTGTTAACTAGTGTTGCCCATAGAGTATAAGATGAGGGCATGTAAGGGTTTATTTAACTCACAGAGTCACTGCCATTAGACACACATGCATATTGAATTCAAGGTTGCTTTCAGTAGCATGTTACTTGTAAATATTAACATATGCTTCCAACCTAAACATGAACTTTCTAACAAAAAATATTTGCTCTGAAAACATTAACTTTTAAGAGTATCTCTATGTGTTATTCTGCTTTTATAATCTACTGGCTCTACAGATTTCTTGGCTACTATATTACTTGTAAGTCTCTTAATACCAAATCCACCTACAAACTGTAACTGTGATAGGACTTCACACAAAAAAATGCTGGACCACCAACCACCAGCTACATATAACTGGATGCACTGAAACCAGTTTAGTTATGTAGTGATGGGGCCAATTAACATTTGAATCGAATGTTTTGATCATTCTTTGGTTTGCTTAATTGACCAGGTGTGGATTTAATCTATGTTGTCACAGTAATTACAGGAATAAGGGGATTAAGTTGAGTATTGAACAAAAAAAATCCTAACTTTTACTTGAAACGTCTGATTGGAGTAGAAGTGAGACTTTCTAAAATTAAGTTATTAAGGTAATACCGCTCGCTATCTCACTTAGCTATCTTGAATACAGTCAAGTCCACAGGTCTATTTTATAAAGATTATGAGGATACCTTTGTGGATTTTATCTACCATCACTGCCTTTCCCCTTGATCCAGACAAGTATCAGGCCATATTTAGATCTTAAGAGTTTTCTTCTGGGTCACTACTAGCTATAAGGCCTTGAGGAAGTAATTTAATTTTTCTGAATCCCTGTTTCCTTATTTTTTATGTAAAGAGGTTGGACTGCTTAATCTTTAAGGGTACAGTCTTTAACATTCTTGCATTCATGAATGGGGGGTGGGGTGGAATCTGAAATTGAATGTTATACTGAGGATCAGGCAAAGAGAATATTGTTACTGAAATGTCAGTCAATTTAAAGTATAGAAAATAAGCACCTGTGTTGAGTAAGGAAGGCTTTTGTATGACTGGTTTTAACC
>NW_011493573.1:4681-5490 GCF_000754665.1 Bison bison bison | reverse complement strand
CTGAGCGACTGAACTGAACTGAAGTACCACATCCAGAATGTTACACTTACCTGCTTTTAAAGTTAAGAATGCAGGGCTTCCCTGTGACTCAGTGGTTAAGAATCCATCTGCCAATGCAGGAGATATGGGTTCGATTCCTGATCTGGGAAGATACTACATGCCATGGAGGAACTAGGCCTGTGCCCTAGACCCTGGGACCTGAACCTACTGAACCCACATCATCAAGAGCCTGTACTCCATAACAAGAGAAGCCACTGAGATGAGAAACTTGCTCACTGCAACTAGAGATTAAGCCTAGTTTGCTGTAACTAGAGAAAGCCTCTGTGTAGTAACCAAGACCCAGCACAGCCAAAAATAAATAAATAAATAAAAATTCAAACATAAAAATGCAATATATTTTGTTTAATAAGCCAAAAAAACCTTTATACATTCTACGATATATTATCAAAAAAATACAATGATAGATAAATTATGGCTAAACGTTAATTAAGAAAACAACAGTTTTTTGATTACTCAGAGCACTCTCTTCTTTCCAAGTCAAACATTGTTTTTGGTCCAGTTGGGTCCTAGTAGGAGCAGTATTTATAACTAGAAAAAAAAAGCAACAATGAAAAAATACTTGACTTATTTAAAGTTATAAATTATAGCTACTTAGCTGACACTATCAAGATAACCATATAGCATTTGGGCTTTTGTTCTCTACCTCTGAGAGAATATGACTACATGCTATGGTTTGAATGTCTGTGTCACTTCAAAATTCACATGTGATGGTGTTAGAAGGTAGGGCCTTTGGGAGGTGCTTAAGTCAT
>NW_011493573.1:0-624 GCF_000754665.1 Bison bison bison | reverse complement strand
GAAAAAGGGGAACCCTCTTACACTGTTGGTGGGAATGCAAACTAGTACAGCCACTATGGAGAACAGTGTGGAGATTCCTTAAAAAACTGGAAATAGAACTGCCTTATGATCCAGCAATCCCACTGCTGGGCATACACACCAAGGAAACCAGAATTGAAAGAGACATGTGTACCCCAATGTTCATCACAGGACTGTTTGTAATAGCCAGGACATGGAAGCAACCTAGATGTCCATCAGCAGATGAATGGATAAGAAAGCTGTGGTACTTATACACAATGGAGTATTACTCAGCCATTAAAAAGAATACATTTGAATCAGTTCTAATGAGGTGGATGAAACTGGAGCCTATTATACAGAGTGAAGTAAGCCAGAAAGAAAAACATGAATACATTATACTAACGCATATATATGGAATTTAGAAAGATGGTAACGATAACCCTGTATGTGAAAGAGCAAAAGAGACACAGATGTATAGAACAGTCTTTTGGACTCTGTGGGAGAGGGAGGGGGGGATGATTTGGGAGAATGGCATTGAAACATGTATAATATCATATAAGAAAGGAATCGCCAGTCCAGGTTCGATTCAGGATATAGGAAGCTTGGGGCTGGTGCACTGGGATGACC
>NW_011493572.1:9494-11525 GCF_000754665.1 Bison bison bison | reverse complement strand
GGGTCTTTTTCAATGAGTCAGTTCTTCACATCAGTTGGCCAAAGTATTGGAGTTTCACCTTCAGCATCAGTCCTTCCAATGAATATTCAGGACTGATTTCCTTTAGGATTTACTGGTTGGATCTCCTTGCAGTCCAAGGGACTCTCAAGAGTGTTCTTCAACACCACAGTTTGAAGGCATCAGTTCTTTGGTGCTCAGCCTTTTTTTACTGTCCAGCTCTCACATCCGTACATGACTACTGGAAAAACCATAGCTTTTACTATACTAATCTTTGTAGGCAAAGTAGTGTCTCTGCTTTTTAATATGTTGCATAGGTTGTCATTGCTTTTCTTTCGAGGTTGGAGTGTCTTTTCATTTCATGGCTGCAATCACCATCCACAGTGATTTTGGAACCCAAGAAAATAAAGTCTGTCACTGTTTCTGTTGTTTCCCCATCTATTTGCCATGAAGGGCTGTACATAATAATAAAGAAGATAATCCTAGAATAAGATATAACATTCATAAACATATATTCACCTAACAAGGAAGCTGATAAATATATAAGCAAATATTTAAAGACATAAAGGAAGAAATTGACAATAAACATAATATTTAGAGACTTTAATATCTCACTTACATAAAAGGAGAGATCATTAAGACAGAAAATTAATAAGGAAAAGTGACCTTAAATGACACATTAGACCAGATGGACTTAACAGATATCTATACAGTGTTTCGACATGACTGAGCGACTTCACTTTCACTTTTCACTTTTCACTTTCATGCATCGGAGAAGGAAATGGCAACCCACTCCAGTGTTCTTGCCTGGAGAATTCCAGGGACGGGGAAGCCTGGTGGGCTGCCATCTGTGGGGTCGCACAGAGTCGGACACGACTGAAGCGACTTAGCAGGAGCAGCAGCATATAGTGTTTCATATAAAAACAGTAGAATATATTCTTTTCAAATGAACATAGAAAGTCTCCAGGATAAATCACATGATATACAAACACATAGAGACTAAAAAACATGATACTAAAAAACAATAGATGAGTGAAGAAATGAAAAAGTACATCAAAAATACTTGAGACAAATGAAAATAGAAGCACAACTATCCAAAATCTATGAGATGAAGCAAAAGCTGTTCTAAGTAGAAAGTTTATAGCAATATAGGCTTACATTAAAAAGAAGAAAAAGAAAAATCTCAAATAAGCAACCTAACTTTACAACTAAGGGAATTAGGAAAAAAAGGACAAGCAAGGACTAGTTAGAAGAAGAAAAAATAATAAAAATCAGAATGGAAATAAATATAATGCAGACTAAAACAAACAATAGAAAAGATCAATGAAACCAACAGATGGTTTTGAAAAGTTAAAATTAATAAACCTTTATCCAGATTCATCAAAAGATAAAACAGTGAGTGTGTTCTTTTTTCTTCTAACTTTAGGCCTTGGTTGTCCTTTTCTTCCTAATTCCTTAATTGTAAAGTTAGGTTGTTTATTTGAGATTTTTCCTTAGAAATAAGAGAGATGATCCAAATAAAATTGGAAATGAAAGAGGAAAAATTACACTTGATTATCACAGAAATACAGATAATACTAAGATAATTCTATGGACAGTTATATGCCAACAAAGAGAACAATCTGAAAGAAATGGATAAATTCTTAAAAATAGACAATCTTCCAGGACTTAATCAGAAAGAAAAAATCTGTACAAAATGATTACTAATAATGAAATTGAATCAATAATCCAAAAACTCCCCAAAAATAAAAGATAGATTCACAGGGGAATTCTACCAAACTTTAAAGAATGATTAATACCAACACGGACCTACTGTATAGTGCATGGAACTCTGCTCTATGTTATGTAGCAGCCTGGATGGGACAGGAGTTTGGGGGAGAATGGATACTTGTTTATATATGTCTGAGTCCCTTCACTGTTCACCTGCAACTGTCACAACATTGTTAATCAGCTATATCCAATACAAAATAAAAATGTTTTTAAAAATAAAGGAAAAAACAGTATACTGTGGTTAAAATTTTTAAAAAATAAAAA
>NW_011493572.1:5765-7403 GCF_000754665.1 Bison bison bison | reverse complement strand
AATATGGACCTTTGTAGGTAAAGAAATGTCTCTGCTTTTTAATCCACTGTCTAGGTTTGCCATACTTTTTCTTCCAAGGAACAAGTGTCTTAATTTCGTGACTGCAATAATGGTCCACAGTGATTTTGGAGCCCAAGAAAATAAAGTCTGTCTGTGTTTCCAGTTTTTCTCCATCTACTTGCCTTGAAGTGATGGGACTGGATGGCATAATCTTCGTTTTTTGAATGCTGAGTCTTAAGCCAGCTTTTTCACTCTAGTCTTTTTTGTTCATCTTTAGTTTCTCTTCACTTTCTACCATAACGGTTGTGTCATCTGCATATCTGTGGTTATTGATATTTCTTCCAACAATCTTGATCCCAGCTTGTGCTTCACCCATACTTGCATTTTGCATGATGTACTCTGCAATAAGCAGCCTTGATGTATTTCTTTCCCAATTTTGAACCAGGCCATTGTTTCATGTCCAGTTCTAACTGTTGCTTCTTGACCTGCATACAGGTTTCACAGGAGGCAGGTAAGGTGGTATGGTATTCCCATCTCTTTAAAAATTCTCCACAGTTTGTTGATACCCACAGAGTCAAATGTTTTAGAGTAAGCAATGAAGCAGAAGTAGATGTTTTTTCTGGAATTTTCTTGATTTTTCTATGATCCAAAGGATGTTGGCATTCTGATCTCTGATTCCTCTGCCTTGTCTAAATCCAGTTTTTACATCTGGAAGTTCTAAGTTCACGTAATGTTGAAGCCTAACTTGACAGATTTTGAGTATTACCTTGCTACCATATGAAATGAGTGCAATTGTGTGGTAGTTTGAACATTCTTTGGCATTGCCTTTCTTTGGGATTGGAATGAAAACTGACCTTTTCCAGTCCTGTGGTTACTGCTGAGTTTTCAAATTTGCTCGCATATTGAGTGCAACACTTTCACAGCATCATCTTTTAGGATTTGAAATAGCTGAGCTGCAATTCCATCACCTCCACTAGCTTTGTAGTGCTGTTTCCTAAAGCCCACTTGACTACACACTCCAGAATTTCTGGCTCTAGGTAAGTGATCACACTATTGTGGTTATCCAGGTCATTAAGATCTTTTTTGTACAGTTCTTCTGTATATTCTTGCCACCTCTTAATATCTTCTGCTTCTAGTAGGTCCATACCATTTCTGTCCTTTATTGTGCCCATCTTTGCATGAAGTATTCCCTTGTTATCACTAGTTTTCTTGAAGAGATCTCTAGGCTTTCCCATTTTATTGTCCTCTATTTGCACTAATCGCTGAGGAAGGCTGTCTTATCTTTCCTTGCTATTCTTTGGAACTCCGCATTCAAATGGGTATATCTTTCCTTTTCTCCTTTGCCTTTCCCTTCTCTTCCTTTCTCAGGTATTTGTAAGGCCTCCTCAGGCCTCCTCCTCCGTTGCTTTTTTGCATTTCTTTTCTTGGGGATGATCTTGATCACCGTCTCCTGTACAATGTTAAGAACCTCCATCCATAGCTCTTCAAGCACTCTATCAGACCTAATCCCTTGAGTCTATTTGTCACTTCCACTGTATAATCATAAAGTGAAAGTAAAGTCGCTCAGTCGTGTCCGACTCTTTGCGACCCCATGAATCGCAGCACGCAAGGCCTCCCTGTCCATCACCAACTCCCGGA
>NW_011493572.1:5450-5665 GCF_000754665.1 Bison bison bison | reverse complement strand
CCATAGCCTTGACTAGATGGACCTTTGTTGACAAAATAATGTCTCTGCTTTTCAATATGCTATCTAGGTGGGTCATAACTTTTCTTCCAAGGAGTAAGCGTTTTTTAATTTCATAGCTGCAGTCACCATCTGCAGTGATTTTGGAGCCCAAAAATGTAAAGTCTGACACTGTTTCCATTGTTTCCCCATCTATTTCCCATGAAGTGATGGGACCA
>NW_011493572.1:5075-5350 GCF_000754665.1 Bison bison bison | reverse complement strand
AAATCAATTCCCTTACGACTATACAGTGCAAGTGAGAAATAGATTTAAGCGACTAGATCTGATAGACAGAGTGCCTGATGAACTATGGACGGAGGATCATGACATTGTACAAGAGACAGGAATCAAGACCACCTCCAAAAAAGAAATGCAAAAAATCAAAATGGCTGTCTGAGGAGGCCTTACAAATAGTTGCAAAAAGAAGGAAAGTGAAAAGCAAAGGAGAAAAGGAAAGCTATACCCATTTGAGTGCAAAGTTTGAAAGAATAGCAAGGAGA
>NW_011493572.1:563-1521 GCF_000754665.1 Bison bison bison | reverse complement strand
ACTATCTGAAATTGAACTGACCCCACACTGCCCTCAACAACTCCAGAGAAATTCCTAGATATATTTTACTATTATCATTTCTCTAATTTTTTTTTATTTTTAAGGCCTTTATTACCCCCTTTAATTTTCATTTTTATAACCTAAATTGCAAAAAAATCCTATTTTAAAGCAAATTTCATATATATTCCTTATAATTTTTGTGATTTTGTTTAGTTTTTTTAATACTGTATTTTTGATAGTCTAACCTCTACTACAGATTTTCAATCTTTGCCTTTTGGTATTCGTTACCAATTTTGTACCTATAAGAATCCAATCTTCAGTACCCATTTTTACTTGAGAGTGTGATTAATGGCTTGATTGCCCCCTACCCCTTTTAACTCTCCGTTTTCTTCCCGAGATCACCTATCTCCTTCATCCCCCTTCTCTCCTCTACCCAACTCTGTACATCTCTTTTGGTATTCCGGGCTGTGGAGAACACTTAGGCAACTGATTATTGGCTAGATCTGTCTCTCTCCTTTTGACTCCCCTCTTCTCCTCCTGGTCACCTCTATCTCCTTCCTCCCTCTTCTGTTCTCTGTGAAACTCTGTGAACTCTCTGTGTGTTCCAGGCTGTGGAGAGCCAATAGGTAATTGACTACTGGCTAGATTGCTCTCTTCCCTGTTGATTCCCCCTCTTCTCCTCCTGGTCTCCTCCATCTCCCTCCTACCTCTTCTCTTCTCCATGTAACTCTCCAAACCTCTCTGGGTGTCCCTCACTGTGGAAAATATTTACACCATTAACCTAGATCTTTTATCATCTGTGCTGTATGGATGGAGAAGTCTTGAGGATACTGTAAGAATAAGACTGAAAGCCAAAGGCAAGAGGCTAAAATCCAAACCTTGAGAAGACCAGAGAGCTCCTAACTCCAGGGAACATTAATTGACAAGAGCTTATCCAAAGGCCTCCATACCTACACTG
>NW_011493572.1:0-463 GCF_000754665.1 Bison bison bison | reverse complement strand
GAAGTCAAATGGGCCTTAGGAAGAATCACTATGAACAAAGCTAGTGGAGGTGATGGAATTCCAGTTGAGCTATTTCAAATCCTGAAAGATGACGCCATGAAAGTGCTGCACTCAATATGCCAGCAAATTTGGAAAACTCAGCAGTGGCCACAGGACTGGAAAAGGTCAGTTTTCACTCCAATCCCAAAGAAAGGCAATGCCAAAGAATGCTCAAACTACCGCACAATTGCACTCATCTCACATGCTAGTAAAGTAATGCTCAAAATTCTCCAAGCCAGGCTTCAGCAATATGTGAACCATGAACTTCCAGATGTTCAAGCTGGTTTTAGAAAAGGCAGAGGAACCAGAAATCAAATTGCCAACATCTGTTGGATCATGGAAAAAGCAAGAGAGTTCCAGGAAAACATCTATTTCTGGTTTATTGACTATGCCAAAGCCTTTGACTGTGTGGATCACAATAAAC
>NW_011493571.1:8370-9813 GCF_000754665.1 Bison bison bison | reverse complement strand
ACTTGCTGATATGACTACCACCCTTGATAGGGGCCCTGTGACAGAAACTGTGTACACACACTCCCTCAGTCCATCTGTCCAGCCCACAACAAGGAGGGCACCGATAGCAGATGGGCACCCAAGGCCCAGTGCAGATGGAAGATCTCAGCTCATGAGGAGGAGAGAGACTGCATGTAAACTTGGGCTCCTTGGAGGAGGCAGGGAAGAATCAGCACAACCCTGGCCAGGTAGTAGGGAGGGGGGCGTTTGCACAGGGCCACAAGGACCCTATGACTGACTCACTGTCAGGATATGTCTCTTTGTCTCTCCATCACACACCCAGCTTCTTCTCTGATGTGTGGAATGTAATCTTCACATTCCCTGGGGATGTGGTGGGGGAAGGTACAGAGGTGAGCCTCCAAGCAGCGGGGGAGGAATCTCACATTCACCAATTTGCCTGAGGCTCCACCACAAATGCAGTGATCCCTGCCTCTCTTTCCTCCATTAAATCAGTCATTGGCAGTGAGATCAGCAGGAGGGCAGTCTGGGCAGGATAGGTTGTGAGGGACCCTGTGTACACCATGAGCCTCCTCAGGAATGGAGCATGTCCTTGTCTTGATGGGCAGGGGCCCCTGATGTGGATGAAGGGAGCATGATTAAGGCCCAGGCTATGGGTGACTGAGTCATTCCCTAGAGAGAGTCCCTGGGGAGGAGCTTCTTTTCTCTTATAGAGAAAATGTACTCTACATGATCCAGTAGCAGGGCTTGGGCTAACTAAGTGAGGACAGTTTGGTGCCAGAAGTAGTCTCTCCGTCCCTGTCTAATGCTCCAGCTTTGTCTTTCTCCCTGCCATCTCTGTGCCTCTTATATCATCTCTCTTTGCCTTTGCAAGACTCAGTGTGACCTCACTCACAGCAAGAGGGTCCTTGCCCTGTCTCTCCTGAGGGTATCATCAGTTGAAAAGAATGTTCACTGGGAGCAGGAGGAGGCATTCCCCTTGAGTATAGGGGATTCCAGGAAAGGCATGCTTAGCTGCAGAAGGGGTGGGGAAGGGTTTTTCTTCAAATCAACCAAGAGCTCCTCAACAATCATGTTCGATCTGGGCCTCAGAAAGAAGCCTGGGGACTTCTCTGACAAGAACCCTCCTGTGGTTCAAGTCAAAATCCTCCCAGTGGCCAGAAGGCCCAAGGGACCTAGCCTTCATCACTTCTGTCACCCAATCTCCTCTCTCTCCCTCCATCATGCTGTGCCTGTCACATTGCCCTCCTCACTTTTTCCATACACACTACACAGGGTTCTACTCCCCAGCTTTTCCCCTGGCCTTACTTCTGTCTAGGATACTTTTCTCTCAGATAGGCATATCTCCTCTAGGCTGTTGCTCAAATGTCACAATCTTAGAACTTCCCTGACCACTCTTTCTAGATATCATCCCCTCTCTCTATTTCACAATCCCGATTTAATGTT
>NW_011493571.1:4363-5497 GCF_000754665.1 Bison bison bison | reverse complement strand
GTGTACCAGCTACAGGGATGATAGCATCCACGCTGAATCTCAGCCAAGCAGCGGACATCAGTTATAATTATGGGATTATGAGGCATGGGAATCATAACTCAAAACATTGCTCCTCTTGATGGAGGGCAGGGCTTAAGAAGGAGAAAGGAGCTGAGGCAAAGGAGAGAGGCAGGAAGGGGAAGCTGGAGGACAATGAGAAAACGAGTGGTTTCATCACATTGCTTGGATTTGGCCCATTTCACCTTGATGAAATGATTGGACTAGGAAATGTGGAATCTGTAACCTATTTCTTTCCTGATATTGGTAAGTTTTGTCTTTAGTTATCTTTTTTTTTATTCTTGTGGGTGGAAACTTATGATTTCATATTGACCTTTTGAAAGAGCCAGCTTTGGGTTTTGTTGATTATCTATATATTTTTTCTAATATCTGTTCTGATCTCTTATTTTCCTTATTTTGCTGACAGTCTCACTACCAAAGGGGTTTAATAAAGTCCCCGAGAGTTTCCCAAGTGTAGTGAAATCTCACAGATTCTAGGGCACTGTTGTAGCCGCACTGAATGAGATTCACTGAGTGTAGATCATGGAATCTGCACTTTTTAAAAGAATTCCTCAGTTCTGATTGACATGGACAACTTGTCTAGGCACTACTGGAGCAGAGGCATGGTCTTATTTTGCCTACTGCCAAGCTCTGTCTCCACTGAGAGCATGTGACAGGGGTTTCCTGCCTTCTCTGATGCACAAACCCAAGACCTCCAGTCTAGGAGACTCACTGACATGCTGTCTGCTGTTCTGAGGAGGCTCTTGTTTGTAGACCATCGTTTCTACAAAACATCCTGATGCCAGTCTTGTCAAGTCTCCATTTGAAAAATTTCTGAAGAAATCGGATTTCCATTTAGTGTGCTTTTCTATGATGTAAGATCAATTTTTGTTATGTGGTAGCTGTTATTGTACATATTTTGCTGTAGCCATTGGATCTTACCCTTGACTGAATAAATAAATACACCCAGAGTTCTCCACAGTGTGTCCAGACCTGTGGCTCCCTTACTGCTGGGTGACACTGAACAGGTTATGTAGCTCCTCTGTGCCTCATTCCTCTTTTAACCACATGGAAACACTAGCTTTGATTAAATTTAAC
>NW_011493571.1:0-434 GCF_000754665.1 Bison bison bison | reverse complement strand
GGAAGTAACAGTTAGAACTGGACGTGGAACAACAGACTTGTTCCAAATAGGAAAAGGAGTACATCAAGGCTGTATATTGTCACCCTGCTTATTTAAGTTATATGCAGAGTACATCATGAGAAAGGCTGGGCTGCAAGAAACACAAGCTGGAATCAAGATTGCCCAGAGAAATATCAATAACCTCAGATATGCAGATGACACCACCCTTATGGCAGAAAGTGAAGAGGCACGCAAAAGCTTCTTGATGAAAGTGAAAGTGGAGAGTGAAAACGTTGGCTTAAAGCTGAACATTCAGAAAACAAAGATCATGGCATTTGGTCCCATGACTTCATGGGAAATAGATGGGGAAACAGTGGAAACATTGTCAGACTTTATTTTTCTGGGCTCCAAAATCACTGCAGATGGTGACTGCAGCCATGAAATTAAAAGACGCT
>NW_011493570.1:15622-16201 GCF_000754665.1 Bison bison bison | reverse complement strand
AACAAGACAAGGGTGCCCACTCTCACCACTACTATTCAACACAGTTTTGGAAGTTTCAGCCACAGCAATCAGAGCAGAAAAAGAAATAAAAGGAATCCAAATTGGAAAAGAAGAAGTAGAACTCTCACTGTTTGCAGATGACATGATCCTCTACGTAGAAAACCCTAAAGATGTCACCGGAAATTTACTAGAACCAATCAATGAATATAGTAAATTTGCAGGATATAAGATCAACACACAGAAATCCCTTGCATTCCTATACACTAATAATGAGAAAATAGAAAGAGAAATAAAGGAAACAATTCCATTCACCATTGCAAAGAAAAGAATAAAATACTTAGGAATATATCTACCTAAAGAAAATAAAGATCTATACATAGAAAATTATAAAACACTGGTGAAACAAATCAAAGAGGACACTAACAGATGGAGAAATATACCGTGTTCATGGATCGGAAGAATAATTATAGTGAAATGAATATACTACCCAAAGCAGTCTATAGATTCAAAGCAATCCCTATCAAGCTACCAATGGTATTTTTCACAGAGCTAGAACAAATAATTTCACAATTTGTATGG
>NW_011493570.1:11213-12415 GCF_000754665.1 Bison bison bison | reverse complement strand
CTAATTAGCAGCCTGCTAGTAGGTATATAACTTCCTGCTAAAGACTAACAGGAGGGCACTCTTTCTGATCCCTACTGATGTCTTTGTCAGTAGTTTTCTCTATCTCTTTTATACTTTAATAAAACTTTATTACACAAAAGTTCTGAGCAATAAAGCCTTCTCACTGGCCCCAGACTGAGTTCCTTTCCTCTGGAGGCCAAGAATCCTGGCATCATTCATGTCTCAGCAACAATTTTTCACTACAGAGGGTTGATCTGTCAACTACAACTAGAACTAATGTTAAAGTACTGTCCTTTTGGGATTTTAAACATGGACAAAACTATGGAAGCTATGCATGTTATCTTCAGTTAATGCTTATGTTTAATTTTTGGAAAACCACAATATATCAGTTACTATTAGTTGGAAATTACTAATATAAAATCAATATAAAATAAATTTGAATATGTAACATTAAAGGAGTGTTCATTGCTGTTCAACTGAACAAAACTAACATTTAGGCAAACATAGTTTTATTTGGAACTCCTCAAAAACAAAAGGAAAAAAATAATTTTATTTTATATAACTTTTCAAAAGTGCTATTTTTATATTTTTATTGCTTTATAATACTGTGCTGGTTTCTGCCATACATCAACATGAATGAGCCATAGGTATACATATGTCCCTTCCCTCCTGAACCTCCCTCCCAACCCCACTCCTCTAGGTTGTCAGAGAACACTGGGTTTGAGCTTCCTGTGGCATACAGCAAATTGCCACTGGCTATCTGTTTTACATATGGTAATGTGTATGTTTCAATGCTATGCTCTCAATTCATCCAACCCTCTCCTTCTGCCACTGTCTCCACAAGTCTGTTCTCTATGTCTGCATCTCTATTGCTGCCCTGCAAATAGGTTCATCCATACCACCTTTATAGATTCCATATATATGTGCTAATATATAATATTTTTAAAAATTAATTTATTTGTTATTGAAGGATAACTGCTTTACAGAATTTTGCTGTTTTCTGTCAAACTTCAGCATGAATTAGCCTTAGGGATACATCTATCCTCTCCCTTTTGAAACTCCCTCCCATCTCCCTCCCCATCCCATCCCTCTAGGTTGATAGAGAGCCCCTGTTTGAGTTTCCTGAGCCATACGGCAAATTCCTGTTGGCAATTTATTTTTTATATGGTAATGTAAGTTTCCATGTTACTCTTTCCATACAT
>NW_011493570.1:10621-11113 GCF_000754665.1 Bison bison bison | reverse complement strand
AGAAGTTGTAGATGATGATAAAAAGTCATGCTGAGGCAGGATCAGAAAGACTCTTTCTCCGTGTTAAGGGACTTAAACTTTACTGTCAATAACAAAGCATAGAAAAAATTCAAGCAAAGGATAATAAGAGATGGGTATTTCTGAAAGATCTGAAGTGCTACTCAGAAGGTAGTAGGCAGGAAGGCTGCTGCTGCTGCTGCTAAGTCGCTTCAGTCATATGTGACTCTGTGCAACCCCATAGACAGAAGCCCACCAGGCTCCTCTGTCCCTGAGATTCTCCAGGCAAGAATACTGGAGTGGGTTGCCATCTCCTTCTCTGGCAGGAAGGCTAGGGGTCTCCAAATGGAGGAAATAGGCTGCAAGTGTCAGACATTTTTTTTTTTTCTCTCTCTCTTAAGCAGCAGGAGGAAACAAACTACAAGTGTCAGATTTCTTTTCCCTTCTCCATACAAAATTAAAAGGATGTTACTTTTAAAAGTCTGTGTTGGCATG
>NW_011493570.1:6574-7413 GCF_000754665.1 Bison bison bison | reverse complement strand
CACCACAATTTGGAAACATTATTTTTTTGGTGCTTATATTACTTTATGGTACAACTCTCACTTTCATACACGACTACCAAATAAAAAACCATAGCTTTGACTATGCAGCTCTTTGTTGGTAAGGTGATGTCTCTTCTTAATATGTTTTCTAGGTTTATCATATCTTCCCTACCAAGGAGCAAGTGTCTTTTTTATTTCATGGCTCCAGTGATTTTGGAGCCCAAGAAAGAAAAATCAGTCACTGCTTCCACTTTTTTACCTTCTGTTTGTGATGAACTGATGAGACCACATGCCAAGATCTTAGTTTTTTTTTAATGTTGAGCTTCAAGCCAGCTTTTTCACTCTCTTCTTTCATGCTCTTCAAGAGGCTCTTTAGTTACTCTTTACTTTCTTCCATTAGAGTGGTATCATCTGCATATCTGAGGTGGTTTATATTCCTACTGGAAATCTTGATTCCAGCTTGTGATTCATTCACACTGGCATTTCGGATGAGGTACTCTGCATATAAGCTACATAAGAAGGGAGACAATACACAGCCTGTTGTACTCCTTTCTCAGTTTTGAACCAGTCAGTTGTTCTATGTCTGGTTCTGTTGCTTTTTGACCCACATGTAGGTTACTCAGGAGACAGGTAAGTTGGTCTGGTATTCCCATCTCATTAAGAATTTTCCAGTTTGCTGTGATCCCCAAAGTCAAAGGCTTTAGCATAGTCAATGAAGCAGAAGTCAATGTATTTTTCTGGAACTCCCCTGCTTTCTCCATGAGCCAACAAATGTTGGCAATTTGATCTCTGGTTCCTCTGTCTCTTCCTCTGACCCAACTTGGACATCTGAAAGTTCT
>NW_011493570.1:5562-6474 GCF_000754665.1 Bison bison bison | reverse complement strand
TTTTTCTTCCAAGGATCATGTGTCTTTTAATTTCATGGCTGCAGTCACCAATTTTAGAGCCCAAGAAAATAAAGTATGTCACTGTTTCCCATCTATTTACCATGAAGTGATGGGACTGGATGCCATGATCTTAGTTTTTTGAATGTTGAATTTTAAGCCAGCTTTTTCAGTCTCCTCTTCCAGCTTCATCAAGAGGCTCTTTAGTTCCTCTTTGCTTTCTGCCATAAGGGTGGTGTCATCTGAATATCTGAGGTTATTGATATTTCTCATGGCAATATTGATTCCAGCTTGTACTTCATCCAGCCTGGCATTTCACGTGATGTACTCTGCATATAAGTTAAATAATCAGGATGACAATATACAGTCTTAACATACTCCTTTCTTAATTTGGAATCAGTCTGTTGTTTCATGTCTGGTTCTAACTGTTACTTCTTGACCTGCATACAGATTTCTCAGGAGGCAGGTAAGATGGACTGATATTCCAATCTTTAAGAATTTTCCATATTTTGTTATGATCCACCCTGGCAAAGGCTTTTAGCATAGTCAATAAGGCAGAAGTATATATTTTTGTAGAATTCCCTTCCAACTGATATTGGCAATGTGATTTCTGGTTCATCTGTCTTTTCTAAAGTTATACATGTGGAAGTTTTAGGGTCACATACTGTTGAGCCTAGCTTGAAAGATTTTGGGCATCTATACAACAAAGATTTTATTCAGATTTGATGGAGAGAATAAAAGGTTTACAGTAGCTTTGCAAGAAATAAACAGACCTCTCTAAGTTAAAAACAAAAGGACATAGATAGAAATATGACAATTAAGAAAGGAAAAATATCACAAGTATAGGCAATATGCAGTTGTTGTTACTGTTTAGTCACTAAGTTGTGTCCAATCTTTGCAGATCGGAAGAGCGTC
>NW_011493570.1:5265-5462 GCF_000754665.1 Bison bison bison | reverse complement strand
GACAGGGAGGCAAAGAGTCGGACACAACTGAAGCAGTTTATCACACAGGCAAGGACTGCAGCATGCAGGCTCCTCTTTTTTCACTATCTCCTGAAATTTTTTCAAATTCATGTTTATTGCATTGGTGAAGGCAATGGCACCCCACTCCAATACTCTTGCCTGGAAAATCCCATGGATGGAGGAGCCTGGTAGGCTGC
>NW_011493570.1:632-1712 GCF_000754665.1 Bison bison bison | reverse complement strand
AGTTTCCCTGGTAGTTCAGATGGTAAAGAATTTGCCTGCAATGCAGGAGACTTGGGTTCAGTCCCTGGGTCAGGAGGGTCTCATGGAGGAGGAAATGGAAACCCACTCCAGTATTTTTGCCTGGAGAATCCATTGGACAGAGGAGGCTGGCAGGCTACAGTCCATAGGGTCTTACAGAGTCTCACTTGATTGAAGCTGTTTATTAGTAGTAGTATACCAAAACGAGACAAAGATGTCAACAAAATAAAAAGAGAAAATTATAGGCCAATATCACTGATGAACATAGACACAAAAATTCTTAACAAAATAACAGCAAACCGAATCCAACAACACATTAAAAGGATCATACACCATAATCAACTGGGACTTATCCCAGGAATGCAAGGATTTTTAATATCCACAGACCAGTATGATACACCACATTAACAAATCAAAGAATAAAAACCATATGATCAGCTCAACAGATGCAGAAAAAGCTTTAACCAAAATTCAACATCCATTTACAATTAAAAAAAGAAAAACACTCCATAAAGTGGCCATAGAGGGAACATACCTCAACATAATAACGGCCATATACAAAAATCCCACAGCAAATGTCATTCCCAAACAATGTACTACTTGAAAGCATTTTCTCTAAAATTAGGAACAAGAGGATGATGTCCACTCTCATCAGTATTCAACACAGTTTTGGAAGTCCTAGCCATGGCAATGATAGAAGGAAAAGGATTAAAATGAAACTAAATTAGAAAGGGATTAAAATGATCACTGTTTTCAGATGACATGATATTATACATAGAATATCCTAAAGATGCTCCCAGAAAACTACTAGAGCTTATCAATGAATTTGGTAAAGTTGTGGGATACAAAATTAATATGCAGAAATCTCTTGCATTCCTATCAGAGAAGGCAATGGCAGACCACTCCAGTATTCTTGCCTGGAAAATCCCATGGACGGAGGAGCCTAGTAGGCTGCAGTCAGTGGGGTTGCTAAGAGTCGGACACAACTGAGCGACTTCACTTTCACTTTTCTCTTTCACGCATTGGAGAAGGAAATGGCAACCCACTCCAGTGTTCTTGCCT
>NW_011493570.1:0-532 GCF_000754665.1 Bison bison bison | reverse complement strand
AAATTATCAATAGCATTTTTCACAGAATTAGAACAAAATAATTGTACAATTTTTATGGAAACACAAAAGACCCTGAATAGCCAAAGCTATCTTGAGAAAGAGAAAAGGAGCTAGAGGATTCAGGTCCCCTGACTTCAGACTATACCACAAAGTTACAGTAATCAAGATAATATGTTACTGGCACAAAAACAGAAATATATATCAATGGAACAGGATAGAAAGTCCAGAGATAAACACAGGCACCTATGGTCACCTAATATATGGCAAAGGAAGCAAGAATAGACAATGAAGAAAAGACAGTCTCTCTATTTTTTTTAATTTTATTTTATTTTTAAACTTTACATAATTGCATTAGTTTTGCCAAATATCAGAATGAATCCACCACAGGTATACATGTGTTCCCCATCCTGAACCCTCCTCCTTCCTCCCTCCCCATACCATCCCTCTGGGTCGTCCCAGTGCGCTAGCCCCAAGCATCCAGGATCGTGCATCGAACCTGGACTGGCATCTCGTTTCATACATGATATTTTAC
>NW_011493569.1:28843-31032 GCF_000754665.1 Bison bison bison | reverse complement strand
ATGGAACTATTTTCTTTTCTGTTTACTCTGATCCCATCACCCTGAATCCTTTGCTATTTCTTGAAGATACTGGGCATAGTATTCCCACTTTAAGGCTTTTATATTGATTATCCCTTTTCTTGGTATCCGGATATCTGCAACACCATCTTCCTATCTCTTTCTGCTAGCCTTGCATGTGTGCTCAGTAGAGTCTGACTCTTTAGTGACACCATGGAATGCAGCCCACCAGGCTCCTCTGTCCATGGGATTCCCTAGGCAAGAACGCTGGAGTGAGTAGCCATTTCCTTCTCCAGGGAATCTTCCTAACCCAAGGATCAAATCAACATCTCCTGCATTGCAGGCAGAATTTTTACCCCTGAGCCACCAGGGAAGCCAAATCTTTTTCAAGTCTCTGCTTAAGTGTTACTTTCTCAAGGAGGCCTATCTTGACCATCACATTTAAAATTCCAGCTCAGTCCATCCCTTCTCCATGACCTGGCACTCTCAACCTCCCTTATTCTATCTTCTTTGTTTAATAACATTTTTCACCTTCTGACATATTACGTAATGTATTTATTTTGCCCAAGTTTATTGTATGTCTACTTCCATTAGGATGATAGCTACATGAGAGTAAGGATATTGTTTTGTTTATTGATGTATCACAAGCACCTAAGATAGTGTCTAGTGCATAGAAGCGGCTCAATAAGTATATGATGAATTTGAATGTAATATGCATATATGTGAAGATATCATAATATTCATAAGTGAGGATATGTTAATAACTGTACATGCACATATACACATACACACATACTGTAAAAGCATACAATATCTATGCAAGAATACAGAAGAAAGAACTAGCACTGACTGCTTCTGAAAAGAGGGTAGCAAGGGAAGAGGGTAGAAAGAGTGTTTTTCACTATATGTCCTTTGGCACAGTTTGAAATCTGAAACATATGAATGACTTACCTTTTTCATAAGTAAATAACAGAACACTGTGAGTTGGACTTCATAGCATGGTTTTCCCTTATAGAAGGACCCCAGAAATATTTTGATTTTCTCAAAATCTCCATTTTTCATTCATATAAAGGTTGATGAAATTCTTTAAAACACATGTATAAAATTCAATAGGTCATGGAGAAGGACAGAGCAACTAGGTCCTCTAAGGGAATTTGGCTAAAATAAGATAGACATGTACTTGGAAATCAGGTGACCAAAACACTACACAATTCAAAATATATTGATAAATGAAAAAGAAGAAAATCAAACCACAAAATTAAATATTTAGTATATCCTCTATATATTTTAAAACATCTCTATGTGAGAGGTATGCATAGAAAAAAACTGGGAAAGAGAAAGCTTTCATATTTTTTTCAACTATTTGGGAAATAATTTCAATCTTAAAGTTGTAAGAATAGCAACAGAACCATGAACACACACATATCCTTTACATAGATTCACACATTAGCCTTTTACTCTATTTGCTTCATTGTTTGCTGTTTCTCTTCCACATACATCTACACGTATTCACACAGACACATAAAAATATATATTCACATAAATAACATTTGTCTGAACTATTCAAGAGTAAGTAACTTGCATAAAGCCCTTTACCCCCCAAATAGTTCAGCGAGCATTTCTTCTAAATAATAATATTCTCTTACATTTCCACAGTAGAATTGTCAACTTCAGGAAATTTAATATTGATACAATATTTTTATCTAAGCAACCAACCACGTGTCAATTTTTTAATTGACCTAATAATTCCTATGTAGCATAAATTCCTATGTATCATTCTGTGTTGTTTTATGGAGAATATAGATAGCTTCTATAATTTTAAAACACTTTTAATTGCATTAGTTATCTAAGGAGCTAGGATAAGCAGAATACCATCTCAAGATTTAACTGCTTGAAACAATTACTTTTCACAGAGTCAGCATACACATACAGGTCTTAGGGATGACTAATTTCTTTTAATAGAAAGCTACTACTTGCTTGCAGGTGCTTCATATTCTTGACTGAATACCAGGATGACAACAGAAACAGCCTGACACTTACAGAGCCATAGACAAGAAAGGTAGGATTTTTTTAATAAGTATCCTCTGCAATCTGTGGACAATTCTGAAAGAGATGGGAATACCAGACCACCTGATCTGCCTCTTGAGAAATCTGTATGCAGGTCAGGAAGCAACAGTTAGAACTAGACATGG
>NW_011493569.1:26921-28743 GCF_000754665.1 Bison bison bison | reverse complement strand
ATCTCATAGGGCTTCAGGCTCATCAAACTGAACGTCAGTGATTCCTGTACAGGATGGTAAAAGAGTGGCTTTAGTGGATGTTCCCACTGGGACATATCCTGGAGGTTAGATTTGTGATTAAATATCTTATGTGGAGTTTATCTTTATTATAACTTGCCTCTTTCATCTAAAAGTTGTGTTTCAAAGAATAAAAATAAATGTTTGCACAATATGAGGCTTCCTGTTCATTTGAAATTTTGTTAAAATTAGAAAGCATAATTGTCATGTTGTTTCCCAAAAGTAGCTCTTTGAACTTATCATCAAAATACTATATGATAAGTTTTAAGCATTTTGTTTCTAACTCCAAGTTAAATTTTCAATTTTTAAATTTAAAAAATGTAGAGTTTTTTCCATATTAGAAGATGAAAGCAAACAAAATGATGTCAAGAGAAATAAGGAATAATTCTCTCATGAAGTTTGATAAAAAAGGTTTACAAGATTATTATCTCTATTTGAGAATATTTCCCTAAATGGAAAATGACAATTGGAAGAGACTGAAAGAAAGCAAAGAAGTAAAAAATAATCAATTACTGCATTCTTCTCTTGCCTAGTTCCCCAGTTCCAGCCACTGAGCCAGAAACAAAGCCACTGAGGCAGAAACAAAGCAGAAACCTGAGTGAGTAACCTATCACTCTGTCATCCTTGCTAACAGAATCAGCCTATGAATGAAACACAATGAAACAAATTCATACGCATCTTAAAAAATAGAGAGGCTTAGCAAATACCTTCTTGAGTTCAAGGCTTTAAATTCCATACCAAGAAAAATTTTAGAATGTTCCTTCCACTTCACCTACATAACCCAACACTTATTTAAACTATCCCCTTCTAGAAACAGTTCATATCCTACTTCTCCTATGAAAAGCTTCTTTGATCTTTTGGTCTAGATAATCTTTTCCTCCTTCAAAATAGTAAAGGATTTATGAACTACATGATTCATTTATCATTTATTAATCCATTGCCTTCTGATATCTTTTTAAATCAATTTTATTATTTGTCTAATCATAAAATTAAATGTGCTGTTTTTAAAAATATAGCTTTTAGCACGTTCTAAAGAATAAAATAAAAATCAACCATAATCCAACTACCAGGAAATAATTCCTAGTTATTATTAGGAATAATATCAGTTGTGTCCAACTCTTTGTGACCCCAAGAACTATACAGTCCACGGAATTCTCAAGGCCAGAATACTGGAGTGAGTAGCCTTTCCCTTTTTCAGGGGATCTCCCCAACCCAGGGATCCAACCCAGGTATCCTGCAGTGCAGACAGATTCTTTACCAGCTGAGCCACAAGGGAAGCTCAGGAATACTGGAGTGGGTAGCCCATCCCTTCTCCAGTGGATCTTCCTGATTAGGAATCCCAGCAGAATCGAACTGGGATCTCTTGCATTGCAGGCGGATTCTTTACCAACTGAGCTATCAGGGAAGCCCTAATAGGACTTAGATATATTTCTTCTCCATTTTTATACATTATAAATGTATAGCTACATTTTTTGTTTCTAAAACTGAAATACATTCTGTTTATCATCTTATTTTCATTTATTATTATTGCATAAATACTTTCCCATATTTTAAATAGTTTTCCAAAATGGGTTAATGGGAATTCTACTAGTATGAGTGAGTAAACACTTAAAATTACCCTCTGATAAATTAAAAGCATGCAGATTTAAGAGAAGAGTCAATATTTGGAGGAAGCAACTGGCATAGAATAAATTTCAAGTTTTCAGACAAAAGAAAACTGAAAATGAATCACCAGCATATCCAAAATTAAAAAAAAAAAAAAAAA
>NW_011493569.1:23965-26821 GCF_000754665.1 Bison bison bison | reverse complement strand
TTTTTTTTAAGTGTGTACACAAGGATCAGGTACAGTTAATGAAAGTTCTAATTGTTAAATCACTTTCAGATTTTAAAAGAGCTATTAAGCTTTTTCTAAAATAAATAAAACCAGTTGTTGCCTGCAATGGATTTGAGTAAATTTTTCAGGGCTTAAAACTCTTACCACATAGGCACTTTACTGAACAAAATAATTTTTAAAATTTATTCATAGCACCATTAAGAATGTGTTTATTAAGCCATTTGAGAATAATCAGTAAAATCACTAGCCATCTTTACAAAACATTACATCACAAAAGTGGAGACTACAGTCACCAAAAAGACATTATCATCACAATTTAAAACTCCATATGTAGAGCATATATTAGCTACTTTCATTAAGAAAATTATCTTGTTATCTGTACTGAATAAAATATAGATTGAGGCCATTAGGGCAAATTTTACATTTTATTGATAGAAAAAGAAACTTTAATTTAACCACCTATAAAGTACTCTACCGAGCCATAGCACAGTGGGTGTTGAAGGTGGAAAGCATCAAAAAAAGACTAAGCACTTATTTCTGTCTTCAGTGGGGAGCAGCAGAATATACTCTGCTGATTTCCCAGCAATGGCAAGACACCCACAGTAGGGGGGCGGAGTTGGGTGGGAGGAAATGGAAGCAATAAACAGTTAACTGCAGTATGCTGTAAGGTACTTTTAAAGACCAAGTACATAAGATCTAGCACATTAATGACTCTTACATTATAGCAACCCTGCAGTTAAAATGGAGCCTGCCAATGACAGCTCTTCCTCTTCCAGTTTTTCCCAAGCTTTTCACAACTGCTCCTTAGCTTAATCTCAATCAGGGAGCAGACAGAAAGGCCAGGATGAAGGCAAAGTTAACCAATAGAAATTTAAAGGTAGAGTATTGAAAGATATTTCAAAAAGCCCTACTTTGGATTTGAGGAAATTTATTGTTCCCCTAATAGTGACTGAAATGATGTATGTTAAATCCATGGACACTAGTATAGTAAGTTGAGGGTCAGTCCCCAGTGGTTCAGTGGTAAAGAATCTGCCTGCAATGCAAGAGCCAAAGGAATGCAGGTTCAAGCCCTGGGTTGGGAAGATCACCTGGAGGAGGGCATGGCAACCCACTCCTGTATTCTTGCATGGAAAATCTCATGGACAGAGGAACCTGGCAGCCTACAGTCCACAGGGTCACAAAGAGTGGGACACGACTGAAGTGACTTAGAAAACACGCATGCTCAACTACTGAGACAGAGACAGAAATATAGAGAGCCAAAAAGAGCAAGAATACCTAGATGAGAACAGAAACTACACAGAGTTCTACAATATTTTGACTTGTATAATTCCCCTCTTGTCACATCATCCTATCACCACTACTGTCCCATAAATATCTGACCACAGGAAAAGGGGAAGAGCTCTCTGCAGCAAATATTCTTACCCCAGCTGCTGGAAGGTATTCACAGCAAACCCTTAGGAGTTTGATGATAAAGTTTGAATAGAAACAAATTTGTATAATCATTACATTCTCCTTTCATCTGAGAAATTTTTTTCATGTTATAAAAGTTGCTCAGTCGTCTCCACCTCTTTGTGACCCCATAGACTGTAGCCTACCAGGCTCCTCTGTCCATGGAATTTTCCAAGCAAGAGTACTGGAGTGGGTTGCCATTTCCTTTTCCAGGGGATCTTCCCGATCCAGGGATCAAACCCGGGTCTCTCACATTGCAGGCATATACTTTACCATCTAAGCCACCAGGGAAGCTCAGATGGATATCAGCCACTAAAATTCACAGACAGTTGAAGTGATTTCTCTAATTTAAACAACAAGTTTACATATCCAGGCTTCTTCAACAAAAATTGAATATATATATATTTTAACAATTAAACTTCAGTATCGATTGTTAAGTTTAAGCATATGATTTTTTTAACATCTTCAACCAGTTTAATAGAGCATCAAATACAAACCATTTCAAAAAATTACAACTGAGGATAATATGTAAACCCTGTCACAAATGAACAAACATTTATAGTGCACACTCAGTTGTGCCAACTTCTTTATTTGAAGAATGACCAGAGTGGATTCAAAAGCTTTTGTGAATTTTATATTTTTAACTAAGTTTTTGTTTTCAGAATGAATTAAGACAAAGGAAGGAAAAAATACTCAGTTTTATTATCACTTTATCACTTCACTTCAAAAACACATGAGGACTCCAAATTTACACTTCACCTATATTGAGCTACATGCTGCTTTTAAAATTAATTTTAAAAAATAAAAATTCATTTCTTATGGCACACTAGTATCACTATAAGTGCTTGATAGCCACATGTGACTGGTGGCTATCATAACAAACATTCCCAATTTTACAGAAAGTTCTACTGGGCACTTCTACTCTAGATGCTTAAGTGAATTTTAAATGATAAGTGACTAAATGTTCTTTGGTGCCTCATTAAAAGGTATACAATTCTTTAATGATTCAATTTAGTTCTAATATTTATTACCGCTGGTTGTTGATGAATGACTTGGATGCTCATATATTAGAAAACTTGACTAACTACAATGATAAATATAAAGAATACTGGCAAGTAAATGAACACAAGATAGCATTTTGTCGATCATAATCTATATATTTCGTGAGAATATTGCATGGTTATATTACTTCAAAATTTACAAGCATTAAATGTCAATTACATAAAATGTTCAAGAAATAAAGAACCTCGATTAAAATAATTTTTATCTGATGCCTAAGTAATAACTTTTCAATTTCTACATACTTACTGATTATCTTTCAAAAATATACGGGCCCATTTCCCTGTTTAGCATTCTCAACATAGTTGGTTCTTCCTTTGAGGACTC
>NW_011493569.1:21858-22316 GCF_000754665.1 Bison bison bison | reverse complement strand
TTATACAACTTACTAAATTTGACAAGGTAAAACAGACATTTTTTAGAGCATAGAGTAGAGAGATTCCGCTAAATGGATTTTTGAAGCTAGCATAACCTTGATACCACAAACCAAATAAAATATTACCAAAATAGAAGAAAAAAATTATAGACTAGTATCTCTCATAAATGTAAGTGCAAAAATCCTTAGAAATATTAGCAAACCAAATCCAACAATGTATTGAAAAGATAACACAATGACTAAGCTTGCTTTATCTCAGGATGCAAGGTTACTTTAACACTCAGTGATAAATCAGTATATTACACCACATTAACAGATTAAAGGGGAAAAAAAAACATATTATTCCAGTAGATATAGGAAAAGGATTTGAAAACATTTGCTAACAATTGCCAAAGAAAGGCAATGCCAAAGAATGCTCAAACTCCCGCACAATTGCACTCATCTCACACGCTAGTAAA
>NW_011493569.1:19489-21758 GCF_000754665.1 Bison bison bison | reverse complement strand
AACTGGGCCCTTTCTGTTGACCAATGTCAGCTGCAGGCATTGCAGTTTTCAGTGTATCTCATTGATTTGCTGAGCATACTTCTCAGATGTAATGGTTTTGCTGGGATTAGACAGCTGTAATGGATCAGATGGGCAGCAAACCACCAAACAGTGACCATGGCCTTTTTTTAGTTCAAGTTTGGCTTTGGAAAGTGCTTTGGAGCTTCTTCTCAGTCCAATCACTGGGTTGATCATCACCAATTGCCATACAAAATCCACTTTTCGTTGCACATCACAATCCAATCGAGAAATGGTTTGTTGTTTTTGCATGTACACAAAACAAGAGAAGATGACACTTCAAAACAATGATTTTTTTTCAGTCGGCTCATGAGGCACACACTTATCAAGCTTTTACACCTTTCCAATTTGCTTCAAATACCAAAGTACCGTAGAATGGTCAATGTTGAGTTCTTCGGCAACTTCTCAGATAGTTGTAAGAGAATCCGCTTCGATGATACCTCTCAATTGGTCGTTGTCAACTTCGGATGGCCAGTCATTACACTCCTCATCTTCAAGGCTCTCATCTCCACCATACATTCGTTAGCAGTTCCAATGTGCTGTTCATGTGTTAAGTTTTCTCTGCTGCTTTATGACCCATTTTGAACTCAGATAAAAAAATCTGCTCAAATTCACAGGTGACACTAGTGGTAAAGAACCCGCCTGCCAAATGCAGGAGACATAAGAGATGCGGGTTCAAACCCTGGGTTGGGAAGATCCCCAGGAGAATGGCACAGCAATCCACTCCAGTATTCTTGCCTGGGAATCCCATGGACAGAGGAGCCTGGGGGGGCTGCAGTCCAGTGGGTCGCAAAGAGTCAGACACAGCTGAAGTGACTTTGCACGCATAAGCACAATGTCATTAGCAAAAAAATATAAAGCAAGAAATGTGCCTTAAAGTGATGTACAACATAACCACATTTATTTGCAATGTATTCCAATATCAAATGGCAAATTTCAACAATGTAAGAACTGCAGTTACTTTGGCACCAACATAATAGTAAAATATTAATCCTTTGAAGGCTGTGACAACTTCAGAATGTATATTGTAATTTCTAGAATCACTAAAAAATTTTAAAAGATGTAGTTTAAAAGTTAATAGATAAATTCAAATAAAATTCTAAAATATATTAAAATAATCTAAAAGAAGACAGGGCAGTAAAAACAGAAACGCAAAAACAAGAATGATCATACAAAAACCAAATAGTAAAATAGAAGATCTAAAGATGATCATATTAATAATTACATTAAATGATAATAGTTGACACACTCCAAGTAAAAGACAGAGATTATGAAAAAATGCTAAAAATCCAAGACCCCATCTTAAACATACACACTTTTAATGTCTATAACATACATACTTTAAATCTGGTACAGAAGTGTAGAAAGAATAGATTAAAAAGATATATCATACAAACAGTAAGCATAAGAAGGCCACGGTAGCTATACTGATACCAGCTAAAAGAAATTTTAAGAGAAATAGTATTGTTAAAGGTAAAGAAGCAAACTTTACAATGATAATATAATCAGTTTGTCAGAAAAATATTGTAAATACAAATGTTCTTAATGACAAAACTTCAAATCCATGAAGCAAGAATCAACAAAATTGAAGAGCAAAAAAGACAATTCAAGTAGAAGATTTTTACACTGTTCTTTCAGTATTGATACACTATCTAGACAAAGTCAGTTTAAACATCTAGGATCTAAAGAATAATATCAACCAAGTAAACCTAATTGATATTTATAGAATACAATACCCAGTAATGACAGCATATACATTCTTTTCATATGCACATGGTACATTCACTACACACACATACATTTCTGTATGACCATAAAGTATATCTCTACAAAGCATATATATGCAAAGAATTGAAATCATAGTCTCTGGGTACAACAGAATTACATTAGAAATCAATAACAACAAGAATCTATGAAATTCTCAAATATTTGGAACTCAAACAAGATGATCCTATGTAATGCATGAGCTAAATAAGAAATTATAAAGAAACTGAGAAAAATAAAAATGTTTTCTAACTGAATGATAAAAATAAAATATGTCAAGACACAGTGCTTAAAAGGAAATTTATCATTTTAAAGGCTTACATTAGAAAATAAGAAAAAACAAACTTACCTAAGATGCTAAAAAATTAAAAAGAAAGTAAATCAAAAGTAAGTAGAAGAAAGGAGATAAAAAGATGACACTAAAAATAAACACAATAGAGAATAGATC
>NW_011493569.1:17773-18045 GCF_000754665.1 Bison bison bison | reverse complement strand
GGGGAAGACTCTTGAGAGTCCCTTGGACTGCTAGGAGATCCAAGCAGTACATCCTAAAGGAAATCAGTCCTGAATATTCATTGGAAAGACTGATGCCGAAACTGAAACTCCACTACTTTGACCACCTGATGCGAAGAGCTGATTCATTTGAAAAGACCCTGATGCTGGGAAAGATTGAAGATGGGAGGTGAAGAGGACAACAGAGGATGAGATGGTTGGAAGGCATCACTGACTCAATGGACATGAGTTTGAGTAAATTCCAGGAGGTGGTG
>NW_011493569.1:15966-17352 GCF_000754665.1 Bison bison bison | reverse complement strand
AGACATCTCCTCACTGAAAACTACTGAGAGAAATTAAATGGGGAGAACCACTGACATGGACTGGAAAATGTAATGTTGTTAAGATATAAATTTTTCCCAAATTAAACTGTAGATTTGGCACAAGCTAAATTCAAATTCCAGTAGGGAATTTTTTGTAGAAATTGCTAGTTGATTATAAGTGTATATGAAAATGCACGTGACCTAGAATTGTCAAACCAATTTTTAAAGGGGTAAACAAAATTAGAGAACTTATGCTACCTGATTTCAAGCTTTACTATAAAGCAATAGTAATTGAGTGTGATGCAAAAGAAAAGATAAATAATCTGATCAAAGGGCAAAAAGTAGTCCATAAATAGCCCCATATATATGGTTAAAATATTTTTCAGCAAAAGTAGCAAAGCACAAGGAAGCAACCTAGATGTCTACCAATGGAGGAATGGATAAAGAAGATGTTGTACATATATACAATGAAATATTACTCAACCATAAAAAAGTACAAAATAATGCCATTTGCACTGACAGATTGACCTAGAGATAATCACACTGAGTAAAGTCAGACAGGGAAAGACAAATATCATAGAATATCACTTACATGTGGAATCTTAAAAAAAAGGTACAAATGAACCTATTTAGAAAACAGAAATAGAATCACAGATGTAAAAACCAAACTTATGGTTACCAAGGGGGAAAGAAGAGAGGAGGGATAAATTGGGAGATTGGGATTGACATATACACACTGCTGCTGCTGCTAAGTCGCTTCAGTCATGTTTGACTCTGTGAGACCCCATAGACGGCAGCCCACCAGGCTTCCCCATCCCTGGGATTCTCCAGGCAAGAACACTGGAGAGGGTTGCCATTTCCTTCTCCATGGATGAAAGTGAAAAGTGAAAGTGAAGTCGCTCAGTGGCCTCCGACTCCTAGCAACCCCATGGACTGCAGCCTACCACGCTCCTCCATTCATGGGACTTTCCAGGCAAGAGTACTGGAGTGGGTTGCCATTGCCTTCTCCAGATATACACACTACTATATATAAAATAGGTAACTAATAAGAACCTATTTTATAACACAGGGAACTCTACTCAATACTCTGTAATGACTTATATGGGAAAATAAAAAAGAGTGGTTATATGTATATGTATAGCTAATTCACTTTGCTATACAGCAGAAACTAACACAGAATTGTAAATCAACTATATTTTAGTAAAAATTAATTTAAATACAAAATAAAAATCCTAAAATAGCAAATAAAATTTTTAAAAAGAAAAAAAAAAAACTAAAGTATCAAGGGAATTAAATACAGCAAAAGAGTCTTTAAAACAAATAGTGCTGTAACTGCATATCTATATGGGAAAAAAATGCTGAACCTTAACTCATGTTCAAAAATTC
>NW_011493569.1:15621-15866 GCF_000754665.1 Bison bison bison | reverse complement strand
AAATTCACTCAAAATAAATTATAGATTTTAATACAAAAAACTAGAATATAAAATGTTGGAAGTAAACAGAGAAAATCTTTGTAACTTTGGGATAGGCAATTTTTTTTTTCCATCAGGTCACAGAAATCAACAACCATAAAAGAAAAATTAGTAAATTAAACTTTATCAAGCTTAAAATCCTTGATTATCAAAAGAGCCTGACAAAGAACTTGTATCCAGATTATATAAAGAGCTCTTACAACTTG
>NW_011493569.1:13862-15521 GCF_000754665.1 Bison bison bison | reverse complement strand
ACTTTGACGATGGACATAACTGTCAAAATGCAATAAACTGTACAGTTTTATTATGCAGTTAACTGTGTGTGAGTGATGTCTCAATATAGTGGATTTTTTTAAAAAACAGAATAATGTTCATATTTTAGCATTTGTATGTATAACAATCTGTTCAGTCAAAATTCTGTAATTGGATATTTGTGGGAATACTTTTAGTGAAAATAAATAATACCAAATATGCAAATTCAACTTAAAAGTCTAAACATTCTATGAATGCAATTCAAAGATGCAACAGAAAGAATTGGAAGACAGAGATCTACTACTAGAGAACCAAACTGGGTGAGAAAACAAAGTTTTGGCCAAGCCCCTATTTGTCCAGCAGCAATGAAGAGCATTCTGACAAGGATTTTCCTTAGCAATTAGTATGCCTCAGGTGTAGAAGAGCTTAGATAGGTTATTTGTTGGTGGTTCATATAGTCGTGGGACTGCTAAGGTAGCAAATAATGTGCCTGTCAATAGTTGAAACAAATTGCCCTGGGAGAATTTGTGAAAGATTTCAGAGAATGCGGTACCAAATGAGTTCTGTTTGGAAGGTGAGCACTAACATCTTACCTTATGAAACCTGGAATTCAACAAACCTCATTAGCCATGTCTCTGACACCACCTAAACTTTCTGTTAAAGGCTCTTCACTATTTCAAATGAATTGGGTGACACAATGTCTTCCCCCTGAGCTCTTTGTAAAAGGGAGACTGTAAATCCAAGGCATTACTAGTAGTTTGCTATTCACCAGAAAAAGACAGATCTATTTACTATTTTCTGGCACTTTTGGAAGCCTTAGTTACCTATAAATTATTCGGTTACATCACAGAGGAACAAAGAGATTGAAGAAGATCAAAGCTGTGAATCAATGCTCCAAATGTTCATTTCTGGTGGCAAAATTAGACACCCAAGACAGTCTTGCATTTTCTTCACTCTTTTCCCCCCATTCTTCTTCTCTTTGTCCCTAGTTAGGTACCTAACACCTTTTAAACATTCCTCCTTTTTTCCAAATAAAACATTTCAAAATATGGCTCACTTGGTTCCTAATTATATTTAATTTTTAATAGCACTCAATACATAAATACTCGTCAGCTGAAAGTTTCTGCCCATTTTTCTTTGCAACACTACATTGATGACAGAAAGTGATCTGTAGGAAGCAAAGGAAATTTCTGACTTAATTATTTTGATTCGTTTTACATAGAGATATTGTCTAAAGCCATGGCAATAAAAATATCCAAGAAAGACCCATCTAATATTGTATGTTCAGATGAAATTTTTAATTTCTAAATGGGTGGATTTGGGGTAATCAGAAGTTTCCTAAATTTGGATATCATTTTTAAGTGCTTTTAATTCAAGTGCTGTTTTCAAATCATCAATTGTTTAACTCTTAAAATTAAAGAACTATTTTCTCATGAAATTGTATGGTAACTATCCTAGTGTGCTGAATTTCCACTCCACTATTTGCCATTATAACGATGTTAGTATTTAGTTTTCAAATTAGTGTAGCAAATATTCAGTAGTAATCAAGTACTTGAAGCTCTTGTAGAGTTTTGGGGGATTTTGACTTAAAAATACAGATTTCACATTTTCTTCTTTTGGCTGTTTCCACTTAGACAAAGTAAGCATGAAAACTTTTCAAA
>NW_011493569.1:10987-12038 GCF_000754665.1 Bison bison bison | reverse complement strand
ATCCACATTCAGATTAAAATTGCACAAATGGGATATCTTATGGCCCAAGAAAATAATTTTTTCCTGAGTTTCAATCTCCAGAGTGTAAATGCCCGCAGTTTCTGGATATTCTGCTCTCTAAGCTTTTTATAAATAAATGTATGTTGCCAGAGCTGCAAACTTTCATTTTCATTTTTTTCTAGGTGGGGAGTAGGGTGTCATTTTGGGACTGACTTCAATCTTCATTACTTTAACCAATAGCTAGAGACTTTGCTAGCAGTTTAAGTGACCCTGAAATAATTTATATATTTTTAGAATCCTCTCCTAAGGCAATCAAACCAACCACACATTACTAAATTCATTGAGTTTTTCCTTTTTACACATTTTCTTACTGCAGATGTATTAAACCATTCAGCAAAAATGTGGGATACTGCAGAACAAGTAGAGACCTGCAGAGCTGTAATAATTACAGAATAATATAGAACTAAAATAATTTTTCTGAATGTTGAGGTTTAATATTATCTGTTCGTTCCCTCCGCATTCCCAGTGGAACAATTGACTCAATTTCTGCAGGCACAAATCTTTCATAACTTCTTAACTTTCTGAGCAATTCTCCTGGCAGGACTATATAGGGTAGCACGTGTTTCCCCTCAACTGAAATAGTCAATCACATTTTAACCCACCAGGTCTTATTCTTCCATCTGTATTTTACAGCAGTGTTTTAAGAACCAGTCTTAGCCAGAGGCATAATTTCACAATCTAAGTAACAATTTTTTACAAACTTCCCCTTCCCTGAGTCACAAATTCAAATTCCTTCAGGAATGATATCTTAGTAGATGAATTTAGTGCCACAATGAGTTCAAAGAGGAAAATCTTCAGAAGGGAATAGAGTATTTCCAAGCCCCTAGAGATCCACATGACCTGCAGAGAAGTTATACCTCTGCACAGTATTTCTAGAGCCTGGCTAGCGATCAAAGATCTGAATCTTTTGTTTCAGACACTAAATATGACAGTATAGCCTCAACAAGTAAGGCAAATACTATCCCATGAATTTGCTGTTTGTCTCACTTGG
>NW_011493569.1:8811-10887 GCF_000754665.1 Bison bison bison | reverse complement strand
GTAATTGCAAGGTTTTTGTTTCACAGTTCAGCTATGGTCTAACAATATTTCAGTACAAGTTTCTGAGTGAAGAAGTCACCTTGTGATTTGTAGTCATGCTAGCCATAAATCTTGGCCATAGGTTAAGAATAGACTAAAAAATGTGTCAGTAATTCATGTTATGCTATGATATCTCATTTAGCTCTAATATGATAAAGTGTGACAGCTGCAACCTGTGACTAATCATGGCCTCACAGTGAAGCCTTCCTATGTGGAAAGCAAGATTTTCGAGAGTCCCTCATATGAAAAGGAGCTGCTTTACCCATCCAGCAAAGTTTAGTTGCATATCCAGCTTCTGCTTTTTCGAGAAATGACATAGGTTACATGGAGAGCTCTACAGTGTCTAAGGATTTCTAGTTTCAGATTTTAAATGATTAATCATCATACACTCCTGAGTCAATATTAGTATTTTCTTTTTTCAGGAAATGTAAAACTAAGGTAAAGATGCTTTTAATGCCCCTATGGAAAATGCAGAGATGTAAAATGAGTATGTGTGTGCGTGTATGATTTTCAGATTATCCACATTTTGATAATTGAAAGAAGCAGACAGAAAAGCTAGTTCTCATAACCAGAAGCCTAAGGGATATGAGAATTTGACATCTAACCTATCTTTATTGGCTTTCACCTTTTTAAAACCTAATGGATTGCTTCCTACTATACAGTATGCCAAAATGCATAAAAATATTTCAAATATCCAGAGAAGCTTCACATCCATTGATCAGGGTTTATATATTGATTTGTGGCTGAGTAAACCCATTCTTTCCACTTCTCTCTGTCATGATGAAAATGGAGTGTATACTAATTTGAACTGAAAGAAGATATGTAATGGCAGAGGGCATTGGGTTTTTTTTCCATTTTGGTCTCAGAATGTTGGTTACATTAAATCATGCTATTTGTTAATGATCAAAATAATAGTCTGAGCCAATCCCGATACTCCCTGAAGTCATCCTAGAATCAAACATATGTTTTAATGATCTTTGTTATATATCTGCTCACTACAGAAGTTTGAGTCTGGATGCATACTTGAAAGGAAATATAAATATTTTCAAGTTTATAGGAATCACACACACACACACCCACTTTGTACACAACACTCAGATGTTTCCTTTATAGGGATGTTCAATCCAAGTTCAATCCAAGGTGAAACAAACTTGCATAACTTTGCCCCATGGAAATATATAATCTGAAACAGAATGATGCAAATAGGTAATAAGAACATATAGAGAAACTGAAAGAAGAATTAAACAAGTCCAGAAATAAAATATATGAAAACTAAGTTGTGGTGGATTCTGGAAGAGATGGAATTTGCAGAATGTTTTGTAGAGAAATAGTTTGGGCTTCCCTGGAAGCTCAGCTGGTAAAGAATCTGCCTGCAATGCTGGAGACCCCAGTTCAATTCTTGGGTCAGGAAGATCCCCTGGAGAAGGGATAGCCTACCCACTCCAGTATTCCTGGGCTTCCCTGGTGGCTCAGACGGCAAAGAATCCACCTGCAATGTTGGAGACCTGGGTCAAATCCCTGGGATGGGAAGATCCCCTGGAGGAGGGCATGGCAACCCAATTCACTATTCTTTCCTGTGGAGAATCCCCATGGACAGAGGAGCCTGGCAGACTACAGTCCATGGGGTCACAGAGTCGAACCTGACTGAGCAACTAAGCACAGCAAAGAGAAATAGCTTATTGAATTGGAGTTAGAGTACTATTCCAGACACCTAGTAGAAAAAGGCTTCAAAGTTAAAATAGAGACTTTAGACGCTAGAGACAAATGACTGGCAAAAATGTACACTTAATAAAGGTGGCCAGTTAGAAATGTACGGAATACTCAAGAGGGTAAGAAGACAAATTAAAAGAATATGAAAGTTATCTAAAGAAGCCAACTGGCCAATGTTTTTGCTTCTGGTCAAGATGAAACCTAAACTATCCCTTAAAAATTACCAAACAGTGAGAGTTTTACTTCTTCTTTTCCAATTTGGATTCCTTTTATTTCTTTTTCTGCTCTGATTCCTGTGGCCAAAACTTCCAAAACTATGTTGAATAG